>NW_004524812.1:1833243-1878999 GCF_000260255.1 Octodon degus
ATTTTTGAGACAAGGTTTCACTATACAGTTCAGGCTGGCCTTGAACTTACTTTGTAGCCTAGACTGGCCTGGAACTCATAAGAATCCTCTTGCCTCAGCTTCCTAACTGATGGAATTACAGGCAGGCATGTACCACCATACCAGGCTTCTTGATATTTGTTACATAAGATGATAAAGTTTTTCTACTTTTTTTATTCTTTAAAGAATACAAAATAGTGGCAGAAGGAGCAGCATGAAAAGTGATATAAAATTTCACTAAACAAAGTAATAGGAATTCAACAATGGTTGCTGTGTTACATGATTTTATCTTCAAAGTAGTTGTTCAGGTTATCAGATACAAACATGAAAGATTGGTTTAAGGAAAAACAAAACAAAACAGTAACAAGAATGTTGAAAGAAATTCAAAAGAAGAAAAAAGATAGTAAGAATAAAAGAATTTTAAGCATTAGCTGCTCCTTTCAAAAGACCAGCAGTAATCAGTAGCACAGGTATCCAAACTATTCTGCATATATACCTATATATAGATATCTTTTCCCCTCCTTTCATTTGTCCTTTTCCGCATCCCAGTATTTCCTTCCCATTGAACAAATTCTTTCCCTTTCACAATATCTATTGTACTTTTCAGATTTTAATTACTCTTTCAGGTTCTCACACTAGCAAGATAATACAATTTTTGCACATGAGGATCTGATTTATTTCACTTACCAGTATTATCTCTAGCTGAATCCATTTGTTTTTCTACTTCGAGGATAGTACGTTGTCCAACTTTCTTGCCTATCTCCCATCTTTGGGTCAACTGAGTGAAAAAAATGCCATTGTCCTTGCTCCAGAAAGGGTTCAAAAGGTTGGCACTCAAAGAGCTCAGGAACTTCAGGAGACTTGGTGAGGCCTGAACCCAGAGGATCACCTCCTTTGGCTTCTTCCTTGCTGTTTTATTCTATGGGATGGTCTGAGTCCATCACTCTTTAAGATCCAAGTTCCTCACTGAGTCAGGTGAGAACTGTCAACTGTGGTCACTATTGAGGATAAATAATATAGGCAAGAGGAGGAGAAAGCAGGGTATTGGCTAATTCCAACCCATGCTAGGTATTATAGTGAAACACCATTCTGTGGGGTGAGACCACAAATAAATCTGCTGGACGTGGAATTATTCATTCTTTTCTTTTCAAAATTGTATTAAGTCCAAGCATTTCTGTGGACTTATGACAGGAGATGAAACATGGGCAAGACACAGACAGTATTAAAAAAGGAGACAAATGAATGGAATGTATTTGAATCAAGATACATACCATGTTAAAGATTAATAGAGGCTGCAGTGAGGGCAAGTCCACAGAGAAAGCTTCTTCAAGATGAGACTCAAGATAAAACCCAAAGAAAGGAGGAGCATGAACTGTGCGGATATGCTGGGGAAGAGGACCAGGCTGAGGATGGCTTGCTTGGGTTGTCTGCTGAGCACGAGATAGACCAGTATAGGTTTAGCGATGTGATTAGAAGTAAAGTCCAAGAGATGAGCTGAAGCCAGATCATATACAACATCCCAGGATGTTTCAAATCAAGTTTATTTGTAGCTGGTCCATAAAAACCACACAAATTTATACATATTAACGGAATGCCATGCAATATTTTGATATTGTAGGGGCCGGGGAGATGGCTCAGTGGAATAAGTGCTTCCCTGGGAAGTGCAAGGGCCTGAGTTCAATCCCGGGTTCCAAAAAAATATTTTGATATTGTATGATGCTTAAATCAGGTTAAATACATCTGTATCCTGAAATATTATCATTTCTTTATGGAAAAAAATTTTCAAAATCCTGTCTTCTAGAGCAAGCACACCAGAACTTCTTGCTCCTATATAACTATAACTTAGCATCCATCACCTTCCCCCTAAATTGCAATTTTTAATCTAAACTGAATGGGTTAGATTGTGGAGGTTGTGGACAGCACTGTGTTTGTTGCTGTCATAGGATTCGGATTCCAGGTCTATGAGTGACTTGCTTGTGTGAATTTAAATGTGATCTTGTCTGTCAGGTTGCAGTTAGATTCAATGTAGATAATGATACTTACACCCAAGCAATATTAATAGAATTAGTTATTGGTTACAGAGGATTGAGACCTTCAGATGAAAGGCATGACAGAATACTGAGAATACTGACCACTGGTCTATGTGGTCATTATTTTAACATCTGTCTTCTTTCTGAAATGTGAAAATATATGTAGACCTACATCCTAAATAGGCACATTTTGGGAACTTAAAACATATCAGGAAATTCTATTCCTTATTTACCTTTTGAGTCCATATGCTAGATTTAAGATGTACCCTTTTTATTTGAAAAAGGCACCTTTATAACTTATAAGAAGTTGCAAAAAAAAAAAAGAAGAAGAAGTTGAAACTCAACATATATAGTCTTCCAAAAAAAAAGTGTATACACACTTCAGCAGTCAGCCATACTAATAATTGTCTGGAAGTGAATGACCACCACTTTGAGCACCTCTTGTAATTATAGAGGTCCAAGATAACTTGTATTAATTTCGTGATTCCTCAATAAATTTTGTAATAAAATACTCATAAAAGTTTTTTTTTCTTTTCGGGCTGGGAAGATAGCTCAGCAGCATAAGTATCTGCCTGGCAAGTGCAAAGTCCTGAGTTCGATCTCTGGTACCATTAAAAAAGTTTTTCTTTTTCTGATGTATACATAGTTGGTGGACTCTGTATATTATAGAATTTTAGAATGAGAAGAGATCTTAAAAGAGCTCTCAATTTGTTGCAAGGCTAGTCTAATTTTTGCAAAGAGGTGAAAGAGACAATTCCTACCTGGGGGTGGTGGCAACTTTTATGACCTCAGCTTCTCGGGAGATAGGTGGAGTGGGAGGATCAAAAGTTTGAGGTCTATAGGCCAGGTATGGTGGCCCATGCCTGTAATCCCAGCACTCAGGAGGTTCAGGCAGGAGGATCATTGTGAGTTCAAGAGCAGCCTGGGCTACAAAGGAGCTCAAAGCCAGCCTGAACTGCATAGCTAAACCCTGACTCAAAAAGACAAAGTAGGTTTGAGGGAAGCCTGAGCAACTTAATAAGACCTTGTCTCAAAAGAAAAAAAGAAAAAGAAAGAAAGAAAGAAAGAAAGAAAGAAAGAAAGAAAGAAAGAAAGAAAGAGAAAAGAAAAGAGACAAAGGGAAGGAAGGAAGGAAAGAAGAAAATGAAGCAAAGGAAGAGAATGGATGTAGCTCAGCACTCCCTGAATTCAGTCCCCCAGCACTGGATACAGATGTCTAAATCAAGTGGTAGTCACAGCTATTCAGTAACCAGAGGCAGGAATTTCTTGAGCCAAAGACTTCTAGACTAGCCTGGGTTATATAATGAGACCCTGTCTCAAAGCAATGCTTACTTACGCAAATCATGTGCTTCTAGTGTATGAGCTGTTGTTTGTAGCCTAGTTGGTGATAGTAGTTCCTAGCCTAGAAAAGATGCTGTGTTATTTGTTTGAGTTCAATGAATTATTTGAATTATTTGTAGATTATGAAAAAAGTATTTTCCAGGTCATGTGGTCTGACCCCAATCTTTCACAAGAGAAAAACAGAGACTTTAGAACAGATTCACTGCTAGTTCTCAGGAGGTCCTGGCTGAGAATCAAGATCATAGGACTTCGAGGCATCTGCTCTTCCCAAGTGCTTTTTCAGGCACCATCCTCTCTCCCCACATTTATGGACTGCGTACCTCAGTGTCATTTTGGACCTAAATGCAGTATTACAGGAAGTTATTTGCTATAATGTAACATCCCTTTCCATTTCTATTGCAATGATGAACTTAGATAATATTGGAAGTTGTGGATACTGCAAAGCTTTTTTGCCTGATGAAGCAGTTGTACATGAAAAAATTTTGCAGCCTGTAATTTCACTGTATGCCGTGAATGTCTTGCTCTTTATTTTTCCTTCTTCTGCCCCTCCCTTTGCTTCTGGCTATGGACTGTGCAACTAGATTTTACCCATTGTGTCACTAAAGTTGCAGGCTTTAAATTCTAATGGTGTTGCAGTCTTTGTATATTAATTTTGGCCCGGAAAACGTAATTTTTATCACACAGCTATTGTGATAACTTTGTAAAGTGCTATTTTGCACAAGTACTCAATAAATGTTCATTCACTTGAAATCAGTGCAATATGTAATTTTGCTTCTTCTGGTTCTGTCATTATAATAACAGATGTGAACCATTGCCATGAAAGTAAGCAAATATACATGTATGATAACTGTTGTGATTAACACTTTCTTGGTATATAAATCTGTATTTCTTCTAGTAAACTTAAATGTGAGCTAATTAAATAGCACCTGTGTGTATATTCGTGTGTGTGTGTGTGTGTGTGTGTGTGTGTGTGTGTGTGTGTTATGGCTTGTGCCAACATGTCAAATTTTCATGCAGTGATAGGAGGGGCTTTCTCAGAGGCAGCTAGATCTAGAATATGTGATGCCAAGATTAATTCTTGGCACAATGCTAAAATCAAGGGCACTAGGATTAAGGGTGTGAGTATATCCACTGTCAGTAGCTTACATAAAATATAAGGGATGAAAAGAGCTGTGGTCATCCCTGTCGCTTTGCCACCTTCTGCCCTCTGTAAACTGTTTCCTCTGCAAAGCTCTCCTTCTTTAGAGCCAGTCAATTATAGACTAAATCTTCTACGAACCATGAGCTGAATAAACCTCTCTTCCTATACCTTTGAGTGGCAGGTATTTTGTCTCAGCAATGAAAAAAATAAATAAGGCAATATGATACAGATAAAATCACCCATGCAAGTATCAATGAAATATGAAACATTTCTGGTTCCAAGCATTTTAGGTAACGGATGATTAATCAGTTTATAAATATATGTAAGACTCTCTCTCTCTCTCTCTCTCTCTCTCTCTCTCTCTCTCTCTCTCTCTCTCCTGCCCTTGTATCCTAATACAGTAACATTTACTTAATTGGCATTGAAAAACCATCTGTTACTTTCTGATTAACTTCCTTTCTGTTTATACTGTACTAGCCCACATGGCTACTCTCTCAAACAGAAGTGTTAGCATGTATCAGTCTATCCTGTTAGGTGTTATTCACTCCGTTATATTTGTGCTTTCATTCAAAAAATCAACAATATTTAAACAAGTCGAAAATAGCTAGAGGCATTATTATTGTTTTTACCGGCTCTTGTAAAAAGAAATGACCCTTAGTATGTTTATAGAATTTGCTTGCTCATGCTATAGAGAAATAAAACGTTAATGTTTCTGATCCTTTGCCAGAAGTTAAGTAGTTTTCAGGAATTATCTTGCCAAATCATACTCTTCCTGATTAAAATCTCTAAAATAGGGATTGCATTGGATAATCAAATGGGTGATGAAAATGGCAAGCTTGAATCTTTTTTTTTTTTTTTTCCGGTACTGGGAATTGAACTCAGGACCCTGCGCTTGCCAGGCAAGAGCTTATTCTACTGTTCTATCTTCCCGGGCCCCAAGCTTAAATCTTAAAGCTTAATTTTGTGAGTAAGACAAGATGTGGGAATGCATTTCCTCACTAATCACTAGGAGTCTGTTTTTTGGTCTCTGTCCACCTCCAGCCTGGAATGATTTGACATCATCCTGGAGAACTGCAAGGGGAATAAGCTCTGCCTTTCACTGTGACAAATGCTTGACACAGGCTGTAGTACGTGACTCACTGAAAGAAGCACAGATTCATCAAGGAGCACCTCCTCCTCTTTTCTCACCCTCTTCATCAGGTTCTGAGACTATTTGTATGGGAGAGTAGAGGGACTAACAAGTGAAGGAATCTGCCTGTCTTCCTACTTTTCCTTATTGCTGAGGGCTCTGCTGTGCGTTGTAGCAGCTGCTATGAATTTCTGACTCCAAAGAAATGGCACAGTTGCATTGGGCATGTAGATTGAAATCTCAGCATTTGGATCATTCCACAATAATTGGAAGGCTGCTTGGGGCTCTCTGTGCTTCCTTTTTGACATTATAAGCTGAGCTTTGAGTAGCAAGTCCCTGGTACAGTGTAGGTGAGTGTAGTGAGGTGTGTAGGTGAGATGTCAATACACTGCATGTATGTGTTTTTATATTTAAATTTTGTGGGGAAAAAGGAACCCACTATGACTACTGGACTATATTGGATTATTTTGCTGAATTCAGTTTTGCATGCTTGTATCTTGTAATCTGTGCAACTACTTTGAAGATAACAATATACAACATATTAACCCTTGTTAATTTCCTATTATCTTGATTTGAAATTCTGTTTCATTGGTTTTTCTCTTTAAAATAAAAAATTTTGGCTGGATGGTGACATAAATTAAAGGATCCAATCATGGGTTTAAAATTAAACTGAAAATGGATTGTATAATGAAAAGGTCAATGGCTCATATACAAGAATGCTTTATAAATTTCCAAGTGTTAGATTTTTATTATTGATCTTCTAGATATTTGATTACCTAAGAGTAAATTACTTGAATTCACATTCTCTATCTTGAAAAAGAAGAATGAAGATGGATATAATTCTTCACAACTTCTTGGCGGTGTCTGAAGATTGTCCTGATATAATGACCAGACAAGCCCTTTAAGTTTTTACTTCAAAAAAAACTGTTCAAGTACAATTTGTGAGTAACAACTGTATTGTTTTGGGGCTCTCTGCATATAGGTATTCAAGAGACGATATTTTTACTTGACTCAACTTCCTGATGGTTCATATATTCTTAATTCTTATAAAGATGAGAAAAATTCAAAAGAATCTAAAGGTTGCATCTACTTGGATGCCTGCATTGATGTTGTTCAGGTAAGATCATTGAAGTAATTGCTTTCTCTTTTCCTAAGAATATTACTAATGAGCTATTAAGAACTCCATGTTTTTTTCCTCTGGGTTAATGACATTTCAACATACCCAAACATCCAAGCTAGAAACAGGAAGCATCCTTGCTTTCTTGCTCCCTAATTTTGCTATCCTGCTTCAGTTCATCTTCATAAGGCATAGACTAGGCCTTCCACTTGTCTGCTCAAAACTTTTTTGGTATTATTACAGGGTCTACAAGGTCTACAGGGTCTCACCACCTAGATTAGCCTCGTAGTGATCCTCCTGTTTTCAGCCTCTCAAGTGCTGGGATTACAGGCATATGCCACCATGCCCCATCTCTGCTCAAAACCTTTTGCTCCTTGATTTACATTGTTTTACAGAGGGTACTCTAAAGCTCTTACCATGCCTTTTAAGGCCCTCATCGATCTGGCCTTATCCTGCTGTCAAGCCTGACCTCCTCAGCACTCCCTGGCATATTCTGTGTTATATACACCAGGCTACATGGAGTGGCACATACATGTGGCTTTCCTTACATTTTTTTCTCTTCTTGCCATATACTCTCCCTTTCTGTTCTGCCTTGAATTCTGTCTTTTAAGATTCAGATTCAGTGCCACTTCGGCCAAGGGATATTTTCTATTTCCTTCCTCAGTCCCATGCCCACCAAGTAGTATTAAACTCTATCTCCCACTTTGCTTTCTCTTCTGTTGCAGAACTGAGTGGTCCTTGAATTTGTGGTTATGAATATTCTTTTTAAATTATAAGGACCAGGTCTTATTCATGTCTCTAATAATAATTATCAGGAAGTAATACCAGTACTCCAGAGGTTGAGGCAAGATAGTGAGTTCAAGGCCAGCCTGAGTTACGTAGCAAGACCCTGTCTTAAAGCAACAACAACAGCAGACCCATGCATGCTATAGGAACTTAGGAAATACTTGTTAATTTGAATCATCAAAGAGCATAGCCAAGCACAAGGTGGGCTAGAGAGGGCAGACACGGTCTGAATAGGAAGTCAGTTGTGCAAGAGGAAGGAGCCACTATTACCACAGAGTGTAGTGTCATAAAAGGGCACGTGACTTGTAAAGAGGCCAGAGAGGAGGCAGTCCAACACCTTCAGTTTATCTGAATCTTAGTTTTGAAAACTGTAAAGTAACTTATGTGTAGACGATCAAATAAAATTGTTGTGAGGTTCAAATAAAACAACACCTTAAAAAGTGCAATGAATTAAATAAATAGAAGATGTTCATTTGTTTTGTGTGTGCAGTTCCAAGAATGGAACCCAGGGCCTTGTGCATGCTAAACAAATGCTTTACCACTAAACTACACCCACGGCAAAGCTGTTTTTAAGATACATAGTAAGAAATTTGTTACTTTACTAGAAGAAAGAAGACACACACAATTTCTAGAGTTTTTTTATTAACCCTATTCCAGATCAACCTTTATTTGTAGTGCTCCCATTATTAGCTATTTATGACTCCTACTCCCAAGTATTTTCACATATGTAAATATTTATGACTTGCTCTATCAGTTGAATTTCATCTTTTTCCATGCTGAAGATGATGAAGAGGAACTTTCTCAGTTCCTTCTTGAATAATGACCAAGAAGTGGAGAATTATTGATTCATGAGCCTTTTTTGAAATTAATGCTTAGGCATTTGGGAGAGGGAAGTGTATCATTTCTTTTGCCATGACAGGGAAGGTGGTAAAGTAAAACAGTCTTAAGTTTGAGGAAAGGAGGAAGCTTTCATTTACTTTCATTTATCTGGGCAGGGGAGATAGCTCAATAGAATAAGCACTTGCCTGGTAAGCGCAGCGTCCTGAGTTCAATTCCTGGTCCCACCAAAAAAAAGTGATCAAAATTTATTTTCATTTATCTTGTATGCTAGCATTTAGCAGAGGCCACTTTATATTTTACTGAGTCATAAGTTGATGTAAATCAAGTATGGTCTTCTTTTCTACTACTTTGATATGTTAGATGTTATTTATGTGAAAATGATTGAAGCATCTATCTTGCATTTTATGGTGTGATATAAAGTATCATATTTGCTTCGGATCATATTTAAGCTTCTGTGAAGGATAATTTTGAAAATATACAAACAACAAAGAAAACTTCAAGCTGGGTGGAGATAGTAAAACATTCTGTTTATTATGGTGCTGGTTTGATTTTCTAAACGTGAAGGACATCAGGAGGCCTTAAGTGATAATACTCATCCAAATCAGATGCGTTTAGTGTAGTCATTTGTTGTCTGGAGTGTCTGTTCCTTCATGAAAGATGCAGTTATTTAATGAAGGTATTGACACAAGTATGTGCTGAACCGAGGTAAAAAGAAATTAGCAAATGAAATCTAATATTAAAAGGATAACTATAACTGAACACATGCTTTCATTCTTTTTTTCTGCCTAGTGCCCCAAAATGCGACGTCATGCTTTTGAACTCAAGATGTTAGATAAGTATAGCCATTATCTGGCTGCTGAAACTGAGCAGGAAATGGAGGAATGGCTGATAACTTTGAAAAAGATTATTCAGATCAATACTGACAGCATAGTGCAAGAGAAAAAGGAGACGGTAGAAACAGTACAAGGTCAGAATTTTTAAATGACTCGTTGTGGAGGTAGAGCCCTTGTCTTTAATCTGTGTGCAGGGTGAATATAGAACTCTTACTCTTGAAGGTTGACCTGGTTCCTCATTAAAAGTGACTATGGGAGGTTGATAGACTTTTTAAAGAGTTGTTGCTGCAAGGATTCTGACACATGAAATATAACAGGCTAAAATGGATAAGAAATTCATGGCAGATTTTCAAAAATCCATTAACGTTTTCCCTGTGCTTTCATAATCAAAATTCTTCGCAATAAATCTAGTAGGAGAAGATGGGGTGGGAGAGATAGGGTATTTCTCTTAGGTGATTAGTAATGGTTGTATGGTTTGGAACATCTGCTTTTAATGAATTTGCAGATGATGAAACTGGCAGCCAAGGAAAAGCCGAAAACATCATGGCCAGCTTGGAGAGAAGCATGCATCCAGAACTGATGAAGGTATAGCTGTCTTCTTGCCTTCAGCTGAGATAATGGAGGAATGGCTCTTTTTTTTTTTGACAAGAGAAAAATTAGGTTTTATGCACTTAATGAACAATGTCCATTATACACTTGTGCTGAGTTAAGCAGCAATTTGACTTCGCAAATGACACACTGCATTGCCCAAAGTCTACGAGAAGACAGACATGTAGTATAGACACTTTGACCACATAAGACATTGGTAGTTTCGGGGCTCATGGAAATGGCAATCAATCTAGAAGGGAAGAGAAAAAAAAAACTTGCTAGAGAAGACTTTCCAAACAGATGATCACTTTCATAACCAAAAACTAAATGCCTAGTACTAATATATTGCATATTATTGTCTTTGTAGTGGTTATTCATAGTACAACATGCAGACATGATATTGTGTCCGGAAACTATTAGTACAAATCTTTCTTCTCATCAATTAAGAGAAAGTAGCTGTGTATCTATCCTAATTATTTTGTATATACACATACAAAATGGTCCTTCATTTGTGTCCCTTTTTTTGTTTAGTTTTGTCAGAGGGCAGTATTCCATTGCCATTTAAATATTGTAGGTGTATGAATTCAGCAAAATACTCCAATATACTCCAGTAGTCCATAACAGTAGTGAGTTTTGTGCAGGACTGGCAATGTCAAAAGTTGTTGACTTGAATCTTTTATAGCTTAGCATATTAATGTGGCATTACTTTTTTAAATTTATTCCAAAGTTTTATTGATAAACAGATAGCAATGAGACAGTTTCAAATCAAATTGGAAGTACAGTTTCAACAAATAATACACTGCATATATTCTTCTTAGTGGTTAATTGCTGTACAAGAAGTGGACTTGTCATCCTATAAAAATATGGAATGCTTCACGAATTTGCGTGTCATCCTTGTGCAGGGGCCATGCTAATCTTCTCTGTATCGTTCCAATTTTAGTATATGTGCTGCTGAAGCGAGCACATGAAGGAATGGCTCTTAAAGTTTTAACATGGGTTCTATTTGGCAATATCATTTCCAATTTATAGCAACCCCAGGAAATTGGTGAAACAGATAGAAATTTTGAAAGAAAAGTTTCACTCCTAAAGTGGACTTATGAATACCAACTGCCAACTTGGAGAGTCTTTTTTTGTAGACAACACAAAGTACTTCCAGTTTTTTTATGACTTTAATAATTTTAACTACTGCTTTTTATTCAATTTGATTGCAGTATGTCATTCATGTAGGAAATACTATGCTTTCAAGGAGCCAGTGAGGCAGATATGTGTTACATTCAATCTAATGATGTATATATGATCATTTAATAGGGAAATTATACATTCTTTATATGTAAATATATTTATAGAACAATAAAGATTTAGTTAGCAGACATTTTTCTTATTTATTCGTTAGAGTTTGAAGTGAAGCAACAAGACATATGGAGGTGATTATCATGCGTATCTTAGCAGGATGTATATTTTACTCTGTGGACTCTGTTCTAGTAAATCAGGCATTTCATAATTAGTATAATAAATTATGACATTTAAATCCTTGTCAGGCATACTCACATTTCTACTTTTTTCCTCTTGGACTACTGAGTTACACAAATGTAGAAGTTCTTTTTTTTTCTATTTTAAATATACCTGTCTTTGTCTAGGGATAGAGCTCTGTGGCATAAGCACCTCCTGGCAAGTGTAAGATCCTGAGTTCAATCCCCAACACCAAAATAATAATAATAATAATAATAATAGAACATTAATATACTTGTATTAAACTTTAAAGCTGCTTTTCAAATTTTAGGAACATGCTCACGATTGCCTGATCTAAGCTTTCTATGAGTTTGTCAATTTTAGTTACAGCCCTCTGAATTTTTATCATCCTAGACTGTGGAGCCCATTGCATCTTTTCTAAAGCAATAGAATCAGAACTGTATACCATATTTCATGGTTAACATGTGTAAAATACATTTCTTTCTAATCTATTTCTCTTTTGCATCTAAAAATCTCTTGGATTTATTTTTCATAGTGACTACAGGATGAAAACTACTCTTTATATAAAGAAGAGGAGGCCTAAGAATCTGATATATAGTTTATGGTGGCTCATAGCAATAGTGATATATCACTCCCCAGCCACACAAGCATCTTTTATCCTTGAATGTGAAGAATGTGTATTTTGAGGCTGTTTCACATGGCAAAGTTTACATAAAGTACATTTAAATGGTATTTAGTACTATTACGAATGACATGCAATAACATTTTATGCATGTTTTTAAATTTTAGTATGGAAGAGAAACAGAGCAGCTCAACAAACTCAGCAGAGGAGATGGAAGACAGAATCTCTTTTCTTTTGATTCAGAAGTACAGGTATCAGTAATATATTTCTTTTCTTTTTTCTTTCTTTTTTTTTTGCGGAACTGGGGATTGAACTCAGACCCTTGTGCTTGCCAGGGAAGTGCTTATTCTACTGAGCCATCTCCCCAGCCCCATATTTCTTGTAAGAGTTTTACAGTTGTCACTTATTCAGATAAACATCTGTGAAATGTTGATATCACTGGTGTGTGTGTGTGCGTGCGTGTGTGTACGTGCCTGTGTATGTATGGTACTGAAGACTGAATCCAGGACATTTGAGCCAAACCACCTAAATCCTCAGCTTTCGTTCCTGAGACAGTCTTGTTAAAGCATTAAGATGCCTGAGCTGGGTTTGAATTCTTGATCCTCTTGCCTCAGCCTCCCAGGGTACTGGGATTACACTCACTGAAGTCACTGATCTTTTTGTACCAGTAGGAGATATAGATTGTTTTAAATTTGTCTCATTTACTTTTTTCTTTCTTTCTTTTTTTCTTTTTTGTATTTTAGGGAAGGCTCTACAGGGTGTTCAGGGTCTCACTACTAGATCAGACTCGTAGTGCTTCACCTGTTTAAAGTCTCCTAAGTGCTGGGATTACAGGCGCGTCCACCACACCCACTCTCAATTGCCATCTCAGCATGCCCCAGGGGCAGGGCCAGCACAGCAGGCCTGGGGATCAAACCCCCCAGCCCCTGTGCCTGCTTGCGGGTGCTTTAATCCACTGAGCTATTTGGCCGACCCTTCTCATTTACTTTGAAGATGTAGCTTCACAAGTAACTTTTCACCCAAGGAGACTGTCATATGTATTCAAATAGTTTGAATACATAAAAAAAAAGTTTTCCTCACTTCCCTGGATGCTTTTCATTTTAACTTGCTCCTCAACATGGATATATTAAAGACTCTTCTCTCCCTCCTTTGCAGCACTAGGAATTGGAACACGTGGCTTTGGAGCTGAGGTACATCCTCAGCCTCTTTTATTTTTTTCTTTTGAGACAGTGTGTCTCCAAGTTGCTGAATTGCCCAAACTGGGCTTGAATATATGCTTGTCTCTAGCTTCAGTCTCCCAGAGTGGAAACTAAAGGTGTGCACTTTTCAGTGCTCTCCCAAGCCATCACTGTGATCTAGTGGCACTGAATATGTGCAGTACAAACAATCCCAAGTCAAATGAGATATTTATTTTCTACATTTGATGTAGCACATTGAACTAGGATAATCTTCATTTCATGTCTGGCTAGCTCCAATTTTCAGTGGAGGGTACTGGCAGAAAGTACAGGTGTGTGGCCCATGCTGGCATGCCCAGCTTTCTATAGAAGATTTCTAAGTAACATCTTCGATTGTTTTGAAATAGAAACCTATTACACAAGTATCACTGTTTTGTTTTTTCCTCAGTGAAAGTATATCCAAAAATGTAAAATAATTTGAAGAAGACAAGTTTCATTGTTCCTTTGATTTCCCCTCAATGATTGGACGCTAATTGGACATGTCAAGAGTTTTCATGGTATACAAAGGAGGCAATTGACTGTGGTTGAAATGAAATCCAGTATTTTCAAAATTTTGTGGTATAGTGTTTTTGTGGTCATGAAACAACTAATTTTATGTTTGAGTTTTTTATCAGTGAGCTACAGTGAGACAAAAATTCACAATTATGATGAAGCGTTCACACAAAAATTGAGTTTAATGATGATTATGGAAGTCTTGCCACCGAGTAAGGCAAATTGTGTGTTTATCAAGTACTTTTGCTATCCCATCATTTCAGTATTCTCTTCGGGACACAGTTTGGTGTGGAGAGATGTGTTTTTTACTGATTACCTTAGAGAATAAAGTAATGCTCACTGAGTAAAGACAGTGGCTCATGCTTTGAACTAATGGGTAAGGCCGTAAATCTCAACATTTGTACTCATAGGCCTCAAACAGGAAAGCTTTGGGGCAGGGGCTCTTTGGTCCAGCTTCTCTTCATGTTTCACTGTCTGAGTAAGGTAGAAAGGAGAGCAGATAAATGGGTGGAAATTAGAATTGATCTCCATGGCAATAACTTGCCCCAGCTGGCTCCACAAAAGCTAAGTGTTCAAGAGGGGGCTGTCTGTCTCCACACATTTGTATGCCTTTTGTGGAGAAAAAGACTGAAGGAAAAAATCATGCTTTCCGGTAAAAATATTATATGTTAGGCCTTCTTAAGGGGAATTTTGTCAGTGATACAGGCTAGGTCAGAAGAGCTATAATTATCTAAGTCTCTTCAGGCACAATACCTGTTCTAGCTTGGATTATTGAGGTAACTGAGAAAAATTCTTGTGTTTCTTGGCTTGATTGCCATAATGGCAGTGTGCTCTGCTCCAGTTCACCCAGTCATTTGCTATATAGCGTGTTTGTGGCCTTCATGAAAGTGCAGTGATTGTTCCGTGGCCTACACTTTTCTTCCCATTTTTGAGTAATGTGTGAGTCTGGTTCACCTTTATGAATGAACAGAAGATTTACGCGGCCTGATCCTCGTGAGCTGAGAAGGGTCCTAGCAGCTTCTTTGAGGAGGGACAGATTCCTCCTTTACAAAGAAGAATTTCTGACTTCCAATATCTTTTGTTTTAAAACTTATTTTTAATTTGAAATACTAATATTTTTAAAAACATATCTCTGTGTAAGCCAGTGTACATCCCCCAGCTCTGTTAAAAGCTGAGCTCAGTGTTTATCAGTTTCCTAAGCAGACGCCTCTCTTCTCCCTCTGTTCATCATGGAAACGTAGGTGGTCCCTGGGGCTCCAGCCTTGTTTGCCTCTTACTCTACACCACCACTGCTTTCCAAATCTAGATCCCTATACTTCTCCTAGTTTTCCAACCACCTACAGTACCACCTCAGTGCAACACATCCCAAACTGGACTCATGTTTTTCTACTCAACTTTCCCTCAAATCTGCCTTTCATTTGTATTTTACAACTAAATTCATGGCATCAATGTTTATTTGATCTCCTAAGTTAGAGAACATTGTGTTATTATTGTTGCCTTCTATATCCATTTCTATCAATTTTGTTTCCTGCAGAGCTCATAAAGGAAACAAAATTTCTACAACTCTGGACATATATTTTATGGGAAGCACAAATAGTAAACAACTAAATAAATGTAAAAAGTTGTGTTAGCTAAATCATAGTTAGGGAGTACAGACTGTCAGGGTATGTGCAGTTCTCCGTAAGGAGTTAGGGAATGTGCCAGTTAATGGGAGGCTAGGATGACACAAGGGAGCAGGTCATGCTGCTATCTAAAAGGGTTCCCAATAGAACAGCAAGTTCAAAAGCCCTGGGTTAGAAGTGTACGTGATGTGGTGGAAAAACAACCAAGGAGGCTAGTGCAGTTGCAACAGGGAAGTGGGAGGAATAAGTAAAAAATAATAGGAGATGATGTCAGAAGTATGAGAGGAGCCAGGAGTCATGACTAGCAGGGCTTTGTAGGTCACATGGCACACTAGTGGCTCGTTCATTGCCTTAAATAAGGTTTGACCATCTCCCTCCAGGATTTCACCATCAATATTTCAATCTCCGGGGCTGGTGAGATGGCTCAGTGGTTTAAAGCACCTACTTAGAACAAGCTTAGCAAAGCACAGGGACCGCGGTTCAATCCCCCAGCACCACATGCCAGCCAGCCCCGCCCCCTGGTGGGCTGAGCTGGCCACACACACACACACACACACACACACACACTAATAAAATAAATTAAAAAAAATATTTCAATCTCCACAAAACCTCTTAAATGTCATGCTAAATGAAAAAAACAAAAAAAGGAGAGGGTTCAAATGAAGAATGAGCATGTTAGATCCTGCCACTTTATTAATCTGAATCTGTATCAGTCTGTATCATATGAATCTTATCTCTTTTTTAAGAAAAAATGATTCTTGCTATCTGTCTTGTAGAGGTTGGACTTTTCAGGCATTGAACCCGATGTAAAGCCATTTGAAGAAAAGTGTAACAAGCGTTTCCTGGTAAATTGCCATGATTTAACTTTCAATATCTTTGGTCAAATTGGAGACAATACAAAAGGACCACCCACCAATGTATGTATGACATTGTCTTCTATTTCTCTTGTATTAGCTTATTAAAGGAATGCTTTTCTTCTTCATGACTGAGAACTAATTTACTAGATGAATATTTCTTTGCTGTAGATCCTGATAAATTTGACAGAGAAAAACTTCATACATACATTTTTTGCCATAATTTGAGTATGGTCTCAACATGAGAGTATTCATGGAAGATTTAGCTACTCAGTAGTATACTTTAGAAGTCTCAGTCATGACTTTCAAAAGCTGAAACCCTAGAGCCTAGAACATTCTGAAATTTGGAAATATGATTTCCAAATTTTTATTAGGAAATGTGGTTTCTTTTGTGAAACTGATGCATAGCAATGAATAAGCATCACCAAAGCCTGTGCTGGTCTCACTTACCATTCTACAGAATGAAATTTATCTTCATCTGTGTAATTATTAGGTGTTAGAGATTATTTGAGTTACTCAGAAATACTTGAAACTGCTCATTTAAAATGTTCAAGGGCTCCATGTTTTAGATTCATCTTTATTTTTGGTTTCTAATTTTAACACTATCAATAGTGATGACTGATTTTCTTATGAAGTGGACAAAATGCATTACAATCCTTTTCTGTATGTAAAGCGTTAATCTTTATGCCATCTGGCATGAAATTTCTCTTTCAAATGCCATCTGTAGAAAGGAATCATGTCTTCCAAAATTGCTGGTGGGCAAAGCTTTTGTCATGTAATTTGATGTTGACTGATATTAGCTCCTGTGAAATGGCTAGTCTAGTAAGATACACTACAACTGAAAGGAAGATTTCTACTCTATAACATTGCCATTCTTTTGGAGGTAGTTCCAGTTGGTATGCAGAGAATTAAATTAATTGTTGCTGAAATGTAGCTTTGATTTCTACTTATCTATTTAAAAATTAGTAACTTGCAAACATATTGACACTGGAAAAAATTTAAAATTTGATGAAATCTTATTTGGGACTGTTTTTTCCATGCATATAAGGTATGCAACTTTAGCTAAACGTTGAACTCAGCACCTGCAGTCATGGAAACCTGAAGGATAAAAAATTACCATGTGATTTGTATTTTTTCTAACTTATATCACCCTCAAAAAGTTTTTGTTTTAGAATGTAACCCTTTTCATTCCTAGGTTGAGCCCTTTTTTATCAACCTCGCCTTATTTGATGTGAAGAACAATTGTAAGATTTCAGCTGACTTTCATGTGGACTTGAACCCCCTGTCTGTCCGTGAAATGCTATGTGGTGCTTCTGCCCAGCTGGCCAGCGATGGAAGCCTAAAGGGATCTTCACCCATGTCTTCCATTCATGGAATTGCTGAGTCGCAGTTACGCTACATAAAGCAGGTAAAGAGTGATCTTTGGCTTTGGTGGCACATTTGGAACAAGAGACAGAAACATCCTTCCACTATTTAATAATGGTTTCAAACTGCTGTGCTGTGGTATTCTATCTCTTGTAAGATCTGCCTGTAGGTATTTTTCCTGTAACTGAAGTTGGAGGGGGAAAATAGCAACCAATGAACTTGGTAATACCGTATTATTAGGAAGGTAACTTTTCAGTGGGACTGTGATGTGAGACTCCCAGTATTTTGTGAGATGGAATGCAAATATGGACAGGCAGGCACACACACACACACACACACACACACACACACACACACACAGAGTTGTGTATATTCATGGATAAAGCAATAGGTACCCCAGAGGGTTGCTTTTTTGAAGCACTGACTCTGTATTAACTCTCCCATTCCTCTTTCCTAAGTCCAGTAGCGAGTAGGTAGTTTTAATGGATCATTAAGACCGTGTATAAAAGGTCCAGCTTGAAAAGCAACAGGAAGGGAATGCCTGTGTCACAGCTAAATGCTCCTTTATTCTGTCCCATCTGGTGCAAAGAATCCCATTTAGAAGGAGGATGATGGGTTCTTGGCATTCTGACCTCTGGCAAGGCTGGAGGTCGAAGAGATCAGGGATGCAGGACTGAGACAGGATGGTTTGGAGATGAAGTGGGAAGAAGAGGCATATGAACAAAACTGCCCATGCTGTAAGGAGACTGATCTTTCCCAAAAGAAAAGTGTTAGTCCTGTTTTAGTGAACACCTTCCAGACACCTGTGTTGTATCTATGCAAATACATGTATGTATTATGCATGGTTCTATTAAAATTATGTCACATTCATGCTTTTTTACACATACCTGACAGGCACACAGGGTTTACTCAGTGCAACACAGCTATGGGAGTAGTAGCAGTAACAGCCCTTTCCATAAACAGGTGGGAAGAGAATGCTTCTATTAATTGTCAAACAGCTCCAAATGGTAATGCTTTCTGCTGGCATCAGTGTGGGAAAATGCAGAGACTGCAGGAACAGTGAACGGTAGGTGCACAGCAAATATTAGCTGTAGCACTAACCAGTATGATTACTCAAATCCAGGCCATGGGAGACATTGGACATATGGGCCTTAAAGGTGCCAGGCAGCACAGCACGGACTGTGTTGTCCAAAAGCCCAGGCTGTGCTCCTCACTTGCTTATTCACTGCATCACCCTCTCAGAGCCTCTGTTTCTTCATCTGTAATATGTGCCCATAGTAGTGCCTGCATTGAAGGGGCCTCTAAGGTGAAGACTGAGTGCCATAAAGTGTATACTAGCATGCAATTGTATTTAGCTGGGCATGAAGTACACATAGAGTTCCAGTTTTTTAGGAAGCTGAGGCAGGAAAATAACTTCAACTGAGAATTGGAGGCCAGCTTGGGCAACACAGTGAGAGCCTGTCTCTGAAAAGGATTGCGCTCAAGATGCACTGCTCAGTGTACCGTCTGCAGGGGCAGCTCAGGCAGTGTGCCAGCCCTGGCTCATAGCGTGAGCAGCATGCTCCCGGCAGCACCAGTAGCCAAGATCTGTGACCTTGACACACTTGGACAGACCACCCTCGCAACAACCAGGCACACCATGTACATTATTTCATTTAACCCCTACAAGAGATTTAGGAAATCACTACTATTTTCAGCACCACCGCATTTCATATATGAGAAACCCAAGACTTAGAAAAGATGTGGCTTACTAAACCAATAAATAATGAAGCCAGAATTTGAAGCCAGGAAAATGGACTTTGGGGCAGTTTTTATCCAGTTTATTGAATGTGTGCTGCTTGAAAATTCAAAGCTGAATCAGCCATTCCCCAGACTGGTTGCAAGTGGTTTGACTTTTGGAGAATTGTTAGTCTTTTACATTCTATTTTCTATTCTGCCCCGTCTACCTCAGAGGCTTCCCCGTAGAACAAATGAGACAGTGTGTTTGAAACCTGTGCAGTACTATATTAACAAAATTGGTAGTATACCAAGTAGAGAAAGAAAACTTGGTAGAGAACCAGTGATGCATGTTTCCACTCAAATTCATTGGTGTGGTCCTCCTTCAAACAGCAGCCTAATCCTACTAACTGGCTAGTTAGAGGATCTGTGTCTGGAAGGTGCCAAAGTAGTCAGGCTTTGGCATGACTGCTCCACATACATTCAAAGAAAACTTGTGCACCTTTGGTTAGTTCCACATTAGTACCCGGAAAGAAGGTATGCAGAGAAAAGATGAGTTTTGAATCCTCTGTGTCCTTCCTTTGTGTTGAAAGCACCAGAGCTCTTTGGCTGAAACAAAGGAATGTTTCTACACGGTGGTTCAGTTTTTATGGTAGGCAGAATACTAATGCACTTTCTTTCTTCTAGCTGCAATGAACATGAATGAAGTGTGCAGGAATTAATTACCCTGGAACTATATGCAGTTGCGTTTAAAAACACGTATCTAGTTCTGTTTGGAAAATTCACATTATTTTAACACCTGCTAACTATATCAGAGAAGTCCATTGTAGTCACTTGATCTAAGAACTCATCCCGAGCACACAGCCAAACAGAAGAAACTAAGCAGCAGTAGTTACACCTGCACTTTGGGGACTAGTGGCTGTGAAGTTGGTGACAGAATGTAAAAATCCATTTTGAAAGGAACATTGAGAGCTTTGAAATCTAAATGAAAAGAAAATGCTACCTATTTGTACAACCCTCGACATGATCCTGTGCTGAATATCAACATTCTATACTGAACACACTGCTAGGAATCATCCACCAAACAGCTGTAGGTATAAGGTTACATAGAAAGTCTATTAATAGAAGCAATTTTTTTTTCTAGGGAATCTTCTCAGTGACGAATCCACATCCTGAAATTTTTTTAGTAGCGAGAATTGAAAAGGTGCTACAGGGAAACATCACACACTGTGCAGAACCCTACATCAAAAATTCAGATCCAGTAAAGGTATTTATAAACACTGAACATTTCAGCTTCATGTAGAATTCTTGTTTTATGGATATTTTAAATGACATTGTCAATGACACGCTAGAAGAAAAATCATTCTCTGAGAATGTTGTACATTCTGCAAATATTACATACAGTACTATGTTGGTTTGTGTGCTAAGACTGGAGCATGGCCTTCCCCACCCTGCTTTTTATGTTCTGTATGACAGACTGCTTTCTGCTAGCTTATCAGAAGAGCCACATGCTTTTAGGCCACCTGGGCTGAGGGCTGTGGGATCCTGGGTAGTAGCTGCTCCTCCCTTAATTACAGCTCTAGGATGCTAGAGATGGGAGGATAAAGATGACCTAGTCCTGTCTGTAGTAGCTAAATGCCTGGGCCCTCCCAGATTCATTCCTGTCTGTGATGCAATGAGAACAGGAGGCAGGGGGATCAAAAGTTCGAACCTAGCCATGGAAACTCAAAGAGACCCTGTGTCAAAATAAAAAGATGAGGATGTAGTTCAATGTGAAGGCCCTGGGTTCAATCCCTAGTACAAGAAAAAAATTAAAAAGAAGAAGAAGAAGAAGAAGAAGAAGAAGAAGAAGAAGAAGAAGAAGAAGAAGAAGAAGAAGAAGAAGAAGAAAGAAAAGAAAAAAACCTAAGAAACAAAGTCTGCAGTTGATTCTATTTGCCACTTCACTGTGAATCCAAATAGCATTTAAGTGGGAGATACTGAAGTGACATGTGACTAATTCGTGAAAATTTTTGATGATACAGATAAAAGCTTCTAGCATTCTGTATCCCTAGGGATAAGCATCCAGCCAACATTTCACAGCCTGCCTAGGTTCTGTAGGCAGGCAGTTTATCTCCTTTGTCATCTTTCATTGCCTATACAAACAGGGGCTCCTGCCTACACAAGACTAATTGCATCGGCTCTTGGTCTTTGTGCCCCATCTAGGCAGTAGAAAGGTCAGCTGTATCCAGAACAAACTTCTCCCAAGGATGATGAGTATCAGCCTGCTCTGTGAGAGGAAATACATGTTGAAACTGCTTAAAAACTTGCCAGTAGGGGACTTCAGGGTGAATTATATCTTATGTCTGTTTTGTCTGTCTTCCTATATAAAGATGCAGGCTGTGTTAATGAGAAAGCACAAAGCTTGTAAGAAATGCTATTTTTTAGAAAAAAGCAGACATGTGTTGTGCTTTTTTTAAAAATAGATCTTTCTATATTTTCTCTATATTTTGGAAGTTTTCTGTTGGTAAATATGGGGGACTTTTTCTGATTCATTCCATGGTAGATTGAACAGCTATGAGCCTAACTTCTTGTTCCTGACCTTAGACAGCCCAGAAGGTACACAGGACAGCGAAGCAAGTGTGTAGTCGCCTTGGACAATACAGAATGCCCTTTGCTTGGGCTGCCAGGTTTGTATAATGATAATATTGAACCTTATATGCATGCTCATCGAGGATGTTGAGGACTGATGTCCTCACCATCACTTAGCAGTCTGTTTCTAGCTGCCCAGTTGTACTTTGGGACACATGGGGCATAGGACATTTTTCTCTTTGAATTTGCTGTGTATCACAGACCAGTTCTAAGACCCTTTCATTATTGCCTATAACTTGCTGTAGGGAAATTTTCTTTGGCTTGGGTAGTGCTGTGGCTGACACCACTTAATTTCACTGCATTTTAAAACAGCATATTTGCTAAAACGATGAAATTTTTTTCCAGAAAACTAAAAATTATAATGAATTATGTACAATATGCTCATTATTTCAGAGTTGGCTGGATTTATGGTTTGGAAATCTATCATAGAATAATTCTGGAAAACAGGCTAAAATTTTGAAGATGAAGTGCAGTCATTAAGCACAAGTGTGTAATTAATATTCTTACTTTCTGGTGACAAATTCAGCTAGCCCTTTGGGAGAAGTATATTTGGAAACAAGCATTAGCTATACCTCCTTGTTATGATAATTAGTACTATTGTATCCAAATTTTGCAAATCTACATGCAGTGGTGACTTAAAACATGTTTCTCATTCCCCCCCACACCCCTTTGAAATACAAGTTCACTGGCTTGTTTGTGGTACAGCCTGTACCACTCATTGGAACTTCTGGGGAAAAAAGGGCACCATGTTCTGAATAATTCAATCAATTATGTTTATTGGGTTCTGGGGAGTAGCATAAGGGTATGAGATGCTAAGTTAATTAACTTTTGTATCTGTGACTACTTATAATCATTTCCTTTTGGGAAATTTCTCAAAAAGTATTATATGCTGATAGATGAAAAGTCATCATTATTCTTGTTTGGAAGATTGGTGGAAAAAAACTGGTAGCCAAGGCTAGGTGACTTGCAAACAATATTGGAGATTAGCTTATACAGGCATTCTAGAAGATAAAGCTTATAAATATTACTGTATATATAATGCTACAGCCTGAAAAAACATTGCTACTGCTGCTGCAGCTGTTCTCACTGTTATTATTAGTATTATTACAGTAATAGTTATTGTTGACTCTGATCAAAGCACCCACTGGTCTAAAGCTGAATGAGTGTGTGTCTAGTTTGTTTGACTATTTTGGCAGAGCTGAGGATTGAATCCAGGACCTTGCACATGCTAGGCAAGTGCTATACTATTGGCCCCTGATAAATATATTTTTTAGGACTATCTTTGTCCCCATCTTAGAGATGATGAAATTGAGGCACAGAAGTAAAATTTTACAAAAAGAAAGGGATCCTTGGCCAAGTTCATGCAGTACATGGCCAAGTACAGATCAGAGTACAGAGCGCCTGACTTCTGCACCTCCTCTAGACATCTGGAGACATCTAGACATCTAGTGCCTCCCTTTGTGCAGTAGCAGAAGCTACTTGATATTATTGTCAGAAAAATTAAGTTTGAAATAAACCGAAGTTTTGATCTCAGTTCTGAGGAACAATTATACAATTTCATTTCTTCCTGAGTTGGTTTGGTTGTCAGTAGGAAGTGCCTCTAAAGACTTGGCTGGGCTATTTAAAAAATGAATGAAAAGCTCCTGTTTGCTGGAAATAAAGGAAGTATACTTAGGAATAGGAACAATGGAGTTAATGCCTTTACTCACATCTTCAAGGTTCTGGCAGGGGGAATTGTTTCTGGCTGTGGCTTCTTCCACTGAGTTAGATGCTTGTATGTCAGTTCATTTTAGCTGTAAAATAGATGCTTAAAATGGGAAGAGAGGAAGGGGAAGAAATAATTCAAATGCATAAAAGAAATTGCACATGTATATTGCAAACTACATAAATCATCTCACTCAATTTTTATCTATTTTATGGTAATACACTTTACCTTTCATAAAATGCTCATATTTTAAATGTCCATCTTGATGAATATTCACAAATGCATTTGGTAGTGTAGCCACCACCCCAACCAAAACACAGAACTCATCTGTCACCCCAGAGAGCTTCCTCAGGACCCTGTCCAGTCAATCAGCTCACCTACACTGGGTAGCCAAATGATGCGATGAGTGGTATAGATGGCTTTTTATTTACTCTCCATCTGCATGCACATGGAATCCTGTGGCATGTGTTCTTGTGTCCGGTTTCTTAATGTGTGTTGGAACCCATGTTGTTGTGTGCATCAGTGAGTCATTTTGAGTAGTATTATATTGTATGAATATACTGTAGTTTGTTTACCCATTCACTATGTATGAGTATCTGGGTTGTCGCCAGCTTAGGGCTATCACCAATAAACCTGCTGTGCCTATTTCTATAGCATGTGCAAACGCCATGGAGGGAAATCGCAGCACAGTAGCATAAATGTATGTTGACCTTGGTGAGAAGCCACCAAACTGTTTCCCAAGTCGTTTTACATTCCCACCAGTGTTAGTTTTATTTGTACTTTATACTTTTTTAAAAAGCCTATGTGTTGCTGTTTTAGACCCATTTTCAAAGACATCCAAGGCTCTCTGGATCTGGATGGGAGATTTTCTCCTATATATAAACAAGACAGTAGCAAACTTTCTAATGAAGACATGCTCAAGTTGCTCTCAGAATACAAAAAGTAAGTGCATAGTGTTAATGCAATAGATGAATGTAATATATGAACTCTCAGTTTTTTACAGTGATCATTGGGGGTAGGGACGGGCAAAAGCAAATGCTTAAAAATTGGGTTTGGATGGAGGGTAATCGATGCATTTAAGAATCATGATATTTAACTCTGAGATAATCTTATTTTATACGTAGGCCAGAAAAGACCAAATTGCAGATTATTCCTGGGCAGCTAAACATCACAGTGGAATGTGTTCCTGTGGATTTACCAAGTAAGGATGTATTGCAAACAAACCTTAAACATTATATTTGATGCTAGATTTTTTAAAAAATATTTTCCTTGAGATTTATATAGTAAATTAGTTTCCTATGGCTGCTGTAACAAAGTATTATACATTGTGTGGCTCAAAGCAACAGACATTTATTCTCTCACAGCTTGGGAAGTTAGAAGTCCAAAATCAAGAGGGATTTTGATCAAGGGGCCAGGCCATGCTCCCTCTGAATGCTCTAGGGAAGAAGCCCTCCTGGGTCTTTTCTGATTCTGGTATCTTTTGGCTATGGTTGCCATTCCTTAGCTTGTAGCTGCGTCACTCCAGTGTCCTTTGGCATACTTCCCTCTGTGTCCTCACATGTCCTTCTTATAAGGAAATCAGTCATTAGATTTGGAGCCCACCCCAATTCCCTATGGCCTCGTCTTAACTAATTACATCTTTATTTTTTTTAATTAATTACATCTTTAAAGAACCTACTTCCTATAAATCATATGCTGAGGTTCTGAGGTGGATATAAACTCACCCCAGTGTACATGGTGAATAATAACAGATTAAGAAGAGAGTCAAATGGCTGGCCAGATAGCTCAGCAGATTAAAGCACGTCCTTAGGCAGTTGCAGGGACTGTAGTTCAATCCCCATCATACAGTGGTAGCCCCTCCCCCAGGGCACGCTGAGATGGTGATTGAGACTGGGCATGCTGGCGTGCACCTGTAATCCCAGTACTCGAAAGACTGAAAATAGGAGAATCACTATGAGTCCCATCTGCATAGTGAGACCCTGTGCTAAATACATAAAAAGAGAGAGTGTCAAGGTGGTTTTATCAGACACTTCATGTATATGATGTTATAAGAATGCCCCATCAGTTTCTGTTGCCTTTTGCCTTGGATAAGTTCCTGCTTCTGTTATTAGCTAAGAGATCAAATTGGAAGAGAATTTCCTGTCTAAGGACTAGAACCTAAGATCCCTGGAGAAAATGGACAAAAGATGCAGAAGACAATTTGTAAGAGATAAAATGAAGATTCTAGGAAATATTTGAAAAACATTCAATCTCATTAATAATTCATTATGTAAATTAAAACAAGATGGCTTTGCTCATCAAATTTAGAAAAATGTTTAAAGTACTGGGCTGCACATGTACCTCAGTGGTAGTGCTTAGCATGCTTGAGGTCCTGGGTTCAATCCCAGCACAGTAAACTCAAACAATCAAATAATATATTTAGTAAAGTAGTCAAATCTGGCTAGGTTTTGGCTTCATTACCTATCATGAGTAGGCAAACAATTTGGCAATAGGTATCCTTAGGTGTTTGTAATTAGGGCATTTCTTTTTTTAACTTTTTAAAAAAATCTTTTATGTTTTTATTTATTTATTTATTTGGTACAGGGTCTCACTACACCGCTTGGACTCACAGTGATCCCCCTGTCTCAGCCTCCCCAGCACTGAGATTGTAGGTGTGTGTCACCACACCCCTTTTTGGTGGCTAGTTCAGTGTGTCCAGGGCAGGGGCAGCACGGCATGCAGTACTGGGGATTGATCCCAGGTCCTTGCACTTGCCAGGCAAATGCTTAGACCGAGTTAGGGCATTTCAGTGTTAAGATTCTATCTATCTATTCACTCCTTAAATCAGTATTTAGTGAGTAAAAATGTATTGAGTACCTATGAAATGCTGTAAACTTAATGGAGCTTAAAGTCTAGAAGGAACAACAAACATCAAACAAACAAATGAATGGGTAATTTCAAATTATGATAGGGGAAGACAGCTTTAAAAAGGTTGCCAGGGAAGGCCTCTCTTGAGCTTAGGACTGACGAGGGAGAAGCATCCATCGTATGGTCTGTGCATTCCAGACTGAGCACACCAAGTGTGGCTGAGCACATCAAGGTAGAAGCAAGCTTGGCTTCCATGAACAGAAAGAAAGCCACTGTGGCTCTAGCACAGAATGTGATGGGACTCTGAGGTACCAGGAGCAGTAGGAAGGATTGTGCCATGCAGTGAATTGTGTGGATCATGGCGAGTCCTTCAAGGCTTGCGGGTGATGGCAGAGCTTAGCGACAGAGCACTAGTGTAGTATGTGCTAAGGCGCTGGGCTCCATCCCCAGCACTGCCAAAAATAAAAGTGATTGTGTTTTATTCTATGTGCAATGAGACATCATTAAAGGATTGGGAGCACATGAGGGGCGTCTGATTTGCATTTTAAAACATTTAAGAGCACAATGGATTGTTTTCCCTAGATAAGTAATTTAAAGTACAGAAAGAAGTCTGTGCATGCAGGTGTTCTCTGCAGTGCCACTTATACTGGGGGGAATTGGGAATAAGCAGAGCACTGACTGCACTTAAGGCAGGTGCAAACCAGTACTATGAAACTTTATGCTGCTGTTAAAACTGATGCTCAGTTAGGGACCAGCACATCAGATTAAATGCCAAAAGTCAAGATTAAGTTTTATACAAATAGTTTTACTGTATACAACAGGCATTGAAAGAAAACCAGAAAAAATATACCAAAATGTTAATAGTCCTTATCTCTAGGTGATAGAATGACCAGCTATTACTGTGTAGCTTTACTCTATACCTCGCAATTTTCTATCATAAGTACACATATGTGAAGCAAGGTATAGTGGCACCACACCTGTAATACCAGCACTCTGGGAGGCTGAGGCAAGAAGATTGCAAGTTCAAGCCCAGCCTGGGTGAGATAAGGAGACCATGTCTCCATAAAAGTATGTAAAAAGAGCTGAGGATGTCACTCAGTGCAAAGGCCCTGGATTCACTCCTCAGTACTAGAACATAAGTAATCATTTTAATAATCACAGAACAGTAAACCCAACACAAAATCTTGTGTCCTCATGTGCAGCTCAGCCCGGGCCTCTTTTCTTACACCAGTCTGGCTCTTCAGTAAGGACCAGCAGTCTCACAGCCCCTTAAGGACATGAATAGCCTTTCCTACAGTGGCTGCTTCAATAACATGCTGCTAGACTTCTTGGAGGCTTTGTATTTCTCCCATTTGGGAGTATTGAATTTATTATTGGTAACACATCATAAGATCTGTAGTTTCAAAAGCTTCCATTATTTCTTCAGTGAAAATGTGCACCTGCACCAAGTTAACTTTTTAAACGTGACTTGCCCTGAGCTAATTGTAAGCATCAGTTCGCCCTTATTTTTTTCCCTGGTACCAATAAAAATTTGCAGTGTAAGCGAAATTGCAGCCACAGGAGGGAAAATGTAATGGATTTCTTTGCAGAGTTTAAATTTGTCAAAATTATGGTGTGTTAGATTTGGCAAATCACTTGGCATTGGGAATGAAATAGCAACCCACTCCTGGTGTGAAGATTTCCACAAAAATTGGTATCAGCCCACTCCCTCACATCCATTTGGGTTCTGAAAGTGGTTGTTTGACTTTTGGTCATGTTCTAAGAGTTTTGTTTTTAAGTCCCTCTTTGAGAACTCGATCCATGTATGTTTTCATAAATGTAAGAATGTGTTAAATTTTGTGATCTTCACCTATTTTTCCTACTATAGATTGTATTACTTCTTCATATGTTCCCCTGAAGCCCTTCGAAAAGAACTGTCAAAATATTACTGTAGAAGTTGAAGAGTTTGTTCCAGAAATGACAAAATATTGTTATCCATTTACTATTTACAAAAACCATTTGTATGTCTATCCCTTGCAATTAAAATATGACAGCCAGAAAACATTTGCCAAGGTAAGCAGTATATGCTATACATTTTTGCAGTATATAGTGTTACTAATAACATGTGGTTCACTTTGGATGTTTACCGTTTTAGGCGAGGAACATTGCAGTCTGTGTGGAATTCCGGGATTCAGATGAAAGTGATGCTTGTGCACTAAAGGTTTGTTTCTCTTAATAAGCATATAGTTTTGGTAGAGATAGTAAAGATGGAGATTTTTGTACCTAGTATTGTCATAGTTTGAGTTTGATTTGTTTAGACATCAAGAAGATAAATGTACTTAAGTGGCAAAGGTAATATTTTCTACTATATGCATGAACTTAAAAAGGTTAGCTTAAATGTGAATACATAACAAAATGACATGGGAGTGTATGTAGCAGTAACAGTGAGGGAAGTTTGGCCTAAAGGGATACCTCAGTGGTAGAGCGGTTTTGTACTATGTGCAAGGCCCTGAGTTTTATCACCAGGAGCAGAAAAAGAGAGAGAGAGAGAGAGAGAGAGAGAGAGAGAGAGAGAGAGAGAGAGAGAGAGAGAGCGCTTTACAAGGCTTTGGCATTTGTCCCATTTAGATTTTGCACTTCTCCCATGCCCAATTACAAGGTCATTTACTTATATGGCTTGAGAGTGTATACTAGTACCACCAGGGGGCCATAAACTCCTTGAAACCCAAACGATTCTCTTGAGCTGACAGAAGCACAGCACAACTCCTTTCATGTGAGATATGACTTGTGCTCCATGACTGGCCAAAAGATGCCTTCAGAGTTGCATTTATGATCTTGGCAAAGCAGAACATCAGTATTATCTGGTACAGCAATCCTTAAATATCTGTCACATAACAGTGGCTTTATGTTTTTACTCCTTGCAGCTAGTTTTGACTTTTTGCTCTTTAGCCCGTTAGTCAAAGACCTGAAAGAGAAGAAAGAGAATACGCAGCCATTAAGAAGTGCTTATCTAGCTCCCAACTTCTATAGCTTGAGCCTAAATTAGACAAATGTGTTGGTAATCTTGCATTCAAACCTCTATGGAAAGAGACTGGAATGTTCTTGACTCAATCATTGGATATTTCATAGCTCCTACATTTGAGCAAAGCTTTCTTTTCACAGAGAAACAGGTTAAATTAAGGATTACTGGGCTCGAATGTAATGTTTTCTCTGGTGCTCCCTCTAGTATGGATGAAAATAGCCATTCTTTTTTGTTTCACGCAATCTCCTTTTGCATACTTAAAGATTCTTAGGTTACCTCTCAGCAGTTCTTGAAAATTGCCTTCATAACCATATTTAAAAGGAGTTGGATGTGCACTCTTGTGGAGTGTCGATTTCATTTCCTAACTGGCCCTGAGGCTCATTCTGGAGTAACAGAGGCGATTAGTAACATGGCATGCTGACTTCGTGTGCATCCTTGAGCTTATTAGGCTGGTGGAAGTGAAAAACTCGCATTAGAAATGAAATTGGATCATTCCATGGCACCAGACAAAACCTTTCATTAATTTTATTGGTATAATGGAGAGCCAGTGATTTTTAAAATGCAGCTCATAAAGTACCACATATAAAAATGTAAGAGGCCGTAAGCTTGTCAGCAGCTTAAAAGACATTCAGTTTTTAATTCCTTTAGGCTATTAAGGCTCCTTCTGGCTGTTATGTTTTTTTAACTCTTCTGCTTGCCCACTGTACAAGGAGCATGTAAAAAGCATTGCTGACTGGCTGAGGGGATGTCTATCATATTAAGATACCAAGTAGCAGGGGAAAATAAGCTTTCCAGGCCTGGTCTGTGAGTGTTTCCCTTTCAGATGCTAAGTGTTCAGCTTCTTACTGTCAACTAGCTTGGAATCACGATTCTTTGATGGATGAAGTTCAAAAGCATCATGTAGCCAAGTTAGACACTGGCCAAGGAGGTGTCTGCAGTGACTGTGTAATGATTCGGAACTTCCAGGCCCATGATGAGGGCAACATGGGTTGGGCCTTAGCCCGGTGCTCACAGATGCCTGTAACTGTATATGGCTCCATAGAGTCACAAGACCTGCATTCAGAGCAGTGATGCTTATTTTATTTTTTTGCAGTGTATTTATGGGAAACCTGCAGGGTCTGTTTTTACTACAAATGCGTATGCTGTTGTCTCCCATCACAACCAAAATCCAGAGTTCTATGATGAGGTAAAAAACATATCATTCTGGTGTTTATAAAATGTTATATGTGCTATTCTTTTCCTCTTCAAATCATTCCCACCATTTCATATGCACTTGCGATCTTGAAATGTATTGTTCCATGAAAACAGAAAATGCCACATAAAGCAGAGGTCTCCTGACTGCTCAGGACCCTCTGATAACAGTGAGATATTTGCTTACAAATGGAAGGGGTTCTCTGATTTTAAATAACAGTGTAAGAAACAAACATCAGAGTGTAGCTAGGATTCCAGCCCTCCTAGCTTTGACAACACTGGCTCTGACACTGAGTAAGTCAACTTCTCCCTGATCTATTTCCTCTGCTTTAAAATGAAAAATTCAGGGCTGGGGAGATAGCTCAGTGATCTAAGCATCTGCCCACCAAAGACCTGGATTTGATTCCTGCTACTGCATGTCATGCAAGCCCAGCATCATGCTGGCCCCGAAACCAGATATGGTGGCACATACCTGTAATTCCAGTGCTGGTGAGGCTGACCCATGAGGATCACTATGAATTCAAGCTGTGTACTAAGACCCTGTACCAAATAAATAAGCAAACAAACATGAAAAATTCAGAAGAGATTTTTTGATGGCCCTTCTAGCTCTTTCCTTCTTATGGTTTTATATGTAGGGTGCACCCTGCTTGTAAGTGAAATAGTTTGAGACACAACAGCCACACAGCTGGGCCACTGGAATCACACTGACTGCCCTGCACACCTCAGTGGAAACCAGGCCACAAAGAGTGGGATCTGTCCCCCTCTCTGTTTCTGTGCTCCCTCCCGAGTCTGCCTTTCTCTCTCTCTCTCTGCTGTTTTTCTCCTCTTCTGCCTTCTCCATCTCTGTATCTCCATGCAGCTTCCAGCATGTCTCTGTCACAGTCCCTGCTGAATTGTTTGTATTTGCTTGTCCAAATCTAGACTGCTTTTGATTCCTCCGTGTTTCCATGGAACCTAAATGGGCATTGCAGGCCAGATGCTCTGCTTTCTGCTCTCAATCCTCCTGTCCCTGTTCTTGGCTTGGTCTGAAGCCATCCCCCCTGCTGCCATGATTTCCCCAGGTCCACCTGCTGTTGTATGAAGACTTTATACCCCAGCCTTGGGGCTGACTTGTTCCTTGCACTGTGCTTAGTTTCTCAGGGGGGCAGGGAAGGAAGTAGCAGTGCCCATATTTATGTGCAGCAGAGCATTAGATACCCAGATGGTATGATTGCTGTGAATAGGCATGTTCTGTAATGAAATATACCTACGACAGGCCTTAGTGATAACACCAAAAACCATGTCTTGTATGAATGATAATTGGACCAGATGTCCATCACCAAGCTGTTTAATATGTGCATATTACAACCAACACCATTCACTGCAGAAAGCTTAGTCGTATAGTAAGTAATCCACACTTTTCAGGATGCCTGAAATGACCAGGCTTTTGCATTGTTTACTATACCTTCACAAGTAGAGAGAGAAAAAGAGACACTGCATATATTTGGATGTGTGCCTACCTGGGTACCTTTAATCTGTAATTTGTCTCTTACATATCTGTAGGAGGCATTGTTAACATTCAGCTACTGTTTGATTAGAAGATTAGTTGAAATGATTTATTAAAAACATTAATCTGTAGTGACAAATTAGTCACTCTCCAATTTATGAGTCATAGTAATTTTTTCTCTTTATTTAAGGGTTAAATTGTGTTTTATTTCTAGAAGAATTTCGTATAAACTATGACCTGGATCCTGTACTATCAAAGCAAGTTTCTGCACGTTTATTTATAAAGACTTCACTAATTTCTTTCTTGCAAAAAATAACAACTTAAAGAAGAGTACTCTTTCCAATTCAGTGCCCATTCTCAATGGATTGCATTCACTGATTCTGACAGGGTTATACAGTATCAATAGGCTACAAAGGTGTGTTTTTGATATAGTGTTTTAGAAGACCCTGCTGCAAAGCTGAATCTAGGAGAATCCAGTGGACTCTCCAGCAGAAATTTTTTTATTAATTTTATTGAGAAACAAACAGCAATGAGACAGTTTCAAAACTGATTAGTAGGATAGTTTCAATCATTAATACATTGCATGTTGTCTTCGTAGTGGTTATTCATAGTATGAGATTCATACATGATGTCCTGTCCAAACACTATTAGTACAAATCTTTCTTCTCATTGAATTAAGAGAAAGTAGCTATATATCCTAATTATTTTGTATATACAGATACAAAATGGTCCTTTATTTATATCCCCCTTTTTTGTTTAGTTTTGTCAGAGACGGGTATTCCATTGCCATTTAAATATTGTAGGTGTGTGAATTCAGCAAAAATAATCCAATATAGTCTAGTAGACCATAATAGTAGTGGGTTATCCGTAGGACTGGCAATGTTAGAAGTTGTTGACTTGAGCCTTTTACAGCTCAGCATATTAATATGGCTTTACTTTTTATACCTCGTTTTTATACTTTTCCACTGGATGGTTAAGAACAAGATAAAGTAAGACCTATATAACAAGAGATGTAACTTTTGTATCTGACAAGGTCAGTCAAATCCCCTCAGGATTTACCCTGAAACCCTGTACTGCAGTTTGTAAGTCCTTTGTCAATGTCAGCCATGTGGATGAATCATGGCCATTGCTTGACAAATTTGCTCTCTGTGAAAGCCTAAGAGAATGTTTTCTCTCCATATAACTCTCCTTAGGCACACTCTATATCATCAATCACTTTCCTCTGTGGCCCCATAATCTCCGTGATCAGAAAATTTTGGATACCACTGGGTTGGAGGATGTTACAGTACAGGTTCTTTTATGTCCTGAGTCCTCACTGACCTTGAAAGGCTAGGGCCAAAATTTTGACTGTCCTTGCAGCCCTTCTTTTTCTCTAATTTTTGGTCTGCAAACTTAAGTTGTTAACCCTCCAGAAGAGAAGCTTAATGTTATTATTACCTTATAACCTAGGCAGTTGAGCTTAACCTCACTATTTGTCTGAATATCAAACATCTTAGACATAACATGGAACAGGTATTTTCCATCAAGTATTGATATGTTAAACTTTATTTTTTTTCCTCCTTAAGTTTATTTTTTTATGATATGTTAAACTTTAAATCCCTACACAATATGAAGAAAAAAAAGAAGAAAAAGAAAAAAGGAAAAAATATTTTTAAAAATAGGAATAAACAATTACGTATTTTTACACAGAAATTTCAAAATATGGGCCAGAGAGATGGCTCAGTAGAATAAGCACTTGCCTGGCAAGCGCAAGGGCCTGAGTTCAATCCCCGGTTCCACCAAAAAAAAAAAAAAGAAGAAGAAAGAAATTTAGAAATCTAACCATACACAGCGTTGTAGCAGGATAGTCCTATGACTTTTTTTTCTCGTCTCTTGTTTTCATTTATTACCCTTTTTTCTAAAGCAAACATTTACTTGAGAGACAGTGTGGCACTAATTGGTATGACATGATAAGCAGTATGTATTTACTTTTTTTTTTTTTTTTTGCGGAACCAGTGCTTGAACTCAGGCCCTTGTGCTTGGCAGGGAAGCGCTTATTCCACTGAGCCATCTCCCCAACCCCAGCAGTATGTATTTAGAAGATCAGAATGACAGGGATTCCAAGCATGGCCCTAGTATTACACATTGCTATCTTCAGTGCAGTTGCTTAGTTTACAGTTATCAGCATATATAGTTAGTCAGGGTGGGAATCCTACTAATTAACTGCTCGTTTCCAAAACCTCCAGCAGAAATATTTATCAGCCCTCACAACCCAGGAGAATTCTGTTGTCAACCTGAAACTGACTTTATATGCCAAAGCATTTGGCATATACTTAAATTGTATCTCCTCTTTGGCCAGTTGGCCTGTCATTTGGGAAGTAATTTGGAAGAGTGTGATGAAATTGAACTAAATGTCTGACAGTCCAGCTTGATAATTAAAATAGAACAACACAAAATGACATTTGTAACTTTGCTATCATTTCAGATTAAAATTGAGCTTCCCATTCACCTGCATCAAAAACATCATTTGCTTTTCACTTTTTATCATGTAAGCTGTGAAATTAACACCAAGGGAACCACCAAAAAGCAGGATACAGTTGAAATTCCAGGTATGTGTGGCTGCCCCTCTGTCGGTCTATCTGAGCAGTGTTGGGGATCATACTAGGGTCACATATTCTTTAGATGTTTTTCTCTACAACTTTTTGAAATGCAGTCGTTGAGGATATAGTCTTTTTTATCAAGCTGCAGATCATGTCTTTCCTTTACCAAAAAGTAAATTTCTGAGTTCCATTGAGAAGCTGAGCATGGTGCTGCATGGCCATGTCCACGCTACCTGGGAGGCTAAAGCAAGATAGCTTGAGCCCAGAAGTTAAAGGCCAGCCCGGGCAGCAAGGCAAGACTCAGTCTCAAAAGAAGTTCACGGGCATATATATTCATTTTATTATCATCTCTACCAAATAAACTTGCTGGTATGCTTAAACTATTATAAGCAACATAAAGTAATATTGCTATTCTCAGAAACACACTGTAATACAATATTGTTATTTCTCTCACGTAGAATTGCTCAGCAACTGGAATTTTCCAGTTCTGCTTACTGAGAAAGAGGGAAGTGAGCCCAGAGCCAGGGACATATGTGACCTGGATGGAGGTTGGGGGCTGCCTGTTTCTATGTGCAGAGAACAGATTTAATGAAGTTGAGTTGAGTAGGTTCTAGTAGCAAAGCTCCAGTCTTGTTTCCATTGCTGCAAAGCCTTGGCTACACCAGTGGGAAGCAGCCTTAGGGGAGCTTAGGGGTACTGTGAACATAGTCCATTGCACACCTCGCTCACAGATGTCAGCATGATGTTGGACGTAAGTCAGTCCAGCTTGGGTCATTTGTGCATTCCTTTAGCGAGCATCTCTCTATATCATGTGCAAGATACTGTAGTTGGTATTATGGAGAATGCAGTGAAAAATCCAATATAGATCTCATCTTCAATGAGTGTAAGACCTAGGAGAAATGAATTCTGTGTACACAATCATAATACAAGACAAACAGAGGTGATCATTAACAAGAAAGCAATGCTGTAAGAACTCAGAAAAGTGTAGCTATTGAGATGTTGGAGGGGACCAATGGCCGGGAGTCAGGAAAGGCTTCTGGAGGGAAAGGGTATTTGAGTGAGATCTGAAAGGCTGAGGTGAGCTTGACAGTGCAGTTAAGGCAGGGATGTAGGGATTCTGGGGTGAAGGAACAGCTTATAAGGTCAGAGTATTGAGGGGTATAGTTGGAGAACCCCAAGTAGCTCACTAAGACTACAGCACAAGATGCTGGAAGGGAAACTTAAAATGTCATACTGAAAAGGAAGCATTTGATTTTGGAAAGCCTTAAATGCCAAGCTTTGGATTTTACTTTATTCTGTCACCAATATGGACATTTTGAAGGATTACATGCTAGTAAGAGCTGTTTTGGAGAAAAAAATGAATCCGATAGCAACATAAAGGGCAAAGAAAATTGGAGCAAGAAGAAGAAAGGTCAGAAGGAACGCCAGTCAAGGAGTTCTTTCAAAGGTCCAGGAAATGAAGGAGGCCACACTGTGGTGAGGCAGGGGTGAGGATTACAAAAGAATAAATCTCAATATCTTGGGCTCCACACTCATGTATTTAACCAGCTGTGAATGAAACGTATTTTAATTGCATCTATACTGAATATGTATAGACTTCATCCTGTCATTATCTCCTAAACAATATAGTAAAACACGTATTTACATAATGCTTACATTATGTTAGGTATTCCAAATAAGCAGTAAATATTTGATATATGCAGAAGGATATGTGTTGACTCTATGTAGAATTTATGCCAGTCTATGTAAAGGACTTGAACACTGAAGGATTTTTATTTCTGTGTGGGACCTAGAAGTCATGATCTATCAGTTCCAAGGGATGACTGCTCATTAGAGTTGGCAGTCACTGACTGCTAGATAGATGATGCATAGTAAACATTGACACTTCAAAACTGAGTGATTGGAAAGAAAGTATTGCCAGCAATAGAACTGTGGATGGGCATGGTAGACATGTTACTAGTCTGGAGTTGAAGGTGCCAGTGAGGCATCTGAGTGATTCCCAACAGGAAGCAGGACTGACTATGAGGGAGTCCCCTTTATTTTTGGTACTAAATTTAACTTGTGGGTGTTGAGCAGTTGGTCTCAGCAATGGGAAAGCCAAATACATCATTATTAAGACCTTCCATCCAAGACAGTGGAATATCCTACCTTATTTGAATCATTTATGTTTACTTTTTGACTATTTTCTTCATAAACCATATTGTATATAGTCAAGTAAATTTTCTAATGCTAAGCCAGGTATGGTGACACACATCTATAATGCCACATACTCATGAGGTAGAGACAGGAGGATGGAAAATTCCAGGCCAGCCCAAGCAACTTGATGAGACTGTCTCAAAATTTACAAAAATAAAATAAAATGGGTTGGGATGTAGTCCAGTGGTAAAGCACTTGCCTAGCATGAGCATGGCCCTAGGTTCCATTTCCAGTGCTGGGGAAGAATCTCTGGTACTTCATAGTGTTTGTAATTATTGTGAATAGCATCTTTTTGTTGAGTTTTTAATTGGCTCCAATTGATATATAGAGTTATGCTACTGATTTTTTGTAGATTGATCTTGTATCTGGTTACTTTGTTAGATTCTCCTATAGGGCATATATAATAGCTTCTTGATTATGTTGGTATTTTTAGGTAGGTCATTTTATCACTGACAATTATGGTTTTATGTTTATAAGCATATCACTCTCAATATTTCTACTCGTAACCATCTGTATTTGTAGTAAGCTATACATTCTACATGAGTTCATACTGATGGCTCCCAACTCCAGTCGCTGATCACATGAATCATTCTAGTGTTGTCTTGCTTGTATATAGCCTCCCATTCTAACATTGAAACTTGGCTCCCACAATGCACCATTCATTTACTTAATTGTTCAAACTCAAGTAATTGAAAAGTATGGTGAATATTAACTATTTTTCTAAAATAGACTTGGTACAAGGGCCAGCCAAATAGCCCAGCAAATTAAAGTGCCTGCTTAGGCAGATGCAGGGGCTAGGAGTTTCATCCCTGGCTTGCCATGCTGGCCCCGCCACTGGGGGGCACTGAAACAGCAATTGAGACTGGGCATGGTGGGCAACCCTGTAATCCCAGCAATTGGGAGGCTGTAAACAGGAGAATCACTATGAGTCCAATCTACTCAGTGAGACCCAGTAGACCCTGTCGAAAAAAAAAAAAAAAGACTTGGTACAGTAAGGATGTGTTGCCAAAAATAATGGAAAAAATCTGTTTGGATTGAAGGGGATATTTTGAGGGGTATTAATGACCATGTGTCTTCTACTGTGATGTTTTAATTTCAATGTCCACCATAGTTTATCAGACCTTGTGTAGTCCTTTCTGTATCCCTGTAGAAACTGCAGTGATATTAGAGGAGTGACCTTGAGAATTGAGAAGAAAATTAATGGAACACTGAGATCCAAGGAGAGTATGTACCTCCTGAATGATAAATTACTGTTTCCCTATCCAAATGTTAAGAGGCAGGCAAGATGTTCAGTGAAGCATGAGGTGGTTATTCTGCGGGCCATACATCAATTTTAATTGTCCCTTTTTGAAGTGGCTTCCTCCTACCTTTGATCCAATGACATGCTTGATATTGTACCTCACAGCTCTATATGAGTTTTGAGTAAAGGACACATTTGGCCATGATCTGATTATTCTACAGTGCCAAAAGGTTGCCTAAGAAATCTCTTGTATACAGAAAGTGGATTAGTGGTTGTTGAGAGGAAAGGGAAAGGCAATGGGCAGTGATTGCTGAGGACTATGGAGTTTCTTTTCAGAATGATTGAAATGCTCTGGGATTAATATCAACAGATGCCCTATTGCAGATAGACTAAAGGCCATTGAATGTATACCTTACATGGATAAATTGTATGTGAACTATATCTCCAAAGTTTCCATGCAGAAAAAGATGCTGCCTAAAAAGTGAAATTTATTTTTCTATTTTCTGTGTTGGAAAACTTTTCTTTTTTTTTTTCTTTTTTTTTTTTTTTGCAGAACTGGGGATTGAACTCAGGCCCTTGCACTTGCCAGGCAAGCGCTTATTCCACTGAGCCATCTCCCTGGCCCCTGGAAAACTTTTCTAACTTGTCACATTTTCAGTTTAACTACATTGACAGAGTCATTTCTAATGGTTCCTCTGCTTTTTATAAAAGGAAAGGTCTGGGTAGGCAAATTCTTTTTTCTTTTATTTTTTTGAATTTTAGTACAAGATCTACAGGATCTCACTATGTAGATCAGACTCGTAGTGATCCTCCTGTTTTCAGCCTCCCAAGTGCTGGGATTACAGGCGCATGCCACCAAGCCCAGTCTCAATCACCATCTTAAGGGTTGGCCAAATAGCTCAGTGGATTAAAGCGCCTGCCTAGGCATAGTCAGGGGTCGGAGGTTCAATCCCCATCCTGCTGTGTCAGCCCTGCCCCTGGGGCATGCTGAGGTGATTGAGATTAGGCGTGGTGGCGCGCACCTGTAATCCTAGCTCTTGGGAGGCTGAACACAGGCGCATCACTCCGAGTCCGATCTAGTAATGAGACCCTGAACACCTTACTAAAATATAAAAGAAAAAAATATCCTTCTCAGTGCTCCCTGGGGGTGGGGTTGGCACGGCAGGCTGGGGTATTGAACCCCTGCTGCTGAGCTCTGCCTAAGCACTTTAGTCTGCTGAGCTATCAGGCTGGTCCTTGGGTAGGCCATTTCTGAGGTTGTACTGGTAAAAATGCCTTTCAGGCATGTTTTGGAGTCTGAGAAAGTCATGTATTCTACTGAAGAAAATCAGTGTTTTGATTGTCTTTTAAGAATTAAAGCATTTGGAAAAAGAAGAATTAAAGCATTTGCCAAATAAACATATAAATAAGAACATTCTAACCAGATTTTTATTGATATCTGTGTTCATAGTATAAACATACACATGTATGCATGCATATGCACATGCACTGATGCAAAGAGTTCTGTAGAATCAGAAAGCAATTGCTTTATCGAGGGCTGTCCAGCCAACACCCCATCTTATTTGCAAAAACTGCATCCAGAGCAAGTTTTTTTTTCTACACAGCTGAGTTATAAACACTTGAAACCCAGAGTGATCTCTATAATGGAAACACTGACACTGCTCAACTTGAGCAACACAGATGGCTCTGGCATTTTTAGCTAGAACACGATGAATTTTCTAATAGAAAGCCAAGACACTCTTTTGGGGGTAGGGGCTGTTAAATGTAGAGACTGGAAAAAAATCTCTCAGTGGAATCAAGTCTTAAACACTACAGCCTGGCTGCATTCTCCTTCTGCACCTCTTCCTATAATTAGGAAAATTGCCCAGATAGCCGATTTATGTTTATTGCCTTGTATGAAGAGTGAATGTGACCTTAACCTATGACCTTGGTTTTCCATACACCAGAACCCTAAGGTTGCCACAAGGAATTTTGGAACATGTGATCGCTCTCTGAGATAGTCTTAGCTGTAACAGTCTTTAAGTGAAAAAACAGTGGGTTAAAGAGCCTTGAATCTATTAAAAAATAAATCTTCGAAAGCACCCCAATGTGTAAAGAAGATGATATTGATGAATGTTTTAAGTTTTCAAATGTTTTCATATATGATCTTGCCCTGGCTTCTCAACTCTTTCAGATGGAGAGATAATGGGTTGTTTTTCCCATTTTCATTAACCGGGAGATAGAGCAAATAAGTTGAGAGTGGCTAGCCTGGGATTAGGAAGCTATCCCAAGTTGATGTTCCTTCCCCAGCATGCAGTTCCCCGTCAGCTGGGCTTCCGTGCACAGATGCCTAGACATATCACCACCCTGCCCTGCTCCCAGCACCCAGATACTTGTGTAGCTAATTGCATTTGCTGTTTCATTTCTTACGGTCCATTATTGTCTTGGCAGTCGGGTTTGCCTGGATACCTTTGCTAAAGGATGGTAGAATCATCACTTTTGAGCAGCAGCTGCCTGTTTCAGCCAATCTTCCTCCAGGCTACTTGAACCTGAATGATGCAGAATCGAGAAGGGTAAGACAAATGCTACATTTGTTGAGTCATGATGGTTAACTGTTCTAAAATTAGAATTCTTTGGATCTAGCTGATCATTTAGGACATGCTACTCAACATTTTGTCTAAGGGCTGTTCTGGTCTATAAGCATGGAAATATGTTTGAAGTTTCCAGCAGTTTGATAGAGCACTATGCTCTCTGTTGATTCTGATCATAACATCTAAAACTGTTGCTTGTATTTTGTGCATCCTTTTAAGAAATTCTATTTATTTAAGTAACTCATAAATGTCTCAATTTGCGAAGGATTGTATATTTAAAATGATTTGGGTATGCTTATTTTAATAGCAGATTATTTTCTCCATTAATCTCTTTCTGTATGACTCAATTACACTCATTTCTGGAAAATGTTGAAATGTATGAAGATGTTGTATGTTATCCACTACTATGATACAGAAATTCATGTCTATATTTTCTGTTTGTAGCAACTGAGTGTGGATATTAAGTGGGTAGATGGTGCAAAGCCTTTGTTGAAGATTAAAAGCCACTTAGAGTCAACCATTTACACTCAAGTAAGTTGTGTAGTTTGAATTTGTCAATTTGAACACTCAAATATATTTCTTCATTTTAAAAACTGTATTTTATTTGTACAACCTCAAAGAAGTGGTGGCCTGCAAGATTTCCTCATTGCAACACCATTCTAGCTTATGTTTTATAATTATCCTCCAACTACAAAATCCTCTTGCTCCTATGAACTGATTTGAGCCTCACCAAACCCCAAAAGGCATATGGAAGCTACTACGGTCTTAGAGGTGAAGAAACTAAAGCTAGGGCATGTCAAGCCACACCTTAATGAGAGGAAGCAGGTCAAAATGCATACTATTCCCCTCTCTGGTATAGTTCACATTGTCCAGAAAGTCAGTGTGTGTGGATTCCATACAGAACATCTGGACTTCCTGCCTAGCGGACTGTCCTAGTAAAGTTGACTATTGAATGTCTGAGACTTATTCTGCTAACTTGCTGCTGCTGCTACGTTTTCTTCACCTGTTAGTTCAGACCTTTGTTTCTGCTTATTTCATTAAAATGGACATGCAGCCTAACCTTCATAGAAGGCACTAGACAAATGCAGAATAAATGAGTGCTTAACAAGTTGGGTATACATTGTGTCCCACCTGTATGCTTAGGTACACACCAAGTTGACCTAGTTTTGATGCTTTGCATGGTGGTCAAGGGGACTTCAGGGCATGGACATATAGGATGGCAGCTGCAGAAACTGTGACTGGGTGCTAGAATCCCCGGCTACCTGGGTTTGCAAGATTCAGGAAGACGGAGAGATAGGGAGTCTGCATTTAAGGATGACGCATCAGGTTTCATATGGCTGTTCCCATCTGTGTTCCAGGATCTACATGTGCACAAATTCTTCCATCATTGCCAGCTGATTCAGTCAGGCTCAAAAGAAGTTCCAGGAGAGCTCATTAAATATTTAAAGGTAAGTGAGCAGCAGCTTTTGGCAGAAAGGTTTGTTTTTCGTGTCTTTCTGTTGCCACATCTGGATGTGGAAAAAAGAAACAGACCAACACCTGAAAATACTTTGGGCTGGCTATCCTCAGGAGAACACTTTCTATTACGTACTTGTCCATCAAGTGACTGTTTAGAAGCAGACAACAGAGTTGCTACTAGGAAGAAAATGTTGTAGCCAGAATTCCACATCACAGTTTTGAAAGCCTCATGAAGATGCTAGTTTCAGTTGCATAAATTGATTTGTCAGGTCCTTTGCCTCCTGACTGCTTGGTAAAGGTGCAAAATGCTGTGGGGCCAAGAGAAACACAAGTGCTTTGGCTTGGAATAAAAGATGAAATGGCCCCTGTGGCCATGAGTGAAAGACCATCAGAGGGCTTACTAAAGAGCCCGAGAAACGGTCGCATAGCAAAATCTTTTGGAATACCAGAATTTGTCAGAACCTAAGACTGTCACTTCCCTACATTCTAGGACTGGCACTTAGCCTAAAACCTGACTGGAAGTGGTTCTTTTTTATGATTGTTCCTTTAGTAAGTCAGCTATATAAATTCTGAGGAGTTTTGATTTTCAACAAAAGCTCTATAGGATTCCATTTGGGACATGTGCTACTACATAATGATCGTCTCAGGAAGCAAGTATGTATGCTATTTGTTTCAGAGAGGTGATCCAATATGAAATAAATTGGGCTCTGGAATAATAAACTGACTCTGTACCCCAAATCTGGAACTGGCTGGCTTTGTGATTGTGCTTGGCCGAGTTATTTAACTTCTCTGAACCATTGTTTCCTCGTCTGTCATGTTGGGTTAACAGCAGTGCCCACCCATAGGGTGCTCGTGAGGTTTACACAAGATGGAGCGTCTGCTCTGTAATAATCATTCGTGCCTCATTTGTATCTTGAGTGCTTCCGATGAGCCAGGCATTGTTCCAGGCTTTTGAGGAGAATGTAAGTCAAGAAAACAAAGAAGGCCCCTATCATCAGGGAGCTTAACTTCTTGTGGAGATAGACAATAAGCATAGAAATGAATATGTATGTTGTCAAATCAGATAGTGATAATTGCAAGAAAAAAAACCAGTGAAAAAGAAAAATAAGAAGGATTCTTGTTTTAAAGAGGTCACAGAAAATGTCTTTGGTGGGGTAACATTTGAGCGCTGACCTAAAGAAGGGGAGACTATCAGCCGTGTTGATTACAGGGGGGAGCTGGGAACAGTGACTGCAGAGGCACTGAGGAGCTCTGGTGGTGCATTAAAGAAGCAGCCAGAATTGCAGGATGGCCAACACACAGGGTGATGAGGCAGTCACCTGGCGAGGTAGCTCTGAGCTACCTTGAGGGCTCACAGGGTCATGGTAGAGTTGGACGTACTCCAAAAGAGATGGGGAGCCTTACAGGGTTTTAAACAGTGGAATGACATGCTTGGACTTTGTTTTTTGAAGTAACATTCTGCCAGATAAAAACACATTGTTGGAAAGGACAAGGGGGAGCATTCCTCAGTGGTTGTTACTGGTTTTAGTTATTACAACGTGTAATAGTATAAGAGATAACACCAAATGTTACCTCTTAACTTTCCAATCCTGTCCTCTGGTGATGTCTGGGAGGACTCCCACCTGTATGTATGAATGCTTTGTTTAGTAAGGTAATTGGTTTCTCTTTAGCAGAGAAGTTTTGTAAAAGTTTTAACAGCGTCATTTTCAAATACTGCTATTCTTTAATGGAAGAAGAAAGCATTCATATTTGTGTTTTTAAGGGTGTGGAATTTTTGGTATTTATGTGACCCACGCTTGCCCTCTAGTGGCAGTGAGTGAAATACCATGTAATTTGAAGGCAAGGTTCTTAATGAATGCTGCCACTGTAAAGGATTCTAGAAATTCTTTCTGCAGATAAGGAAACTGGAGCCCGAGTAGAGGTGACTTGCCTGTAGTGCTTCAGCTAATTGGCAGCAGAGCAGAGCAGAGCTGAGCTTGTGACATGTGTCTCTTCACTTCCAGTCCTATGATCTTCTGGCAAATCCTGCTATCTATTATCCCTATAAATGACATCATTTCATCAATTCATTTAACATCTACTTGTTGAGCTCTTTTTATGTTCTTAATATTTTTTAAATGGATCTCATTGTCCACAGAATCATTGTTACTGAACAGACAGGACACACATTAAGTGACAATATATCAGCAAAACAAAGTCCAAAGCCATGTGTAATTCAATATCAAATGTGTGATCCAGAGCACAAGTGTTAAGGATTCGGTGAACTAAGAAGCCAGCTTTATTTCACCCTGGCATCCTTATTTTATTAATTTAGTCTGTCCTTCACCAAATACTTATTAAACATCCACTATGGGCCCAGACATTGTTCTGGATGTTGGGTGCTTGTTGGGGAAAAGAGATTATAAACAAATTAATAAATTTATGCAGGGATGAATTCTGTGAAGAAAGCACAACAAGTTAATGGGATCTAAGGTGAATTGTTGGGGAGGCCTATCAGAGGAAGTAACACTCCCACTTGAAAAGAAACCAGTGCAAGGACAGCAACCACAGGTGATAAACCTGTACCAAAAAACCAAAAAAAAAAAACAAAAACAAAAAAAAACATAAGATTGCAGCAGCTGTAACAGCTTATGCTGACGTATTTGAAGGACAGAAAAAAAAAAGACCAGACAGCATGCTGCAAGAAGGGAAATTGCTGTGGGATGAATTTGGAGAGAGTGGCAGGGTGCAGGCAGGTATGGCAGGCCGAGGACAGCCATTTTTTTTTTTGCAGTGACTTGTTTTATTTTGTTTTGTTTCTAACAAAAGAAGGATAGCATTGACTAATTTGCATTTCAAAATGAACACACTGGCTTCTGTGTTGTGAATCAATTCTAGATGAGCAATATGGGTACAGGGCGACCCGCCCTGCATGGAATACACATCTCTTTCTTACCTGGCGTGATTACCCTCCTTATCTTTCAGCCCTCCTGTTCTTGGAAGCTCCATGCCCACCCACATGCAGGCCAGGTGTGCCTTGCTTTGTGCACTTCATATATGCCACTATCAGGCTGGGCACAGTTTGGATTGCAATGATTTAGTTCCATGTGTTCGCCCTTGTCAGACTGTGAACTATGTAATGCTAGGAACCAGGGTATGTGCGTATGCGCGCACACATGCCTGTGTGCTTTTCTATTGGAAATACGTTCCGTCTGCCTTTGTTGAGGAAAAAAAATGAATGCTTTCACTGAAGTGGAGATTTAAACTTGCCTTGAAAGGACACCTACAGATTTGGCTAAAAACTATGAATAAAGAGACAAAAGGAGGAAACCATGTGATACATTTAAGGAATAGTGAAGATGTTAATTCAACCTTACAGAGAACAATGATGAGAACTAAGGCTGAAAATGTAGGCTGGGTCTCTAGTAACTTGAACTTAATTCCCTAGGTCAGTGTTTCTCAGCCTTGGCTCTATTAACATTTGGGTAAGATAATCCTTTGTTGTGAGGGGCTGCTAGGCTGTTGAGCAGAACCTCAGGCCTTCACTCAGCAGAGGTCAGTAGAGTGCCCTCTTGTGGTAATCCCGTGTCTCCAGGCACTGCCCCAGCTCCTATGGGAAGCGACATTGCACAGTGGTCAAGAACCACTCTGTAGCCCAGTCCTAGCCCAGGTCC
>NW_004524812.1:1884014-1900452 GCF_000260255.1 Octodon degus
GCAGTGTATTATTTGTTGAAACTGTACTTTCGATTTGATTTGAAACTGTCTCATTGCTATATGTTTATCAATAAAACTTTGAAAAGAAAAAAAAAAAGAACCACTCTGTAAAGGTCACGGCGACGCATCAAACGAATGATTGCAGGAGGTCATCTGATGTAACCAGCCTTGGAGGAACATTAACTTGGAAGTGGGAGCTGGATGTGTTGGGAGTTAAGAAAAACTGCAGAGATGTACTAAAAAGATGAAGATTATTTGGATTACAGATTAGAGAGCCCTGAAAATAAGTGATGGCAGGCAGGATGGGGGAGAGGTTGCACAGGATGGAAAAGTGTGAAGGGTAGAATTCCTGAGTTTGCCATCCTGCCTGGTGTTTGGGATTGTGGGGCCATTTCCCAGAAGTCTAGGAGGTTACTGATGAGATGATTTGGATTCAGGTGACAGAGACTTGCAGGGGGGTGGGGAGAGTAAAGTGGCAAGATGCAGCAAAAGTAAGGGAGAATGTGAAAGAGAAAGGATGAGTTCCTTAAGTCCCGGCCTTGTCAGTTTCTGTTCCTGTAGCACTGCACATGAACTGATGCAGAAGGTGCTCATCGAAGTTTGCTTCCTAACCCCCCCCTTTCTTTCCTCCTTCCCCCTTACTCTCCTCCTCCCCTCCTTCCCGCCCTCTCTCTTTCCCTCCCTTTTTTCCTTCCTTTCTTCCTGTTGGCTGGTTGAATGGGTAAGTGAATATGCAGAGAAAGGAAAAAAAGAAACAAATTTAACAGACTTTACTGTAACGTTTTCAGCTGGGGATGTAGCTCAGCAGCACAAGTGGCTACCTGGCAAGCTTAAGGTTCTGAGTTCAATTCCCTGTACCAAAACAAAATTAGTCCCTCTTCCCAGTACTGTAACATTCCTATGTATGTATATACACCTTTTATCATTTTGATATTTGTAATGTGCCTATTATTAGAGTGTTAGCACTTTGAAGAAATGTATCACAAGGACGGACGGTAGCAAAGCTACCTCCTTTGGCAGGTGAGGCTCATATTAAGCCAATTCTATATAGGAGTGTTCTTTATTGAAGCCCACTTAACTTACTTGCAGATTAACTGAAGCTAGCTCCTTCCCTTGAAAGGCTCCCAGAATCCTGGCAGTCAGGCATGTCTCTAGCATCTCCCATTAACCTGCTCCTTCCAAAGCCCTGTGGAGTGTTCCTTTCCAAGAATCAGTTGTCTTTTTGCAAAGCTCACTTATCCCAATTACACTTGTTATCTTTGGTTAAGCATTTAACACTGAATAGACTAACAAAATCCGAATGTCAAAAAAGAGGTGGAGATAAAAAATTAACAAAATAAAGTCCCCTTTTCCAGGAAACTCATATTTAAGTGAGCTCACATTTAAACTCACACATAAATGAGTCAATAGATTTCTCATTAACTTTTTGTTTTACATTTGTAAATTATATCATATTTCTGTTTGTTTTCATAACTAATAATAACTTATTTTAGTGTTTGCATGCCATGGAGATCCAAGTCATGATACAGTTTCTACCTGTAATTCTTATGCAACTCTTCCGAGTTCTCACAAACATGACCCATGAAGATGACGTTCCCATCAACTGCACCATGTGAGTTTTGGTGTTATAATACAATCAAGCTATTTATTTAAGCTCGTTTTTCTTTTCAATGGAAGCTTTCCTTGCTATAAACTTCCTTTGTACAACTGCTTTTGTTACATCCATTCGGTTTCATATGTTGTATTTCCACTGGTGTTTGAGGATATTTTTAAATTTCTATTTTGATTTCCTTTTTTGGCTAATCAGTTGTTCAGGAGCATGTCAATTCTCACATAGTGAATTTTCCACAATTCCTCCTGTTACTGATTTCTACTTGTGTACCACTGTAGCTGGAAAAGATACCTGATATGAATTCAGTCTTAAATTTTTAAAGATTTATTTTGTATCCTAACATGTAAATCTATCCTGGAAAATGTTCCGCATAGACATGATTAGAATGTATATACTTTTGCTGTCAGATAGAATGTTCTGTATATGTCTGTTAGATCCTTTTAAGTATAGTTCAAGTCCAATATTTCCATATCGATTTTCTGTTCAGTTTATTTGTCCATCATTGAGGAGGCATATTGAAGTTACTTATCACTGGTGTATTATTGCTGATTTCTTCTTATGATCATTTTAATATATATTTAAGAAACCAAATATATAAATTTTAATTGAACTTTCTCACACTATCCATTATAGTAGCCACCAGGTACCTGTGGCCTTTGGGAACTTATGTGGCTAGTTCAGTGGAGGAGCTGAATGTTTAGTTATGTTTCATTTTAATTTTAATTAATTTAAATAACCATACATGACTAGTATCTCATATTGGACAGCATGTGTCACTAAGCCATCATATTTTTACTTGAAAGAATAAGAAAGTATTGTTTTTCCATAAAGATAAATAAGAACACATTGTGGAGTAGAATGAAAACCGTACCTGAGTTTTGAAATTAAAATAGGAGCCTTAGGCAGGATGCACTGGCACACACCCATAATCCAGCCCCCTGGGAGGCTCAGCCAGGAAGATCGCAAGTGCAAGGCCAGCCTGGACAGCAGAGTGGCTTACTGAGACCCTGTCTCAAAATAAAAGAAATAAAAGGACTCAAGTGACAATGAAACTCAGCACTCCTGGGTTCAACATCTAGATAGGTAGGTAGGTAGATAGATAGACAGACAGACAGATGACAGGAGATTTTTAAAAACTTGTGAGCCCCATGCTGGCTGTTCCTGGCCTGGCTGTCTCTGTGGTTGCCTGAGCCTCTTCCTAGGCACAAATGCATGCTGGCCCCAACCTAGGCACAAATGCATGCTATTTGTTCATCTCTGTTTTGGGGGCAGTCTGGTTGAAAATTAAAGAAACATTATTCTAATCCAAAATGTGGTTCCTAGACCAGCAGCATTGCACTTCGCCTCAGACCTACAAACTCAAAAGCTCCAAGAACTCGCTGGATGATTCTTCTGCATAGTGAAATTTGAGAACCACTGCTAGGCTCTTAAATTTGACTCTTTTCCTGAATTTTATATTTAACTCCAATTTTAGTTCTTATCATTATACCTGCCCTGTTTCTCCCTTCCCCCTTTCCTATAACTTATTTCTTTTCCCTTTTATTCTCACTAGAGGGATTTCAGTACTTACCTTTATTGAGGTCTTTGAGTAGCTATGACCAAACGTACTTCAAGTACAGAGATTTAGAAAACAAATGAAAGATCTGGGCAGTGAATAAAGTCCTTTTGAACAAAGAGATTAATTTTACAAGACCCTATGCATGTCAGATTCTGAAACCTTTGTCAGTCCCTAAGCACCATTATCCCTTTCATCTTCTCATCTTTAGATGTACAGGCAGTGCTAAGTATTTGGGGGGTTAAACACAATGATCTGATTTAATAGTTACACTACAGTAATTGTAGGCCAGCGTGCTGACTTCTGTGAATATCGTTTCAGGGTTCTCTTACACATTGTATCCAAGTGCCATGAAGAAGGTTTGGATAGTTACTTAAGATCCTTCATTAAGGTTTGTGGACTCAGATTTCTTGTCAAGTGGTCTGTCCGACTGGAGAGTTTCAGCTTAGGGTTCCTTTTCTCTGTTTGCAGTATAGCTTCCGACCTGAAAAACCCAGTGCTCTTCAGGCCCAGCTGATACATGAGACCCTGGTGACTACGATGATCGCAATACTGAAACAGTCTGCAGACTTCTTAGCAATAAACAGACTGCTAAAGGTAAAGGCATGCAACACAACCAAAAACAAAAGCAGCTATAAATGTACTTGTTTGGTACCCTCCCGGTTGAGTTCTTGGTTTGCAGCATTTTCTCATGTAACCCCCGCCCCCAGGCCTGTGCACACAAGCATCTTTTTCCTGAGGTTCTGTACAGAACCTTCCTCTTTCCTGCCCAACCTGGCCCTCAGTCAAATGAAGAACAGGACAAATCTGGAACCCATGAATCTGGGTCAGACTCTTGTATCCATTGCAGCATAGTTCTGGGGCCTGGGGTGAGTTAGTTAGCATCTCTGAGCTTCCAGTTCCTCATTTATAAATCACTGGTAAAGGATTAAACACAGTTCCTGGCACATAGCAGGCACTCAGTAAAACATAGATCTTAGTTTTGTTATTTTTAAATTTTTTTTTTAAAAACTCTATTTGTTCGTTTATTTATTTGATACAGGGTCTTGCTATGCAGCTCAGACCCATAGTGATCCTCCTATCTCAGCCTCAGCAGCGCTGGGATTACAGGCATGTGCCACCATACCAGGTTTCAGTGGCCAGCCGGGATCAAACTCAGGTCCCTGCACTTGCAAGGCAGGTGCTTAGACCACTGAGCTATCTCCTCAGCCCATAAAATTTCTGATATAAATCAGGTACCTTGGGATACATCTTCTTGAGGGCTTTCCCTACCTTTCCAGTGACATAATGTGGGCAAATATGTCAGCCACTCAGGATACACTGTGTTGTATGAAGATCAAGGTCACGTTCCCCACCGTACACACACTGAGTGCAGATATAATGAGACTCACTGAAGAGAATTTCAAAAGAAAAACAACATGGATTATTTTGCTGAGTTTACACACCTATAATATTCAAATAACGGAACTTAACAAAAAAAGGGTATACAAATGAATGTCCATTTTGTATCTGTGTATTCAAAATGGTTAGGATAGATATATAGTTACATTCTCTTAATGAATAGAGGGGTTTGTTCTAATAGTGTTTGTAAATAAGATATCATGTCTGCATCTTGTACAGCAATTAACCAGTAGGAAGAATGTATGCAATGTGTTAATTATTGAAACTCTTAACAATTTGTTTTGAAACTGTCTCATAGCTATTTGTTTATCAATAAAATTATGGAAAAAATAAAAAAAAAACTTTAGCGTGCTCTTATTGCCAGATGTGGGTAATTCAAAAGAATATCAGTGAGAAAATAGCCCTCCTCACTGGGACAAGCAATCCTGCCCCTCCCTTGTACATCACTAATCAACTTTAAGGCACAGGAGTACTTTCTGGGGAAACAGTTTAAAGATACTAACACATTGCTAGTGAATTTGAATTACTTGAAAACATTCATAAAGTGCAGATACAAGATCCATGTAGATTTAAGTTTTGCTAAGCTTCAAAAATTTGGGTAACTATTAAAGATTTTTTTTGGTGTGTTTTGTTTTAGTACTCATGGTTTTTCTTTGAAATAATTGCAAAGTCCATGGCCACATACTTGCTGGAAGAGAATAAAATTAAGGTAAGGCCTAATAATTTTTTGTTTTATTTTATTTAATTGCTGGATAACAATTGCATACAAGGATAATGTGTAACAAAGAACACTAATAATCTTACATCTAGCCATCTCAGGCCAATCGCCTTTGCATTAAATGGCTCTGGGTCTTCTGCTTTTTTAAATTTTGCTTACAAAACAACATCTGAATTGCCCCAAGAAGAGGTTTCATGGTTTATACAGTCTCATAGTCCTGTCTGCAGGCTTCCACATGGATTCTTTCCTGTAATGAAATGCCATATAAAATGCATTGTCTTTGAGGCTTTACTTTGACTTATGATTTAAAACTGTGTATGTTGAAAGATTTATTTAGAAAAAGAATAAGTACCATATTAGAAGTAACCTCTCTGTTACAAATATGTAAAGCAGATACAAATTAAAAAAAACATTATGCAGTATGTACACGTGTTCCTGTAACATAGTGTATATATTTAATTGTTTTAAAAAAATTAGTTTAGGGGCCAGGGAGGTAGCTCAGTAGAATAAGTGCTTCCCTGGCAAGCGCAAGGGCCTGAGTTCAATCCCTGGTTCCACCAAAAAAAAAGAAGAAGAAAAAGAAAGAAAGAAAAGAAATAATTAGATCTATAGCATCAGAATGATTCCTCAAGGGGCCAGGAAGATGGCTCAGTAGAATAAGTGCTTCCCTGGCAAGTGCAAGGGTCTGAGTTCAATCCCTAGTTCTGGAAAAAAAAATTAAAAATTACTTTAAATGTACAGGTTGAGGGCTGGGGAGATAACTTGCCGGCATAAGTGCCTGCCTGGCAATTGCAAGGTCCTGAGTTCAATCTTTGGACCCTTATGCAATGCTGGTCCCGAAATAGAGCGTGGTGGTGCACACCTGTAATCCCAGAAATGGGGAGGCTGAGACAAGAGGATCATTATGAGCCCAAATTGCATAGTGAGACCCTGTATCAAAAAAGGTATAGGTTGAGAATCCCTTATTTAAAATACTTAGGACAAGAAATATTTCCTATTTCAGCTTGCTTCAGATTTTGGAATATCTGAACATATATAATGAAATGCCTTGGGGATAGGACCCAAGTTGAAACCCAAAGTTCGTATGTACTTTATGCATCTAGTCTGAAGGTAATTTTATGAAATGTCTACAGTGACCACATGATGTCAGGTGTGGAATTTTCCACTTGTGGTTGATATTCAAAAGGGTTTGAACTTTGGAACATTTCAGAGTTTTGGATTAGGGATGCTTATCTAGTACAAAGGAATTTATTTCATTATAGAAACCATAAAGTGAAGACTTAGTAAAAAAAATCCACAGCACAGTCATCACTTTATCAAAACTTTAATAGTGCAAGTTTGCTGAAACTGAGGTACATGCTTACTTTGTGTTACAGGAATAACCAGAATGAAAAAGCTGAGATATTTCTCGATCCCAAGAACATGTTATTCCACACCTGGGTTGGGATGACCCATTCTGACTGATAATTGAAGCTAAATATATTAGAAGATCAGGGGCAGGGGAAATAACTCAGTAGCATAAGTGCCTGCCTGGCGAGTGGAAGATCCAGAGTTCAGTGCTTGGTACTGCAAAAGTAAATAAAAAATATAAAAATAAGGCAGGCAGTTCTAGTAAGAATCTAGAGTAAAGTATACATTGAACTAATAATACCATTTTTTAGGTAGGAGAAAAATATCTAAGTTTAAAAAAAAATACATGTAGAATGTATTTGGAAGTGCCAGTATGTATTTGGAAGTAAAAATGGCAGATGTTTTACACTTTTTTGAAATCTGTTTTCTCCTTATTTAAGCTTCCCAGAGGCCAGAGATTTCCCGAGGCATATCATCATGTCTTACATTCATTGCTGCTTGCAATAATTCCCCACGTGACTATTCGCTATGCAGAGATTCCTGAGGAGTCCAGAAATGTGAATTATAGTTTGGCTAGCTTCCTGAAGGTGAGTTACAGGGAGTCAGAAGATGATTAAGACATTTTTCTTCATCGCCAGCAGCTTGAAAACCAAACAGAAAATTCACCACCTATCTAACAATTCAGCGGGTCGGTCTAAGACTGTTGGGAGGGCTGGCGAGATAGCTCAGTGGACTAAGTGCCTGCTTAGGCAGTGCTGGTTCAGATTCGATTTTCGGCCCGAGCGCGCGCTGCGCCGGCCCCGCCCCCGGGCGCGCACTGGTGAATGAACCCTGGCTGCTGAGCTTTTCCTAAACAGGTGCTAGTCTGCTGAGCTATCTGGCTGGGTCTATTTTTAATTTTTGAAATACGGTCTAAGTCACTAAGTTGTCCAGGGAAGAGTCTACAGGGTGTTTAGGGTCTCACTACTAGATTGGACTTGTAGTGATTCCCCATGTTTACAGCCTCCCAAGAGGTGGGATTACAGGTGCGCACCACCACAGTGTCTCAATTGCAGTCTCAACGCGCCCCGGGGGCGGGGCCAGCACGGCAGGCCCAGGGATCGAACCCTGGCCCCTGCGCTTGCTTGTGGGTGCTTTAATCTGCTGAGCTATTTGGCCAGTCTTTATTATTATTATTATTATTATTATTATTATTATTATTACCCAGAACCGGGGATTGAACTCAGGCCCTTGGGCTTGCTAGGGAAGTGCTTATTCCACTGAACCATCTCCCCGGCCCCCTACATGTCTTTTTAAACTAAAAAAGTAAAAGATGAGCTTAACTGCAATGTAAAATCTTAATTTCCTCCCTACAGTTTAAAGTTAAAGTATGTAAGTATAGGTGGCAAACCATCATTGATTTAATATCAGTATTTACTAATTGAAGATTTGTTTGACTTCTATGTATGGATTCACAGATGTGAGAAACTATCTCTAGTTGTTTTCAAATATGTATACAAGATAGAAGTTATAACTATACTACTGAAAACACATACAAAATACTATAGATGAAAAAAGATGGGAATCATGACCAGCTGACATGGACAGAGACAAGCAATATAGTTCAGAGCTCCCCAAGACAAGAATTATGGTGTAGCAGGTGGAGGGCCCCCGAGCAAAAAGATGAGGGGAGTCATTGTGTAGTGAATTTAAGATGTGTGGAGACAAAGTAGGAAAGGCCACCTAGTGCCCGATGGTGGGAGGTCTTAAGGAGTTTAGGTTTTGGCACCCAGGCAATGGAGAATTCCAAAGAATTCTGAGGCTCACTGTATTACTGGTATGATGAAGTGAAGAAAACACCACGGTCAGTACAACCAATAAGAAGATCAATCATCTGCCTGGGAGAGTTCATTCATCTTTTAAGTTAAACTCTTCCTTAACTGTCCTATGCAAGGGGCCACCTGATAGCTCAGTGGACTAAAGTGCCTGCTTAGGCAGAGCACAGAGGCCGAGGTTCGATCCGTGCAGTGCTGTGCCTGCCCCACACGCCGGGGAGCACTGAGATGGCAATTGAGACTGGGCATGGTGGTGTGCCTGTAATCCCAGCGCTTGGGAGGCTGTGAACAGGAGGATCACTATGAGTCCAATCTGTGTAGACAGACCCTGTAGATCCTGTACACCCTGTCCTAAATGAAAAAAAGGATAAGCAAATAAAAACCTGCAACATTAACTGTTCTATGCAGCACTGACCACCTGTCCTTTACAAGCCTCTATGGCCCTTCTCACTGTGCTATATTTTAGTTATTTATTTTTACCATTGGAAGCATAAGGGCCATGTCTTTTTCAATTGCTTATTTCTCTAGAATGCAGCACATCTCAAACACAGTAGCTCCTCCACATTTTGAAAATTGTACAGTTGAAGTCATTGAGTCACTAGTCCAATGATAATTCATTTTGCCCTTTAACTTTTTCTTTAAGAACACCTGCAGTTTCAACAACTCTTATTCTGTTATCTGTAAAAAGGAAAATGTTACCCATTTTGTACAGGACAAATTTAAATTCTTTTCAAGTTATACTTGACAGACTTTTAAAAAGAATTACATGACTGACCATTATGTTCTGGTTTCTATAGCGCTGTTTGACTCTAATGGATAGAGGATTTGTTTTCAATTTGATAAATGACTACATATCTGGATTCAGCCCCAAAGATCCTAAGGTAAGTTATAGGGATAGACTTTGTAGTGAGTATCAGTCATTAGAGCAAGAGTGACACTCTTCTGGAGGATTTGGAACAGCTGTTTTTCATTTATGTACTTTTGAATATATATATATATATATATATATATATATATATATATATATATTTTATCAAAGCAGGGAATATTGGGCAGCCTTTGAGGGCATGTCCAGAGCACACATGATCAGCCAGTGACAGGCAGGACTCCATGTGCAGCAGGACACCTGAATAGGATTCATGAGAGCAACACAATAAGGATACACAGATGGATTCAGAAAGGACAAAGGCCTGCCGTGGAGACTGGCAGTCCCTGTGTGGCTGTCTTGGGCTCCCCCTCTCCTGTGAAGGGCCACATGACATCATCTTCCTGCAGCAGTGACAGTGCAGCCACATGCACATGCTATTTCTTTTGTGGGGAGCCCATTTAAGACTCAGAGGTGATAGTTTTTATTGGAAGGCTGATCACGTGTTGAAGACATATCAGAATTCCAAACTTCTAAGAAGATAAGCAAAACACGTGTTCACCATAAGCCTCATTATTTATACAAACAGACTAGAAAGGCAGGCTTCAAGCGTACAACTTCATCATGTAGGAGAACAGGTCAAAGCCCAGCTTCTCAGATGCTGTGCAACGTTAGCCTTACAACAGGGCTTTTGAACAAGATAACAGTACCTTGGTGACTCAGAGGCGTAAGCGCCTGTCTGGCAAGCACAAGGACCTGAGTTTGATCCCTGGTGCCAAAAAAATAATAAAATAACTAACAGTTCCTAGACTGTGTGCTAATGCTCTCCTGCACAGGCTGGGTCTCCAAGTATGCTTATACTCAAATGCCTACTCAAAATAAGTTAATGTATAATTTGTGTGCAATTAGGTTCTGGCTGAATACAAATTTGAATTTCTACAAACAATTTGCAATCATGAACATTACATTCCCCTGAACTTGCCAATGGCATTTGCAAAACCGAAACTGCAACGAGTTCAAGGTATGTATTTGCATAGTCCATTATTTGGAATTGTTTTTCCTTTTGTTTTATGCTAGTGTTAGTGTAGTATAAACGTTTTCTAAGTAGATCAGTTAAATTGAAAGTAATCTCAGAATTGTTACTCTCTGAAGATAGATCCACTAATGGTATTCTGCATTTTCTTCATAATATCAGTGGCAGCATTCATAGTATGAAGAAATCAAGTATGTTACATAGATTGCCATATAAATACAGATTTCAGATAATAATAAAATTGCTCTCTGTAACAGTGTTTAGAATCTCATTTTAGGTTAAATTAAGAAATGCATTTCTGCTGAAAGCATCGAAAAGAAATATAAAGGCAGACTAAAATGATAATATGTATATGCTGGATTTATGAAATGCTTTCAGTTTAAATCTCCATTGCTAGTTTTATTGAATGCTTTGTTGTGTAGCACTATTCTTATGTTACTATGTTTTTTATTTGTCCCTTTTCTTTTCATATATTAATTAGATTTTTTTTCATTTGCGGTGGACCATTTGACTTCAGTAGGTAGGTTTAACTCGGTTCACTCTAAAGAAGTTTGCTGTTTTTAAACACAATTGATTTGATGAATCACTAAGATGGATGGGGGCTTTGTTTGCTTTTCAAATCCATAGTCAAAATTAGCCTTTGTATATTGTGCCCAGAAAGTTCTAATTGACAGTGCTGACTTTTAAAATAAGTTTGAATGTTGCAAAAGGAATAGATTTTCAAATATCTGCCCTCAGCATAAAAGTTCCTGCTGCCAGCCAGCCTGGGTACAAGGGATTGGTCACAGGGTATCTGTTCTATACGTGGGTCTTTCCTGCCCCAGGCTTGCCTCCTTCCCTTTGACCCTGTTTAATGGCTACAGTTGTAAAGATGTTATTGAAATACCTGATTAGTTTTATTCAAATCACTAAAGTAAAATATTTATTACCATTTGCAAAATCTATCCAGATAAGGCCACTCTGGTTAGTCAGTAGAAGCATAGAGAATGATTAAAATTTGCGGGGGACCTTCCACAATGCAGGAGTACAGCTATCTGCCTCCATCTTGAAGTAATTTCTGAGCCTAGTATTTCTATGCAACAGCAGCATGCATTGCTCACAGATGTCCCCCAGTATTTATTAGTAGCAATGAGGAAGTCAGGGAAAAGAAAAGGTGGACAGATAATGAGGACTTAGGATTCAATTAGACTCATCACAGCATGCATTAAGTCCTAGCTGTATCCACTGCCTTGTATTGAAGAGGCAAAGGAATAGATTAAAAATGTTCCCTTCAGCTTTCTAGCCTAATTGAACTACGTGGTAGGGCTAAGGAAATAGACATAGTAGAAGTCGATGGCGGAAATCATTAAACTTGATCACACTCCCCTCGGAGTTGTTACAAGGCAAGTTCCAGTCAGATACTAACATATAGGATTTAAAATAGATTGAAGATGTAAAAGATTGAAAGACATAATTCAAAGTGACAATTTTGTAAAATGAAAGATGTGCATTTGTGTGATGATGAGCTGGAGATGAGGATTGTTCTTGTTGCTCTCATACTCCATGTATATATTCAGGACAATATGAATGATTCCTGAAACAGTAGTAACAATAATTCTAATAATACTATTAGAATGACTCAGTTGTCTCATTTCTCCGCCTGTTCCCACTTCATATGTATAAATAGATAAGTAAATCAAGCACTGTATAGAACCATTCATGTTTATATTTGTAGTGAGTTTTCTGCAGATGTAAAGAAACATGTGAAAGCACTGCCAAATACAGAATCATTTCAGTCCAGGTTTTAGTCTGAGATTTCTAAGAATTCAAAAGAATGTAGGGACTGAAGTTACCATTAAAGGTATCATCTGGCCCCATTTCACTCCTATTTTGTGCAAGTTTGCATGCTTATTCTATGTGAGATTCAAGAATGATAAAAATTATAGTTCTTTGCTAGTATGGTCACTTATTAAGTAATAATTATTATATTTTATAAAAGGGTTCTAAATTTTATTGTACCACAGATTCAAATCTTGAATACAATTTATCAGATGAGTATTGCAAGCATCACTTCTTGGTTGGTCTACTTCTGAGGGAAACCTCCATCGCTCTTCAAGACAATTATGAGATCAGATATACAGCTATCTCTGTCATAAAGAATCTTTTGATAAAACATGCATTTGACACTAGATACCAGCACAAGGTAAGGATATCTATACTGTCTTCAGTATCACTTTAGTAAATGTCTACTAAGATATTTCAGTCAAGAAAAAGTTTACAGCAAGGAGCGTAATATAAACTTTAATGTGTATTTTTACAAATAAGTTTCTTCGGCAACTGCTAAGTACTAGTTTCTCCAATCATATATTTATTACTTGCTGAGGATTAAATCCAGGGCCTTGCACATACCAAACATGTGCTCCACCGTTAAACTGTATTCTCAGCCTGTCAAACTATATAGCGACTTGGATTTTAGGGCCTGCCAGATAGCTCAGTGGACTAAAGGGCCTGCTTAGGCAGATGCAGGGGCTGGGAGTTCAATCCCTGGTGTGTAGTACCGGCCCTGCCCCCGGGGTGCACTGAAAAGGCCACTGAGACTGGGTGTGGTGGCGCCCGCCTGTAATCCCAGCATTTAGGAGGCTGCAAATGGGAGGATCAGTATGAGTCCAATCTACCGAGTGAGGCCCTGTAAACCCTGTATTACATACATAAAAACAGAACTACCTCAGTGGTTTATTATATAAACTAATTATGAATTTTTAAAAATCATATAGTATTAAAGCCATACATAATCTGTCAAGTAATATATATACATATACTTAAATATATCATATATCCCTAAATAAATAAGATATTGTTGATTAAGTGGTTAATAATAAAGTACACTGGAGCTGGGGAGATAGCTCAGAGGCATAAGCACATACGTGGCAAGCACAAACTTCCAAGTTGGATCCCGGGCCACAAGGTTCCGAGTTGGATCCCCGGCCCCACATGCCATGCAGGCCCCGGAACCCTGAGTGTACCCACCGGCCCCGGAACCCTGGGTGCACCAACCGGGCCCCAGAAACCCGGATGCACCACGCCGGCTCCGGAAACCTGGACACTCACTGCCAGCCCCAGAAACCCGGGTGCACTGACCTGGCCACGGACTCCGTGACACACCATGCCTATCTGGCCCAGGAAATCTGGACACGCAGCATCAGCCCCCGAACCTGGGCATGCCATGCCTGCCTGGGAAGCAGAGGTGGTGACTCACACCTGTAATCCCAGCATTCAGGAGGCTGAGGCAGGAAAATTGCTGACAGTTCAAGACCAGCCTGAGGGCTGGCCAGAGAGCTCAGCAGATTAAGGTGCCTGCTTAGGCAGGTGCAGGTACTAGCTTCGATCAGGGCCAGGTTTGATTGGGTTTGATCCTTTGTGTGCAGTGCCGGCCCCGCCCTCAAGGCATGCTGAGAGGGTGACTGAGACTGGATGTGGTGGCGCACGCCTGTAATCCCAGCACTTGGGAGGCTAAAAACAGGAGAGTCCAACCTGTATAGTGAGACCCTGTAGACCCTGTAATAAAATACATAAAAAAATAAATAAATTTTTTAAAAAGACCAGTCTGGGGGCTACGAAAGTGAGCACAAGGCTCACCTGAATTGCATAAGCAAGATCCTATCTCAAAAAATAAAAATCTTTTTTTGAGGGGTTACTGGAAATTGAACGCAGGACCTTGCGCTTACCAGGCAGGCACTTGTGCCGCTGAGCTATTTCCCCAGCCCTTATTTCAAAAAATAAAGAACATTAAATGAATGTTGTGATGATATATTACGATCAGTAGCTGTTAGGTGTGCCTGTAAACCATACATACATACGTTTTACATTTTCTGCACCTTTAAAATGTATACACAAACTTGTTTCTTGCAGTACTAGTGATCAATCTCAGGACTTCACACGTGCTAGACAGGTGCTGTCCTACTGAGGCACATGTCCAGCCCCATAATCTTACTGACATTAAGTCTTGCAGGCTTCAAAGTAATACACTGCAAACTGTATGGACGTGGAACAACTTAGATTACTTTGCTAGCATCCAGTGACTTACATAAGCATCATATAGTTTCATAATTAGTAACTCATCCTTTTATATTTGTTTTTTTACTTTGATTTGTGTATTTGATTTTTTTCCATAATTTTATTGAGAAACAAATAGCAATGAGACAGTTTCAAACCAAATTGGTAGGACAGTTTCAATAATTAACACATTGCATACATTCTTCCTAGTGGTTAATTGCTGTACAAGATGTGGACTGGATATCCTATTTACAAACACCATTAGAACAAGTCACTCGGGGCTGGAGAGATGGCTCAGTGGTCTAAAGCACCTACTTGAAACAAGCTTGGCAAAGCACAGGGACTGCGGTTCGATCCCCCAGCACCACATGCCAGCCAGCCCCGCCCCCTGGTGGGCTGAGCTGGCCACACACACAATAAATAAATGTAATAAATAAAAAAATAAATAAATAATTTTTAAAAAAAAGAACAAGTCACTCTATTCATTAAGAGAATGTAACTATATATCTATCCTAACCACTTTGAATACACAGATACAAAATGGACATTCATCTGTATCCCCTTTTTTTGTTAAGTTTCGTTATTTGAATATTATAGGTGTGTAAACTCAGCAAAATATTCTAAAAGAGTCCAGTAGCCCATAATAGTATTGGGTCTTCCGCTTCACTGGCAGTGTCAGAAATTGTTGACCTGAGTCCCCTACAGCTCAACATAACAGCATAGCCTTACTTCTTATATTTTGTTTTTATACTTTTCTGCTGGATGGTTAAGACCAAGGTAAAGCAGGACCTATGCAACAAGAGTTGTACCTTTTGGGTCTGATAAGGTCAGTGAAATCCCCTCAGGATTTATCCTGAGATCCTGTACCTCAGATTATAGAACCTGTGTCAGTGTCAGCCATGTGGATGAGTCACGGCCATTGCTTGGCCAATGTGTTCTCTGTGAGAGCCTGAGAGAATGTTTTCTCTCCATGTAACTCTTCTTAGGCACACTCTACATCATTGATCACTTTCCTCTTTGGCCGCATAATCTCCTTGATCAGAAAATTTGGGACACTACCGAGTTATGTGACATTAGAGTATAAGTTCTCCTATGTCCTGAGTCTTAATTGACCATGGAAGGCTAGGGCCAAAATGTTGGCTTTCCTTGTAGCCCTCCTTTTTCTCTAATTTTGGTCTGAAATCTTAGGTTGTTAACCCTCCAGAAGAGAATCTTATTGTTATTACCATATAACCTAGGCTATTGAGCTTAACCTCACTATCTGTCTGAATATCAAACATCTTAGGCATAACATGGAACAGGTATTTTATCCTTTTATATTTGAGTACAAATAAAATTATGGTGTAAATTATTGCAGTCATTTTTCTGGAAAGTTGACTTGGAGATGGACTGTATTCTTTATCTATAGCATTCCCACTTGTCCTTTAGAAAATGCCTACCAGTGAATGACATCCACTTGTTTTTGTAGTTACCAACATTTTTTGGCTTAGAAATATTTCTAGTTTTTGTAATGCAATTCTGTCCTAAAATGGATCAACTCCTTAGTTTTAAAATATATTTATTGCTTACTACAGTTTGTATTTTGTCACCATGTAACTATAGTAACGTACTTACATTTGAGGTGATTTGCTCTATTATGAGCAGTTTTCTTTTTTTGTGAATGTTAATATTGATTTAATCTAAGTCATCCAGTCCAGCCAATTGTTGGACTGGATTGGTCAAGCCTGTAACAATGCCAGGTGTCCCCAGGTTCTAGTTGACTGCTGCATACTATTTAGTAGTGAGTAAAAGGATCTTATGCAGTGTGGAGGAAAACATCTTTCATTGTGATTTTAAATTATTCACAAGAAAAGTACAAGATGAATTTTCCTCTTTCTGAAGCAGGAAAATGTATTTTCTTCTCACTCTATTCAAATGATGTCAGTGTCTAACAGAGGTGGAATTTAAATATTTCACATCACAATTTTTTTTTTTGCAGAACCAGGGATTGAACTCAGGCCCTTGCACTTGCCAGGAATACATCACAAATTTAGACAAACAAAATTTTAAATTCTGAAA
>NW_004524812.1:1900552-1908629 GCF_000260255.1 Octodon degus
AATATGTGTATATATATATATATATATATATATATATATGCATGTTAGCACACAAACATACAAAGCTACTTTTATCTGTAAATAAAAATGTCCTTTCTCTGCTGCAAAGAGTTCCCTGGCAATCTAGGTGAGAGGTCATTTGTCAGACACATTCAAGTAAAACATATTTCTCATTAGTGAGAAGGTCAGGGTGAGGGTTGGAAGGGAGTTTTAAGCCTGAATTTCCATCAAGTCTACCAAAGTGACCCCAAATATTTATTTTTGAATTATGCAAAAGCCTATTTGAGACTAGACTCTCCACCCCCATGCTTTCCAAATACACTGCCATCTTAAGCCTTTCCTCTGGAGAGGAGTTCTGGAGATATTGCTGCTACATGCTACTCATAAACTGTGTGGAGAGATCTTTTGTTCTACTTATCATGAGACATCTTTCTTATTAAGAGCAATGTCTAATACCTTACATTTGTCTTGGGCTCTCTTGTTCCTGTATCTACTACACATAACGTTAACATGTCAAAGAATTGCAATTCCTAGTTCTACTTTGGTCAGGGAAAAAGTGCTTCTAGTTTTGCTCCCTTTAAAAGTAAAAGCCTATTATACATGATAACAAATAAAAATCAAAATGTCCTCCCATTTCTTATCTCTATACTGTATTTTACCTCTCCAGAAACAACTACTGTTGTCAGTTCTCATGTGCACTTTTATGTCTGCCCAAGTCTATCATTATGCATTGTTCTTTTTTCACTGAAGAGTAAAACTACTACATTTAAAAAAAATTGTTTTATACCTTATTTTATTTATTTAACCGGTCTTAGTAGATTTTTAGATTGCTGTCTTTTGAGCCGGAAAAAAGTTGTAGTTTATTTCGTGGTAACTATGTTCCTGTCTACCTTAGAGTTGTACTTCTTTGCAGAGATCACTCACTATCAGAATCAAATCGGATTCCTACCTAGAAGCTGTACTAAATAATGACAGCTAAAATTTACGGAGGAGTTTTCATATGCCAGAAACTATATCAAATACCTCACATGAATTAATATAATGATTATAACCTCCATTACCAAAGAGGAATTTTGGTTTAATGACTTGATCAAAATTAATTAGCAAGCAGTAGGAGAGTTGATATCCCTTCATGTCTAATTCCAAAATCTATACTCTTAACCTCTAGCTATACTACCTCTCAAATGGGCATTTAAAAAAATACAGAACTGCCTCCAAAAAGTATAGTGGCAGTAATGAGAAATCTTAGAACCAAAGCCATGGAATAAGGGAAAGTAATGGAGGCTGTGAATGAATGGTTAAGTGCCTTAAATATTTAAGTGCCTCCAAATATTTAAAGAGTTGCCATGTAAAGGTATAAGTAGGTTTACTCTTTTTAGTTTCAAAGGGCAAAGTTACACCTAGCAGATAGAACTTACGAAGAATATGTTTTAACTAAATGTCCTTTGTAATAGAACCTGAGAGGGCTGGAGTTTGTAAGAAAATGTACAGACTAATCATTGTCAAAGATCAGTGTAAGAACCATTCCTGCCTCAAATAGTATATTGCACTAAATCTGTGCTTCTCGAGCCTGTTTACACATCAGCATCATTGGGGGCAACCCAGACCTACTTCTTGTGGCATAGACTGTCACTCAGAGAGTACTGTGTTAGTAGAAAATCTGTTAAGGATTTTTTAAAATTCACAAAAGAACATGTAAATGGACAATTAAATATGGACAAATGTTCAACCTCAAGAATAAAGAGTAGAACAATAGCGTTAACAGCAGTAGATCTTACAAACAAAGCTCTGGGTAGAGGGGATCATGGTATTCTCTTGTATCCTGTTATTTAAAGTGTGGTCCCTGGAAAATTGCAAACACAATTTTCTCCGATTTGAAAGTACAACTTTGGTGAAAAATGATCATAGCTAAAGAAAGCAAATAATTTGTAGAAGAGATGCTACACTTGTTATAGGAAGCACTAGCCAGCTTTATTTTTTTATGAGTGTATCAATCTCCCAGGTCTTACAATTGACTTATGGTGCCAAGATCACATTATTGTAATTGGAGCTTTAATCGAAGCAAAAAATGTTTCTTGAGTGAATATATAAATTCGCCATTTTTCAGTTTTCCATTTACTCAATCATTCAGCTAATGTGGACTGACCATCTGCTCTGTGCCCAGGCACTGGGAATGAAGCAGTGAACAAGACAAACACAATCCCTGCTCCCATGAAATTCAAACTTGATTGCAGTTAAAGCCCCAATCTACTTTATAGATTGACCACTGTCCCAGTTACTTTTCTCTGGTTGCTGGAACAAAATACCTAACACCCTAAATTAAAGAATTAAGGAAGTTTATTTAGCTCACAGTTTGTGGAGGTTTCAGTCCATAATCAGCTGGCTTCAAGGCAGAGAGGCACGTGGCAAAAGGCAGCAGTTCATGGTAGTAGAAAACAGCAAAACAACAAGAGCCAAAAGGGAGGAACAGCAGTGGGGAAAGAGCCTCTCTCCCTCCCTTATATTGCATTCAGGCCATCTGCCCCAGGGCTGGTGTAGCACTCACACCCATAATCCCAGCAGCATTCACACCCACAGTCCCAGCATTGGATCATGACTTAATCACAAACTAGAAGTCTGCTGCCCCAATGACTGCATGCGGATTTGAGGGGACACAAACCATAGACACAAACCATAACAACTGCTATTAAAAAACAACCTCTTATTTCATATAGTCATGTTTGATAAATGCACTTTGGTTCTGTATTCTGCATAAACTCAAATGCCCACCTAATTCTGGAGTAATTAATTTTGGGATTCTAAGTACAGATACTTATGTTCTACTAATTTGTTGTGGATAATAGCCCACTGTTAGTCTCTTAAATTGATATATGAAAGTGTTTATTTGTGATGTATATATATTTTGTAGAAATTCAGCTTTGGTAATTGTTTTTCAGAACCAACAAGCCAAAATAGCACAATTATATCTCCCGTTTGTTGGATTACTTTTGGAAAATATACAGCGATTAGCAGGCCGAGATACTTTGTATTCTTGTGCAGCCATGCCTAATTCTGTAAGTATTCATGAATTTCTGTTTGAATTTTATCGTGTTTTAATGAATATATTTGAAATTGGGCTTATATGTTACATGGCCTCAATTTAATAGTTCATATTTTACTCTATTATTACATTTACACTTTTGCTTCTCAAACTTTTATGTGCCTATGAATCACCTGGAGAATTTGTTCAAAAAGAGTCTGATTCAGTAGGCTTTGGGGAGGGTTGCCTCTGGTCCAGGGACCAAACTTTAAATAACAGGATACAAGAGAATACCATGATCCCTTCTACCCAGAGCTTTGTTTGTAAGATCTACTGCTGTTAATATACCTTTATATATTTATTCAATCTGAAAGCTGATCAAAAGATTCATCACTTCAGAATGTTCGACATTAGGGATTAAACTATATTCCTTTGTTTCTCCCATTCCTTGGTAATCTATTTTTAGGGCTGCGTAGGCTCTTTTAGTTCGTTACAACTGGTCTTTGCTTTCCTTTTATTTCTTTTAGAATCCTAACACTTAGTGGGAACTTTGGAAGTAATCAGTTTCCCATTTGTCAAAACTGACTTTTGCCATTTAATGATTAAAATACTTCTTACATAAGACCTGAAGGGTTTCCACCAACTGACCTTAATTTTGCCCTCTAGAGACACACAGAACACATCTGCTCTTACCTCTACAGGTACCCATTACACATGACTTTTAAATGTTTTTTTCAGGCCAGATAGCTCTGTCATTCCAAACTTTAATTTCCAAACTCCTCTGGATATTCTCCAGTGTTTTCAATTTAAAAACATGGCACCCAGTGGAACTGTTAACTCCTGCCTTCTCTGTCTGTATGACCAAAGATCACCTTTGCACTTTTGAGTAGCTCTGTAATATTGTTGGTGGCAGACTGGAAATGTTTATAAAATGTGCCAGCTGATGTTAAGCCTGCCCTAGAGTCCCGAGTTAGCTGCTTTTAAACTTTCCCAAATGGCTTGCTTGCCTGTGGCACTCAGCCATGTCAATTAGCTGAATTTGAATTCTCTATCACCAATGAGGGTGTCAAGCTGGTCTTTATTTGACAGCAATATTTTACTGTTCTTTTTTGTAGCTCCAGTTTACCTAGGGCTTCTGGTCACGCTCCTACTTCTTGCATTGCCCCTGGTTCCAAGGTAGAGAACTGTACCATATTTAGATTATGCTTATTGCACCTATCTAGAATTATGTCTCTTTTAAAAACTAGTTTGGGGCTAGGAAGATAGCTCAGTGGTCTAAGCGCCTACCTGGCAAGCACAAGGACCTGAGGTTCAATTCCTGGTACTATATGCTATGCCAGCCCTGGAACCCCAGGTGCTCTGTGCTGGCCCCAAAACCAGGTGTGATGGTGCACACCTCTAATTCCAGTGCTGCTGGGGAGGCTGAGATGGGAGGATCACTGACTCAATTACATAGTGAGATCCTGTATTCAATAAATAAATAAACAAACTAGCTTTGTTAAAACAGTATTCTGGCAGTGCATTTTTAAAAGAAAGTCACCTATGTACTAAGTAATGTCGAAAGTACAAATTGGTTTAAATGACACAAGTATCCCATTCTGTTACAGGCATCCAGGGATGAGTTTCCATGTGGCTTTACTTCACCTACAAATAGAGGAAGTCTGAGCACTGACAAAGACAATGGTCAGAAATATACACCGTACTTCTCTGAATGTTTGAAATATTTCATAATAAAACTATACATAGTATGATGACCACTAAAGCTTATTTAAAATCTAACACAGCCATGTTTCTTTGCCTAGTTTTTCTGTTTGTTCAAAACATAGCTTGGTATACTGAAAAAATAGAAGACAATGAGAAAAAGTTATTTTTAAACCTCTTATCTGTCATCAATTTTGGGCAACACACTTTCCTTTTTTGGGTCCAAATTTTCTCTATAAATTGTCTCTTGAATGATGTGGTTTTGATTTGTGAAGAATTGCTTATGGTTTCGTATATAGCAAAGTATTTTGAAATATAAAAGAAAAATGGATTAACCTTTTCTTGGTTTCTGAGAATTTTTATATAATTACAAATTTTAAATAACCAAAATTGACTTCCTCTATCTTTAGTTAAAACAATCTACTTTGTGTGTGTGTGTTTGTGTGTGTGTTTGTGTGTGTGTGTGTGTCTGTGTGTATGTGTGTGTGCGCATGTGTGGTGCTAGGGACAGAATCCAGGACCGCACCTCCATATGAGGCACATACTCTGCCACTAGACCACATCCCCAGCCTCTGTACTTATTTTTTGTTTGTAATCCATTTATAATTTTATTAAATTTCCAACTTAATTAGGAACTATTTTTTAAAATATAAATAATTGCTACTTTTTATCTATGGAACACAGAAAAACAAACATGAATATGTTTGATCCATCATCATAGATAATAGAGTGACAATGTATGTCACTCTATTCTCATAGTCCACCCTGGACTTATAAAAACCATGACAACATGGTTTTTGACAACAGAGAAAATGACAACAGAGAAGATGACAACAGAAAAAAAAGATGTTAATTTTAAAAGGATTTTTCAGAGAAAATGACAACAGAGAAAAAGATGTTAATTTTAAAAGGATTTTTCACAAGGAAAGTTTTAATATATGTTTCAATTTTTAAAACTGCATTTTATGGGGCTGGCAAGATAGCTCAGTGGATTAAGCACCTGCTTAAGCAAGCACAGGGGCCGGGGTTCAATCCCTGACACCACATGCCACCCTGGCCCTGCCCCTGCACCCAGGTGCGCTGAGCTAGTGATGAGTCTGAGTATGGTACTGTGTGCCTGTAATCCCAGCATTGAGGAGGCTGAAAACGGGAGGATCACTATGAGTTTCAGCTGTGTAGTTAGACTCTGCACATACACACACCAAAAAAACCCTGCATTTTATGAATCCATATAATTTTTACCTACAGATCAGAACTTATTTTTAAAAGCATTTTTGAGAATTTCTCCTGTTGTTAATAAAGACTTGGATTTTAGGGCCAGCCAGATAACCCCATGGATTAAAGCACCTGCTTAGGCAGACACATGGGCTGGGGGTTCGATCTCCGGCATGTCAGGTGCAGGCCCCACCCCGGGGTGCACTGCGATGGCAGTTGAGACTGGGCTTGGTGTTGCACGCCTGTAATCTCAGCTCTTGGGAGGCTAAAAAACAGGAAGGATCACTACAAGACCATTTTGTGTACTGAGACCCTGTAGACACTGTACTAAATACATTTTTAAAAAAGAATTTAAAAAAGACTTGGATTTTTTCCAGCTTATGGATCTTTCCAAAATGGACATGGAATTAAAAGGGAAGATTCAAGAGGTTCCCTCATCCCAGAAGGAACAACAGGATTTCCAGATCAAGGCAACACTGTTGAAAATGTAAGAACCTAAGTATGTAAGATAACTCTAGTGATGTATTAGACTGTTATAAAAATACTTTTTATATTCTCTTATATATATTCTCATATACTTTTTATATATTCTCACTATGTATTCTCATAGTCCACCCTGGATTTATAAAAATCATTTCACAATATTTTGGATGTTTTAGCCATCCCTTATCCTTGACGCAGGGTACTAGGTTGTCCTCTTTCTTTTTGAACTGAGGATCTTGTGCTTTCCATGCAAGTGCTGTGCTGCTAAGCTATATCCTGGGAACTTGAGGGTCTTTGATTTTTAAAACACTATATTCATTTATTATTCAGTCATCCATCCATTCATACATTGAAACAAGGTCTGTGTTGCTAAGGCTAGGTTTGAATTCCTGGGCTCAACAGACACTCCTGCCTCAGCCTCCCACGTACCTGAACATACAAGGGCACTCTATCACACCTGACTTACTTGGCTATATGTTAAACTATTTTTATAAGAGACAAAACATTTGTATATATTCAAGGATTCTTTTTTTTTTTTTTTCTTTTCAGAACCAGGGATTGAACTCAGGCCCTTGTGCTTGCCAGAGAAGCACTTATTCCCCTGAGCCATCTCCCCGGCCCTATATTCAAGCATTCTAACCTTGAATATTTTCTGTTATTCTACCACACTAACCTATTCTAAAAGGGGAAGGGTTTTTCCTCAACTTTTTACTTGTATGTTTCAGGCACACAGTAAATACATTCTTCATGGGGGAAACCCTTGCATGTACATATCACATCTTGATCCTTTTCTACTTCCTCTACCTCCCTTCTCCTCCATCACAAGATTCCCTTTATATCTTTGAGATAACCAAGTCTTTATTTCAGTGATCCTTTGGTGTTTAAGTCTCAATTTCATTAATTTCTGTTCTGACCATCATAATTTATCTCCTTCTATAAGTTTCAGATTTGGATTGTTCTTTTCTCTGTAGGACCTTAACATGCAACATTTGGTTATTTATTTGGGATCATTCTATTCTTAGAGGAGGAATGCTGAAGTTTAAAATATCTTATGTGCCTTTTCATTTAAACAAAGCACATCCTGACAGGATTGATTCAGGCTTTTACTTTTTTTTATTTCAGTACAGATCTACAGGGTCTCACTACGTAGACTGGACTTGTAGTGATCTGCCTGTGTTCAGCCTCCCAAAAGCTGGGATTACAGGCATGCACCACCATGCCCAGTCTCAATCGCCATCTCAGCACACCCTGGAGGCGAGGCTGGCACAGCAAGCTGGAGATTGAACCCTGGCTGCTTCATCTGCCTAAGCAGGCACTTTAATCCTCTGAGCTATTTGGCCAGCCCTTTTTCAAAAAAATTTTGTGTAGCAGGCTGCCCTGGGGGCAGGGCTGACACAGCATGTGATGCTGGGGATCGAACCACGATCCCTGCACTTTGTCTAAGCTTGCCTAAGGGGCCAGGGAGATGGCTCAGTGGAATAAGTGCTTCCCTGGCAAACACAAGGGCCTGAGTTCAATCCCGGGTTGCACCAAAAAAAAAAAGAACCCTCAGAAGGTGCTGCCGGTTTGGTTTCTGGGAAGGGTTCCTGTGGCTGACACATGTTGCTGTGTCCTCACAAAAAAAAAAAAAAAAAAAGAACCCTCAGCTTGCCTAAGCAG
>NW_004524812.1:1908729-1918931 GCF_000260255.1 Octodon degus
CAGGGAGATGGCTCAGTGGAATAAGTGCTTCCCTGGCAAACACAAGGGCCTGAGTTCAATCCCGGGTTGCACCAAAAAAAAAAAGAACCCTCAGCTTGCCTAAGCAGGCACTTTGGACCACTGAGCTATCTTACCAACACCAGGCTTTTACTTCTTTGTGATACAGTAATGATATTAAACAGAAAAACATTTGTCCGCAAATTGATGGTTTCAGAATCTTTGAGTTTGTCCTTCAACTCTTAAATTGTTTCAAACCTAACATTAAATTTAGAGATCTCATTTTATATCAGTAAAAAGATTGCCACAATGCTAAAATCACAGAATCATAGAGCTTAGATTAGGATCCATTAAAATTTAATCAAATTCATTCCTTTTTTCAGTATGGGAGATCAAACTTGGGACCTTGCACTTCCCAGGCAGGTGTTTATGCTGTCCCCAACCTGAAATTTAATCAATCAACTTCAAATTTTAGTTTATCAATGCAAATTGGAATTGTGACTTAGAAAAGCTATGCAGCTCTGGCAGGCCTACACTGGAACGGACTCTTTAATTCCAGGGTTATTTTTTTTTCTTATTTTGGCAGCTGGCTTGGGGCTGGTGTGGCATGTGATGCCGGGGATCAAATGGTGGTCCCTACGCTGCCTAAGCCTGCCTAAGCAGGCACTTTAGGCAGCTGAGCTATCTTGCCGGCCCCTAATTCCAGCTTTTTCTCTACTGTATCATAGCACTCTCTCTAAGCGTGCAGTAGAATAACCTGGACTATTTAATAAATAAGATTTCCAGTTCTAAGTCTCAAGAGTGGAGATTCAGAAGATACGGAACCTGCTAAAACATACAGGTGATGCTGATGCTTCTGGATAGGAAATACCATAACTACTGCCCTTCTTTGAACCTTTGTGTAACTTATTCTCAAAGTTCATTAACACTATTTAGAATTTTGACAACAGATACTTTTCATAGGTAAGGCAAATAAAGGTAAAAACAGTTAAGTGACTTGTTAGTACTCCCACAGTTAGAAACAATCAGAACTTAGGTCTGTTTTGCTCCATGTAGAAGTTCTAGGTAAATCCTACTCTAGTGAGTGTATTTGCCCAGTTTAAACCAACCTTAAGTACTGGTTTTTAAGAAGGGCAATGTTTTAGATTCTTGTTGCTTTATTCATATAAATCCTCTAAAGTTAGATCTTATGCTTAACTGCTGGGTATTATAACAAATATTAAATGACAGGAACATCACTACTTTTTGTAGAGGCTTTAATTTTGAATACCAGAACCTTAGTGTAATTGTTAAATATTTTAGGTAAATTATACCTCAGATTAAACATTCCATTTTATTAAACTAGGGATTTAGAGACTTTCTTGCTTTCACATATTGTAGTCCTTCGCAAGTTTTTCCTGTAATAGCCATATGATTTAACATTTTGCAACAAAAACACAAAGTATATTGGGAACACAGTATTCATAACTGAATCTTCTTGAAAACTCCAACATAATTTTCTAGGTATTCTTGTCAACAAAAAGCCCATTTATGTGCCAGGTGTGGTGTAAAATTTACTTACATTTAGAATTTTCCTACATAGGACTGTTACTGAATTTAAGGCTACAGTAAACTGGGGTTGTTTCACAAATGTACTGTCTTTATACCACAGACCCAACAGAGTTCTACAAGGAATAGCGTATCCCAGTATAACCGGTTGGATCAGTATGAAATCAGAAGCCTCCTGATGTGCTACCTATATATAGTAAAAATGATTTCTGAAGGTGAGTTATCAATATATTTAGCATGAAATCTACCAATCCACCCTCCCTATTAGGTTCAGACCATCATATATAAGTATAGCATATACATAAACATCTTTGAAGACTCTTATCTCAAATACCCCTTAATATGAACCTTAAAATAGGTTCATGTAATCAAAGATTTGACCATATAAATTTTCAAGTCATTCTATAAATTCATAAATTTAATTTTTTGAAGTGATATTTTTCATGCAGAGTAGATAATTCATTAAATGACCAATAACAGGAATTCATATAACACTTTAGATTTTATTTGGCCCAGGATTTCACAAATCAAAAAGAAAAAAGTTCTCCAAGGGTAGGGAATGGTGTCGTCATCTCCTGCAGCATCACTGTATGGCATGGTGTGGCATCAGGTCATCAGGCTGCTTTCTCCTTCAAGAAGACTGTCTTAGCTATTTGTATTAACAGTTTCTCTTTACACAATATGATGGACTATAACAGAGATTTTCATAAACTTCATGTCTTCTACAAGTAAAATCACATCATATTCTCAAATACCACATTAATTTACAAAACTCTCTCCCTCCTTTGTTCTCAAAAGTATGCATGAATGGAAACAAAAGTCACCTGGGTTAAACATTACACAATATATACATGTATTCAAATGTCACAGTGCCATGTAAATACAAAGTTCAAAAATAAATGCATGTAGCCGGGCATGGTGGCCATGACCATGTCTCAAAAAGACAAAAAAAATTATTACAAAATACTGGGCATGTTGGCACATGCTTCTAATCCCAAAATTCGGGAGGCTGAGGCAGAAAGATTGTCATTGAGTTTGAGACCAGCCTGCGCTATAAACTGAGCACAAGGCAAGCCTGAACTGCATAGCAAGGCCCTGCTTCAAAAAGACAAAATAATAATAATAATAATAATAATAATAATAATAATAAATTCACACTAGGGCTGTAACTCACATCCCTAGCTCCAATTCCCGGCATTGCAAAAATAAATAGATTGTAATAAAAATAAAAAAGGCACTTGGTTCTGACCATCATGGTCATTATCTTTTACAAATTTTGTATTTTTTATACATTTTTACTTTTTACACATTTTTTATTTTAAAGAGTAAAAATTAACATTACAAATATAGAATTTCAAAACAAGATAGAAAATCAACAATGGTTATTATAGTGTACATTTTTATCTTCAAAACAGTTGTTCAAATTACCAAATATAAGCATGCAAAATAGGTTAAAAAATACTGGTGTGAGAGATCAAACCCAAAGGTCAGATAAGCACACTACCACTGAACTAAATCCACAAGCTATTTTTACTTTCAGAAAATACTACATGCTTTAAATATTTTTGTAATAATGCAGGACACAAAGACATAAAAATAAGTTGACAACCAAAAAGCTAAAACACACTAAAATAAATCATATGAATAAATTCTAAAGTACAGTAATGCAACAACAAAAAAACCCACCCTGGAATCTTATTAAATTTCCATGAATGTACAATCGAGAGTGAAAGACAAAAGATTACACTGATCCCAGCACTTGGGAGGCTGAGGCTGGAGGATCACTGTGAGTTCAAAACCAGCCTGGGCTACGAAGTGAGCTTAAGGCCAATCTGAACTGCATAGTGACACCATCTCAAAAAGACCAAAAAACAAACAAAAAAGTAAAAAAAAAATACTTTGAGGCTATGCTATGGGTCCTTGTGTTTTGGAAAAGAAATAAGGAAGATAATTTTTCATGGTGCTAGTGTTTAATTCCAGGAAATAATGAATCAAATAACTAAAGTCACATTACTACTTTTGTCCTCACAAGGCTAACAGTGAATATAGAAATTGACTACGGATGTTTATGAGGCTTATTTATGAAGCCATGATATGTTCTAAAACATTACAATTTGTGATTTCACAGTGCTGTGAATATAAATTACTGTATTTTCAACTCTTTAAATGGACAAGTTTGATACATTAACTCAATAAATTTTTTTTTTTTAAAAAAAAAAGATATCCAGCCAGGCATGGTGACACAAGCCTATAATCCCAGTACTCACAAGGCTGAGCCAGGAAGATCCTTTCAAGTTCAAGGCCAGCCTGGGCTACAGTGTGAGTTCAAGGCTAGTCTGAAAGAAGGCTCTGTCTCAAAAAAAATAATTAATGAATTAAAATAAAGGTACTCAAAAGATATATGAAAAGAAACATAAAACAAATGGTTGAAAATAGCTTAGCCTGGTGGTGTGTGATTACAATCCAAGCTACTGGAGAGCCTAAAACAGGAGGATAAGTTTGAGCCTCCTCTGGGCAATATGGTGAGACTCTCCATCTAGAAAAAAAAAAGGAGGGATACCACAGTTTAAATGAGAAGGGAGAGAAAAAGGAAGGATGGATACTGGAGATGAGTAATTAGTTCTCATCTCTTCCACTCGTACACACACACACATACTCTCACACACATACACGCACACTCTCACTCACTCACACACACACACACACACACACTTCACTTGCACACATACATCACATACTATGCTAACCAGAAACAAGTCTGGCTGCTCTTTGAATGCCATGGGTACAACTCTGACTTTCATTTCTCCTGAACTTCGTAGTTCCTCTTCTTATAAATGTTAACTTCGTTTTTCTGTCAAATATTTGGTGTTTGTTAGATTTCTTTCTTCTTTTTTGATTTAAAAAGTACATTTTCCATAACTAGTAGACAGTCTGTATGACATCTCTTCACCTTTTGTATGTATAAAGTCACACTAGGTATCTGTAAAGTCATGTCCATTTTACTCTGAAAAAAGATCGGCCTCTAGATCATTTTCAAAGGGTGCAATCTACTTCTCCATGTCCAGTAAATAACCTACTTTAGTCTATGTACATTTAAATGTCAACTTCTTGTAAGTCCATAACCTTCAACGTTCTCTCTGCTTTTTCACTGGGTCATGAACAGTGCCACTTCACTATCAAGAAAAAGATGGTCTAACCTGTACACATTCCTATGAAGTCCAGGCATTCTGAAGAATGTCCTTCTGTTTGTAGCTATACTTTATTAACTGAACTAATTCACAATTTCAAAGTCTTAAGAGTCACTTGCCAAGCACGTTTCATGTCTTACTGCCTTACTGAAAGAGATGAGAATCAGGAATCAACAGTTATATAGTGTGAAATAACAAATAGGAAAAATGTCTTCTTGAAAGATAAAACTGTTTTCCTAAGCAGAGAAGACAAAGGAAAACTATTTTTTCTGTAAATCTGAATTGGCTTTTGGCTCCACAAGGGCACTCCCAGAATCACTTTGAGGTTTAGTCACATCACCACCTGCACATTGAGATTCATTAGTATTCAAGGCAACTTGTGCACTTGGTGGTCTCTGAGTACTACCAGCTCTCTCAGAAATCCCAAGGCTGCTAGAAGGAATACCAAGTGTTGATCTCTCTTTCTCACTAGATTTTGAGGTAGAGTCCTTAGACAATACATTCCAAGTGAATGTTTCCTTTCTCGTTGAAAGCAAGAGGATTGAGTGTCCTTTATAACTAGGCATATTTCCTTCTGAAGTTTCAGATGCTACCTGAGTTGGTGCGGTTTTTTCAGGATTACTTAACAGGTTAATGAATTTCTTTTTCATATCACACGATTTTGTGGAGGCTGATGTTGTGGCATTTGTTTCATGTTTCCTTTTTAGTGTGCCAATTTTGTCTCCAGGAACGTTTTTGCCACAGGGAAATCCAAGCTCTTTCTGAGCTCCAAATGCAGGCATTACAGAAAGACATGCACGTGACATCTGGCAGGCACTGCCCCCTGTGGCAAGCTTGCCATCATTACTGGGCATTTGGTCAGAAGGGTTCTGGGGCCCTTGAATGACTCTGCTCTGCAGTGGAACTGGAGGCCTTACACTTTGTTCCAGTGCTATTTTAGAACTAGTTTTCGCTTGTTCAGTATGTTTTCCTCTTACTGATCTGCCAGCCACACGTGTTTGCCTTACTTGTGTGGGGTCCAGGACATCAAAGACTAGCTTAGGCTTTCCATTCAAAGGAATGAAATCATCATCATCATCATCATCATCATCACTATCACGAACAGAAACATACAGCTTTTTCGGGCCCGATTTTGCTTTTTCAGAAAACTGTTTTATTTCTTCTCGTAGGCTATTAATTTCTGTAACGAGTCCAGAAACAAACTTGAGATTTAATTGCTGAATATTATGTATTTCTTTCTGCAGTACACGCCTGTATGTCTCATTTATCATGCAGCGGTCACATACTTTTGAGCTTAATTGTTTCCGCAAGTCATTAATAGTGCAATTGAGAATTTCACACTGCTTAGTCAACTGCTTTATTTTGGCTGCGGAGTGTGTCCGCTTTTTATCTGCTAGTTGCCTTTCCCTCATTGTTATTTTTGTCTGTAAGCGCTGTAGCTCTTTATCATGGATGTCTTTTAGTTTTAGCCATGCCTTTTTAAATTTATCAGATGCCAAATCACAGTCTTCATGCTGCAATTGGCCTCCTTCTGAAGATCTATTATCATTTTCCCTGCCTCCTTTATCTGAATTGCCCGCCTGCATCATGTTGCACTGATTTGGAAACAGTTCTGATAAGGCTCTGTTTGCCGAAGCCACAAATAAAGAAAGGAACTGCCACTGGCTAGAGCAGGCCTCAGCAGGGCTCTGCAGATGTTGTGCCGATTTAAAAACAGTTCCTATAAGGCCCGGTGGCAGAAGCCACTAATGGCCAAGGAACTGCCCGCTGGCTAGGGTAGGCCAGGCAGGTGTGGGCACGCCTCTGGCAGGCGTCAGCACGCCTTGGCCCTCCTCAGGCCTTGGCCCGCCTCGGCCCGCCTCAGGCCTCCGCCCGCCTCGGCCCTCCTCAGGCCTCGGCACGCCTCAGCCCTCCTCAGGCCTCGGTAGGCCTCGGCCCGCCTCGGCCCGCTTTAGTAGGCCTCGGCCCGCCTCGGTAGGCCTCGGCACGCCTCAGCACACCTCAGTACGCCTTACTAGACCTCGGCACACCTCAGATGTTTTGCCGATTTTGAAACAGTTCCTATAAGGTCCGGTGGCTACAGCAGGCCTCGGCAAGAGTTCGGCAGAGTTCAGCAGGCCTCAGTAGGCCTCGGCAGGGCTTGGCAGATGTTTCACCGAATTGGAAACAGTCCTGATAATGCCCGGTGGCTGAAGCCACTAATAATGAAGGAACCGCCACTGGCTAGAGCAGGCCTCGGCAGGCCTCAGCAGGCCTCAGAGGGCCGCCTGAGCGGCCACTCGAGCAGGCCGCCTCAGTGGGCCGCTGCAGCGTGCACCCCTTTCACCCTGTTACAGACCTTCTCGAAGGCTGCTTTAGGTCACTGGATCTGTAGAGCACGATTTCAGGGATGACCAAAAGGTTTGGGGATTCTGGGGAAGAGGCAACAGGTTTTTGTTGGGAAAAAAACCACAGAGCGTCCAACACCGAAGACTCCGCAGCTGAAAATGGCGCTCGACAGGCTGCCCCGGAAGTCAGCGTATTATGGGATAGCTTTAGTTTGCGCGCGCAGGGAAGATACCAAAAATTCGGAGGGGAGGCAACCACTATCTTAATTTTTGAAACAAATCAAATGTGCTACAATTTAAACATTTTTTTACTTAATGAGAAATGTTTTGTAAATATTGAAAACTATTAATATTCATGGTCTTATAAAATAATTGAAAATACCTAAATCATAATCTCCCCTATTCCAACCCCCCCATAAAACCATTATTGTCTTGTCCTCCAATTTTATCTTCCTACGGTATAACCTGGTTTTAGATAAATTATTTGCTTATTTTTTGTAATAGCTGAAATATTTTTCAATGTAGTGGAGGGTCTGCCGGTGCCACGAACTTTATCGGAGTAGGATTTAAAAAAAAACATAAAAGGATAAGCTCCTGCCTGGTGAGTGAAAGGTCCTGAGTTTGATCCTCTGTGCTCCCCCCCCACCCCGAAATAAAAAGGAATGTGAGGTTAAGTGTGGTGGCTCATGCCTGTAATCCCAGTGCTCGGAAGGCAAGCTCGAGGCCAGCCTGAACTATATATCGTAAGGCACTGTCTCTACAAACTTAAAAATAGGAATGCAAAGCTAAGTGGTATCAAAATTAAGATCTCCATGAATGAGTGTGTTAACGAAGTATGTAGGATAAACTGAAGGAATTTTTCTGCCTGAAATAGTAGTTCTATAGCTACATAACAAGGCATAGAATTTCAGAATTTATCATCCAAATACAAAGAGGAGGAAGATGGAAATTTTCTTCTTAAGTTTAAAGTTCTTAAACTTTTCTGTTTGCAGGGCCCTTTTCATTCAGAAAAGGGCACTTAACCTCAGAAAAATACACATAAACCAAATTCAATTAAAATTTAGAGTGTTTATTAAAAACACCAGGCCTAACAATGCAGAGCAAGATGTGCCAGCCTTATGCTCAGCTTGAGGGGACTGAGGGAGGAAACAAGCTGCAGAGACACAAAGGAAGTCCAGGTAGCTGTAGGTACTATGAAGAAAAAAATAAAACACTGTGTATTTACCTGGGGAAAACAAACAAAAAAAAAACCCACCAGGCCTAAAGTGAAAACCACAACTTAATTTCCTGTATTCTGGAATGATATGTATATTTAGATAAGCTGTCTAAAAGAGCTTTTATGGGGGCAATTTCTGGTACCAATAAATAAATAAATAGGACTTGCTACAATAAAAGAACATTTACAGAGTAAATAGGAGATGTGGTGCTGAATTAACAAATTAAATGATGTATTTGTAAAAGGTGAAAGATTTATACAATCTGAAGAGAAACCAGAGTATAAATGATGTATTCATGATTAATTTTAAAAATACAGGGGCCGGGGAGATGGCTCAGTGGAATAAGCGCTTCCCTGGCAAGCGAAAGGGCCTGAGTTCAATCCCCAGTTCCACCAAAAAAAAAAAAAAAAGAATTAAAAAAAATAGTGTTGTGTGTAGGCAATGGAGAAGGAGAGGAGGATATAAATTAAACAAGATGGGTTGTGAGTTGATGTTTGTTAAAGCTAGTTTATGACTATTGGGAGCTTCACTGGATTATTTGCTCTTATTTGTTCAAGACGTAATATTTTATTTATTCTGTTTTCAGATACTCTCTTAAGTTACTGGAATAAAGTATCTCCTCAGGAGCTCATAAATATTCTTATACTTCTCGAGTAAGTAAAATTATTTTCATAAACTTTCCTCTTCTTTGGAGGGAGTTTATTACCATTTATCTGTTTTTAATGGCCTATTTGTGAAAAATGTAGAAAATGTTCAGTTATTTTAATAACATTGAGGCTGGCATTCTTTGTCCATCAGTAGAAGAAAAAGATGGAGATGGGATGCTTGCAGTATTACAGAAAACTCTAGCTAATAATAGACCATCTTTATGGCCCAGTGGGAATCTTTCTGTTACCTGGGAAAACTGGAAGTGGTACCAGCTGTCCTACACCATTCATTTGGAGCAGATGCTGAATTAATTATAATGAAATTCATAAATTGTACTCTTGTGTAGAGCTGAGTAATTCTACTTATTTCAAAATGTGTGTGTGTGTCTGTGTGTGTGTGTCAGCATGTGCATTTCAAGGCACTTGGGGAAAAAATCTCATCTGGAGGTGGAAAAATGTCCTCTGTTGCATGCTGAGCCACTTTTACATGATTATTCAAAGGTAAAAGAAAAATCAGACATGAAATGAAAAAAATTATATAGATAGTAAACAACTTATATGTGTTTCTGCTAGACAAAAGAGGACAGAAAGTTCATAACCATTTTTTTTTAGGCAGAACCAGGGATTGAACTCAGGCCCTTGTGCTTGCCAGGCAAGCGCTTATTCTACTGAGCCATGTCCCCGACCCTAGTGCATAACCATTTGATTAAAGTCTTTGAACATTGTGCAGAAAATCTCAGCAGACAAAACAGCAGTTAAGTTCCTTTTTTACATACTGCAATTATACTGAAATATTTACTAGTGAAAGTAGCTGATATTGGTGATTTGTTTCAAAGACAACAGAAGGTACCAAGGGTAGAGGAAGAACAAGGGTCAGTTCAGAGTGATTAAACAAAAATAGCTAGGATAATTGTTAAAGCTAGAGGGAAATAGGTATGTGGGAGTTTTGTATGCTATCCATCCTATTTTCTTTTCTTTTTTTCCCGTCATACTTTCATGTGTTAAAGTTTTTCAGTAATAAAAAGTATTGTAATGACAAAGAACCCACAACATATCCCCCCCCCGCCAGCCCTTCCTTTTTGCAGTATTGGGGAATGAACCCAGAATCTTCACACAAAATTGTATTCCTAGCTTTTTTAAAATTTCTGAGATAAGGTTTCACTAAGTTGCTAAGTTGCCCAGGCTGGGCTGAAATTTCTGACTCTCCTGCCTCAACCACCCAGAGTACTAGAATTACAAGCCTGTGCCACCATGCCTAGTTCCAGGAGTCAATTTTTG
>NW_004524812.1:1919031-1926429 GCF_000260255.1 Octodon degus
AGTACAGGGTCTCACCACAAGTCCGATCAGCCTCTCAAGTGCTGGGATTACAGGCCTAACATCACCACACACAGTCTCATCTACCTTCTCAGTGCACTCCAGGGGCAGAGCCAGCACTGCACATGGGGGATTGAACCCTGCTCCTTGTGCCTGCCTAAGCAGGCACTTTAATCGACAGAGCTATCTGGCTGGCCCTTGCTCCATTTTTTAAGCTTAAGAATTTTTTACATGAATTATTATGCTAGAAACCTTTGTTATAGTATGTTTACAGAGCACTAGGGTTGATTTACATTGACTGGTCATTTTAAACTTAGAATTGCATATAAAAATATGGGAGATTTAGTGCTGATGTAATTGTAGCAAATCAACATAGGAAGATATAAAATGATGAATGTGTAAGTAATTATTTGTGCATTTATTTCTGTAAAATCACATATTATTGTAGTATGATTTAAGTAGGTTGTTCTTTATATCTCATGACTTTCCACATATTACTTGTTAAACTACAATAGATGATAATATATTAATATCATGCTACTGTTTTTCTTTCTAGAGTATGTTTGTTTCATTTCAGATATATGGGAAAACGAAACATAGCAAGGTAATGTCTACATAGCACTATAATTTCTATTTTTTCCTTCTCTTCCAATAGAGGACAATCACATTCACACTTGTAAACCTGGATGATGATGATAATGATGATGATGATGATTGGGTACCAGGGATCAAATTTGGGACTTTGAGCTTACCAGGCAGCCGCTTATGCTGCTGAGCTATCTCCCCAGACCTGGATTATTAATTTTAAATTAACATTAAGACACCTATTATTATTTAACATATCCCCAAAGTTATATAATCATGTAAGAGTTTATACTGATGTGATGTTTTAAAGATCTAAAAGGGTATTAATGACTAGAGTGATACAGAGGTTCTACCTTGTGCAATCTCCTAAGCTTAGAGCAGATACTTAGCTTTCTGGAAGGATTTGAGAAGGGGTTAAATTCAGGGGAAGGCAGAAAATGATAAAGTGAGGACATGTGTGTGGGTGTGTCAGTATTGCCCACAATCTGTCACTATCACCTTCATTACTAGATAAGTAGAAACTTACAATAGCAATTGGGACATGCATTATATAATATTCAATTTTTTGACCTCTTAAATCCTAGCAAAACCAGCATGTAAGAAAATGCTTATGGGACCCTTAAGCAAATAAAAAGTCATTTATTTCAATAATAAATGTTTTGGGGGATAGATTTACTTATTAAAGGAATGCAAATAGAGCTTTTTAGGTTAAATTCCATAGCACTTCTAAATTAAAGAAGATTTTAAAATTTTATTTATTTATTATTGTCTTTTTGAGACAATGTCTCACTATGCAGCTCAGGCTGGCCTTAAGCTCACTTTGTAGCCCAGGCTGGACTTAAACTCACAATGATCCTCCTGTAAAGAGGATACTGTATAAGGTTTATTACTGCATCTCTGGAACATCCTAATAATAGATTATTCAAGTGATTATGCTTCCAGTTTCTATCCTATTTCTTCATGACTTGGAGCTGGTATGTTTGTTATTACCATGAGCATTAGCCAGTAGGATCCTGCCACTTTCTTACCATGTTTATTGCAGAATAGACAGTTTTTTTCTTTTTTAGTTCATGTAAGAGCCAGTTGCATTTTTTATTTCTTTTGGTATTGGAGATCAAATCCAGGAGCACTTTATCACTGAACTACGTCCACAGGGCTTTTAAAATTTTTGTTTTGAGAAACACTCTCAATTAAGTTACCTAAGCAGGACTCAAACTTGTGATACATTTATTTTGGCTTCCCAGGTGCTGGGATTACAGGATGTGCCACTGAGCACCATGAAAAGAGTGAATTTTAGGGATGGTGAGATAGCTCAGCAGACTAAGTGCCTGCTTAAGCAAGTGCAGGCACCAGGTTTCATACCCTGGTACCACTTGCCACACTGGCCCTGCCCCCAGGCACACTGAGCCGACCGTGGAGACCAGGCATGATAGGGCACACCTGTAATCACAGTGCTAAAAACAGGAGGGTCACTAGGAGTCTGAGCTGCATAGTGAGACCCTGTACCAAATACATGAAAAAAGATTGAATCTTATTTGAGTGTTATATGCTTAAATTCACTATTTTTGAGATGAAGGAGTAATTGGGAAGCTCTTTCTAAATTCATTAATTATGTTCTGATAAGCTATTTTTAAAATTCATTATAATTGTATGTAATTTCTATTAATACCTCATTTAATCCAAGTAATGGAAGATAGGCTATTACACACAGTGGTTTGTTTATATGGAAACCTATCTGTTTTAATTTAAAAGAACCGAACAACAAGATATATTATTAGAGCACTCCAGTTCCTCATTTTAAGGTTTGTTTTTTTTTAGGGTGCATGACGCCTGGCTGTCAAAACACTTTGGAATAGACCGAAAATCACAAACTATGCCAGCACTTCGAAATAGATCAGGAGTAATGCAAGCCCGACTTCAGCATCTTAGTAGCCTAGAAAGTTCATTTACCCTTAACTACAGTAAGTGAAAATGTGTGTATGGTACTCATGTAAAATAGCCATGTAATGCTATTTAATCAGAAGCCTGGGTTTAAATCACCAATATGATTGGAAATAATTTTCCACGTATAGGTATTTTTATTTTTATTTATTTATTTATTTATTTATTTATTTTTGATGGAACCGGGGATTGAACTCAGGCCCTTGCACTTGCCAGGAAAGCACTTATTCCACTGAGCCATCTCCCTGGCCCCCCCTTTTTATATGTATTTTTATATACATGTGCTATGCATTTAAGTTTAATCACTTTATCATACATGACTAGTGATAAAATATTCATGGAAAATTCAACAACTTTAATAGTAATTTAAAATTTTTCTTAGTAATAAAGATAATAAATTTTCATGTGGAATTGCTTTTCTTGTCTTTTTATACTGACTTTCCTTCATTTGAACTGTTAAACTTTAATGCCAGTAGTGGCATCTTCGTAAAGTAGTATTTATAATGTGTTCAGAGTTATCATTATTCACTTAATGATTAGTGAATAACAATGCTGAGTTGACTGCAAAAATTGATGAGTTCTAAATACTATTTTGGCAAAAGTGTATTGCAAACAGGTTGAGGTATTGACAAAACAGAGAACAGAGAGAGAAATCTTGCTTAGCTTGGGAAGTTGGAAGGTTATACAAATGGAAGATGTCATCTGAAAAGCAAGTATTAATGAAAACTCAGAATAAGAAAGCTTTTGTTTCATGTGGTCCTCAGGAGGCTAGAAAACAGATAGCCATCAAAACTGTCTTTACTGTGAGGTCTAGTAATAAAGAATAATGCCTTGAGGAAAGAGATCCTGAGTTGATAGACTAAAGACCTTTTAAAAATCATAAATATTTAAGGCTTTGGTTTCTTTTTTTTTTTTTAGCGGAACCAGGGATTGAACTCAGGCCTTTGTGCTTGCCAGGGAAACGCTTATTCTACTGAGCCATCTCCCCAGCAAGGCTTTGGTTTCTAGTAAAGTAGATAGAACATACCTTCTTCAGTTGGCCCAAATGCCTCTGCTTTAGAAGCATGCTTCATACCATCAACATAAATGAAAATGGCATGTTCTGTGTAGGACATGGCTGTCTGGATATAGCTGAATTTATTTGGGTGTCTCACCTTTGCACATGTCATTTATAGCACTGCCTAAAATGCCTCTGACATTACTTTCTAGTTATGTCACCCTAGTTCATCACTGGAATCATGTCTTCAAAGAAGTGGGTACTTAATTATGTGCCACAGGGCTGTTGATAAAATTGTGAAAGTGATTAATGCAGACCATATTTGATTAAGGAATAAACACACTGAAACTTCCTAGGTCTGCTGGTTTTACAGGCCCCTTTCTTCTTCCTTGTCTGTCTGAGTCTTTGGGAGGAATTCAGTTAACATTATTATATGTCTCTGTGTGAGACAAAGTCTAATCTGCTTTTTTTTTTAAAAAAAAAAAAAAAAAACAACTGTAGGTTCTGCAACAACTGAAGCAGACATTTTCCACCAGGCACTTCTTGAAGGCAATACTGCTACTGAAGTTTCTCTAACAGTCCTAGATACTATATCATTTTTTACCCAGTGCTTCAAGGTAAGAATGGAAGAGTTGGAATGCAATTGTATTATTGTAAAGAAAATACTATATGAAACTTACTAGTTAGAGTAAAGAGCTTATGTGAGCAGTGAGGACACATGGATGGAGGACCTACGTTGACTACTGTGTGACCTGGAAATGTCATGGAGACTCACTTACCCTGTCCATAACAAACAGATGGGCTCATTTGTCCCTAAAGTCCCTTCTGCTTCTTAAGTTTTATTGTTTGTTTTATGTTTAGAAACCATATTTCTTTGATACTTTTATTAGAACACCCAGTAGTTTTTATTTGAAATTATGAGTGGATTAGTTTGTCCAGATTCCGACTGTAGTGAGATAGCCCATCATGATAGATGATGCCCAGGCAAGCTGGCTGGCTTCTCTACCCAAGAGTTTGGGGTTTATTTTCAGATACTTGCCTCTCATTGCAAATCATTACGATGATTTTGAAGAGAAAAAAAAGCTGTTATCTTGCAAGGTAAATTAAAGGGGTGAAATGGGACAGTAGATGTTGAGGGGGTAGAGTAGATGAAAATGAATCAGTAGAGCATAGTTGATTTTTAGGGCAATTAAAGTGTTTTTTGTGATTTTTTTAAAAAAAATTTATGTATTTAGTACAAGGTCTCACTGCATAACTCGGACTCATAGTGATTTTCCTGTTTCAGCCTCCCTAGGGCTGGGATTACAGGCATGTGCCGCCACACTCAGTCTTGGTGGCCAGCACAGCATGCAGTACCGGGGATTGAACCCGGATCCTTGCACTTGCCTAGGCAGGCACTTAGACCACTGTGCTATCTCCACAGCCCTTTTCAAGATGTTCTTAATGGTAGTGTATCTCAAAACCAACAGAACTGTACTATACAAATAATTTACCTTAATCAAGACTATCGACTTAAGTTATTAGTAATGTGTCATTATTGGTTCATTAGTTGTATAGAAATGTACTACAGCAATACAGAATGTTTTCTTTAAAACCATACTAAAAGTGGCAAATAACAACTGGTAAATATTTATTTTCTACAAAGTAAATAGTACCTTTACTTTTTAAAAACTTTAAGGACAAAGTATCATAGGATAATCAAAGACCATAGATTATTTACAAAAAAGACAAGTAAAAATGGTAGAAATATAATTTAAAGCTCTAATATATTGTCATTTGGTATCTATGAAATTAGCAGAGGTATTAAGAAACTGTGACTAGGGCCGGGGATTTAGCTCAGCAGCATAAGTTCCTGCCTGGCAAGTGCAAGGTCCAGAGTTCAATCACCAGTAACACACACACAAAAAAAAAAGAAAGAAAGAAAGAAATCTGTGACTAAAAATGTAAAGAAACAGCTATTCTCATATACTTTGGATTTGATTTTTTTTTAGTTGTTTGTTGAGATGAAGTCTCACTATGGAGCCAGGCTGGCCTTGTAACTTGTGATCCTCCTACTTCAGCCTCCTGAGTGCTGGGATTGCCAGTGTGTGCACCACACCTGGCTGGATTTGAGTACTGAGGCATAAAAGAAGATTTGAGGACATATGCCAAAGCTTTGAAGCATTAAACTAGAATTTCAAGTATGAAAGATTATTCTAGCTAAGATCATCAAGGATCTGAAGTTCTGGTTATGAGACTGTATACTCCGCTATATAGAATTACTGGAAACTATTTAAATGGTTAAAATGGTAAACCATTGGAGAAATAACTAAATCATATCTTGATGTATTGGATGAATGTCCTGCCTTAATGGCATTGTATAAGAGTCATTTTCAAATTTGTCTGTGTATCAGAATCACCTGGCTCCCCATCTTCAGAAATTCTGAAGTTGGAAGCTAAGGATTTAAGTAGCACAAGAGTCCATTATTCTAAGCACCACACATGCTTGAAAGTAGACTAAAGAAAGTTCCAGAAAAATCACCACCAGGGATTCTGACTGTTAGCACCACCAGCAGTTCTGCCACAACTTTGCCTCTCCTTTCGATTTGATCCTGGTTCTATCTGTTTATTTTTTGATGGAGGCCAGTTGTTGGTTTTGGCCAAGATGTAACCTACTGATTAGTTTCTTGAAGGATAGGAGGACAGGATGAAAGAATTTAACCAATGCTATTTTTAGAATAAGGTTCACAAATTAATAGATATTTCTATTTATTTATTTATTTATTTAGGCAGAACCAGGGATTGAACTCAGGCCCTTGTGCTTGCCAGGCAAGTGCTTGTTCTACTGAGCTATCTCCTCGGCCCCAGTATTTCAGTATAATTTGTTATTTTAAGTCTTTTTGCAAGAGACATTTAAACAATTTATAGGTCTTTTCAGTTGTGACACCTATTATCATATTCACTCATAGAGGGTTTAATTTATCATTATGGCTAAGTGTCTTATAGTAAACATACTTCAAGAAGTAAACTAGATAACAGTTTTTAAAAGAGAATTAGTGTTTTCCCTAATTGCATTATTTATTTTTTCTCAAAATAATACAAAGCTGGCTGCTATATATTTAATTTACTGATTTCTTACATAAGAAGCAATATGATATGGGTTAAAATCTGTATGTTGCTGTGTTGTGTTGGAGAAAACTGTTTTCACCCTTTGAAAATGCTATAATTAAATATTCTGGATGTGGGCTTATGTAATATTTTGAGATTTCCAAGTTGAAGATGACATAAGTATTTCAAAATTAAAATGAGAGCCTTTTGTTTTTCTGAAACTTCCAAACAGCAATTTCAGAAGCAAGTATCGATCCAGTCAGTTCTCTCATTCATGGTGGGAATAAACTGTTTCTGCAAACTATTTTTTCATGTTTTATAGAGCCAACTTTTAAATAATGATGGCCACAACCCATTAATGAAAAAAGTATTTGATATTCATCTTGCTTTTCTTAAAAATGGACAGTCTGAAGTATCACTGAAACATGTGTTTGCCTCACTGAGAGCTTTCATCAGTAAGGTAAGGATAGAAACTCTGGAATTTCTAGTGGTTCTTTTTTCATGACAAAAAGGGAAGGGGAAAGAGGATCAGTGTGACAACATATACAAATGTTAGCTAAAGTAGTACTGCCTTTGTAAATACAAGTATCTAATAACAAAATGATCACAGAGGGCCTGACCAAAAATACCCTTAAACCAGAACTGCATTTTTATTGGATGCTCTTATCATTTCCCTTTCACAGCAGCCTCCTTTCAACAGTGTCATTTTCTTTTACATTTCATCCCTCCCTCCCTCCCTTCCTTCCATGTTCTTGCTCCATTTCTCCCCTCCCTTCACCTTCATTTCCCTC
>NW_004524812.1:1927469-1946017 GCF_000260255.1 Octodon degus
AAATAAAATAAAAAATAAAAAAGATCAGTCAAATCCCCTCAGTTTTAAATTAAATTTTAAATTTAAGGTTTTTTCAATTGCCATCCTTTAATATAACTTATGAATAAAGAAATCTATGGAAAACTGAGTTCAACACAACAATTACTAGGTTCATATAGTCTGGATATATTTTCTGAGATCTTATTGTCCAGCAGAGTAAAATACACATACACACACATAATCTCACATGCTCATTAACAAATACTACCAGGATAAAAGAAGTTTAAGTTGGGTGTTACGGAGGAAGCCTGTATTTCCAGCACTCTGGGAGGCTAAGACAGAGGACCACAAGTTCAAGTTCAGCCTGAGCAATTTAGGCCCTGTCTCAAAATTTTAAAAAAGTTAAGAGAACTAGAGCATCCAAAGGCCCTGTGTTTAATCCCCAGTTTTTTAAAAAGTTATACAAAAAAGTAGGGGTGAGCAGGAGAAAAAAAGAAATATAGATTAGTATAGATTCTGCAAAAAGTAACACCAAAAATGTAAATGGGGTCTGAATCATTGTGTACTCATCTTAAGAGTTGGAGGACATCTTTTAGGCATCAGGTAGCCATGGAAAGATTTTAAACAGAAGAATAACGCAATGAGGTTTATATTAAGAGAAAGTTGGTGTGGACAGTATAAGAATCTCTGAAAATCCTGAGGAAGAGGGATTGGTGGCAGTGCCAAAGGCAGAAGAAAGATTTGTTGCAGCAGACTAGAGAAAAGATAAGGCAGAGGCAGTGGATCTGCAGAATTAAAGGCAAAGGGAAAGTATGTTACAGAGAAAAAAGTTAGAGGATTAGTTCTGCTTTATGACATCTTGAACTTAAGGTGACTGTGGGAACACTTAAATACACAGTATAGATTTTTCTTCTGGGAAGAAATCTGAATTGGACAGCTAGACTTGAAATCCTTCTACATTCATCCATTCTGTATTTATTTAATGCCTTCTTAGGTCAAGTGTTTTTGTAAGTACTGAAAGTACAATGATGGAGATACAAAAGAAGCTTAGTCTCTGCTCTCAGGAAGCTTTCAGTTCATGGAAAGAGATGTATAAATAAATAAGCAAATAAAATAGTAATTGTAATAAGTTCCAGGAAGGAAACAAACAAGGTACTAGAGTATAGATCCTCCTCAACTAAAAATGGGATTTCAGTGAAAAATAACTTTTAGGGGCCAGGGAGATAGCTCAGTAGAATAAGTGCTTGCCTGGCAAGCGCAAGGGCCTGAGTTTAATCCCCAGTTCCGCCGGGGAAAAAAAAAACCTTTTATACAACTAAACACTCTTTACTGACACCACTAAGTGACACAGTACACTGTAGATACCTGTACTTTCACTCTTGTGATCATGTGCCTATCTAGGAGGTGTGGCTCTCCACCACTACACAGCATCATGAGAGACTTGCACATCTCATGCTACTAGCCACTGAAAAGATCAAAACTTAAAATTTGAAATACATTGTCTACTGAATATGTAGTGCCTTTATAGCATTGTAAAACCAGACTTTAAATTGAGCCATCATAATTTAGGAACCATCTTAAAAAAGTGAACTTTAGGTCAGCTTATCAGTTTTAAAATGAGATTTGAAATATGAAAAGGGTCCAGCCTTATGAAAGATTCAAGGAAGGACATTTTAGGGGAAAGATGCATATGCAAAGGCCCTGAATCTGGAAAAAGTTTGGAATATTCTGAAAACTGAAAAGTCCAATATAGCTGGAGCATAGGTGACTCATACAATCAACAGTGTATGAGTGGTAGTTGTCCTCATCAGAATGTCTTAGTTTCCTCTGCTGAGTATGGAGGGAAAGAACAAAAAGAAAGACAAAAAAGGTCAAGAGCATAATATTGGAAACACACAACAGAAGGAGCTCCAAGAGGAATCTATAAAGGAGACAAGAGGAAACAGTGACAGGTAGAAAGAAGGGCAAGAAAGGGGAATATCATGATGCCAAAGGAAAAGTGAGTTTCAACATTGTCACAAAACAGAGTAATCAATTAAAATAAAAACAGAAAGGGATCCAGTAGAATTGTCAATTAGGATATCACTGATAATTTTGATCATTGCTCATTCAGAGTAGATAGTAATATAAGTGGACTATTTATTGTTGGGGTTAATTATATTATAGCTACACCCTCCCTTAAATGTTTATTTATCTTGTCTTTTTGAGACAGAGTTTCACCATGCAGTTCAGGCTGCCCTTGAACTCACTTTGTAGCCCAGTCTGGCCTGGAAGTCACACTGACCCTTACCTCATACCTCCAGAGTGCTGGGATTACAGGCATGCATCACTACACCCGGCCTTAAATGTTTATTTTTTTAACTACAGTATCTTCTCTAGCAAGAGTTGATTTAATCATGTGAAATTCTTAGTAGATTTCCCAATTTCCAATCAGAAAACATCTATTAAGCATCTGTCATCTGCATAGCATTGCACTCAGTACTAAGGTGAGATAAAGAAGGTAATTTCCTCTAACATGGACCTAAATTCAAAGATCCAAGTAATAATTTTCCATAAGTGACCATCTAGGTTAACACTTTATGATAAAGACCCATTCTGAGCTCTGCAGTTTCCTTCTTGTTTTCCTAGACTATAAGATTGGGAAGATTATAATAATCCTGTTACATGTATAATGTGTCTTCCATTAAGGCACACTAATATCAAGGTAACAGGCTGCTTGGCTGTTTTGACAATTAGGTAGTCACTTTCATGTTCCTGTTCTATTCCAAAATATATTTTACCAGATATATATGGTAAGAATCTCATTCCTTTACCTGTATCTCATTTTGTTGAAAGATCAACTTCATTTGCTGAGTAAATTTCAACTATAATTTTCTTATCATTTAAAAGCTCATAATATAAGAAATTGTTTAAATATAAAACAAAAAAGTAAGTCATGCAGATTCTACTTCCTATATTTAAGGCCCCATTTGAAACTGGTATTTGTGGGCTAGCGAGATAGCTCAGTGAACTAAGCACCTGCTTTGGCAAGCACAGGGACCAAGATTCGATCCCTAGTCCTGCATGCCATGCTGAGCCAGTGACTGAGTCTGGGCATGGTGGCACATATCTGTAATCCCAGCACTGGGGAGGCTGAAAACAGGAGGATCACTACAAGTCCGAGCTGTGTAGTGAGACCCTGTACCAAATAGATAAATGAAAAAAAAAAACGAAACTGGTATTTGTTACTTCAGTCAGTCATTTAGTATGTTCAATATATATCATTTATTTTTTATCTTTTTTATTTTCTTATTTTTTATTTTTAAATAATTTTACTGAGAAACAAATATCAATGAGACAGTTTCAAAACAGGTTAGTAGGACAGTTTCAATAATTAATACATTGCATATTGTTGTCTTCGTAGTGGTTATTCATAGTACAAGATGCAGACATGATATATCCTGTCCAAACACTAGTAGTACAAATCTTTCTTCTCATTGAATTAAGAGAAAGTAGCTATATATCTATTCTTACTATTTTGAATATACAGATACAAAATAGTCCTTCATTTGTTTGGCTTTTTTTTTTTTGGTCCTTCATTTGTATCCTCAATATATATCATTGATAACCAATTTACATGTTTCAGACTATCTTGAGCTCCTCTTAGTGTACCATTTATACTGAGTACTTTCACATTTTTGTAGTAATCTATATACAGTGCTAACTTGAATTGCTCTATCATTGACATATTCTTATCTTTTATTGAACTAGTCTGGGCTGTCTTGGGGAGTAGAGCCCCAACCTCATGTTGATTTTGTATCCTCACATAGGTTTAGGTAAGGATGTACCTGGCACTTGATACTTGATTGATTTTATTTTGGGTTTTCAGATACTTATTTCTGCCTTCCTTGTTCTTTAGTTTCCCTCGGCCTTTTTCAAAGGAAGAGTAAATATGTGTGCTGCATTTTGCTATGAAGTTTTGAAGTGCTGTACCTCGAAGATTAGCTCCACCAGGAATGAAGCATCTGCACTTTTATACCTTTTGATGAGGAACAACTTTGAGTACACTAAGAGGAAAACCTTTTTGAGAACACATCTACAGGTCTGTAAAAAATTAAAGCCCTTTTTCAATCTTTAGCCTCTGTTGACATCAAGATTCAGAGCTTCTCTGTCCTGTGCAGTAGCCCTTAGTCACATGTAGCCAGCTAACACTTGAATTGTCTCTGGTCCAAATTCAGATGAGCTGAGAATGTATAATATACATTAGATTTTCAAGACTACAGAAAGAAAGAAAAACACCTCAGCTGTTTTATACTAACTATATATTGAAATGATATGTTGATGACATTGGCTTAAGTAAAATATACTAAAATAAGTTTGCCTCTGTCACTTTTTGATGTTGCTGCTAGACCATTTCAACAGACATGTATGGCTTACATGGTATTTTTTGGATAAATGTGCTCTAGGAATTCAGGCTCTAGTTCAGATTCCAAGGATACCTCTCACACATGACCTAGAGCAAAGCACCTCCTTAGCTGCTCTGTACCTCCATTTCTTCAAATACAAAATAGGGGTCAATATTGGTATATACATTGTAGCATTTTTGACAGAATCCTATGTGATGACTAAATAATAACCATATTAAATATTATACAATGGGTAACAGTTTATATCCTTCATACTGTAGCATACCTATTTATTTAAAAACGAAAGAAATTGAGTCAGGCACAGTGGGATTCACCTGTATTTCCAGCTACTTGGGAGGTTGAGGTAGGAGGATCACTTGCACCAGGAGCTTGAGACCAACCTGGGGAACATAGCAATATTCCATCACAAAAAAAGAGAAATAACAAATTTCAAGATTTAGTGGAAAATGGAGAGTTTAAGAGGACACCTATCTGAGGTTAAATCACAGCTTGGCTACTTACACGTGTATGAGTCTAGGGAAGTTGCTGAGTCTCACCAAACGAATTTCCTTGTGTCTAAAATAAGGTCAGCCAAATATATTCATCTTGAAGAATTATTATGAGGCTTAAAAACAATGCCTGACACACAGTAGACACTTATTACATAGTCGTTACAATTCTGCTTTTCAAAATTGTTATGCTTATTTAGTGAAACAGTTCTGAGCGCAACCACAGTTTGGACTTATCAGCTCAATAGGCCTCTCTGTTTTATAGGAGATGCATGTTCACATTTGTATCTTCGCTGGTGTAGACAGAATCGTTGATAGGGAAACAACTATAAGAAACTTATTTAAAAGCTGTCACCAGTAAAGTAAAAATCTAGTAGAAGTAGGTTCTTCTTTTAAAAGTCTACTGTAGGGGCCGGGGAGATGGCTCAGTGGAATAAGCGCTTCCCTGGCAAGCGCAAGGACCTGAGTTCAATCCCCGGTTCCACCAAAAAAAAAAAAAAAAAAAAAAAAAAAAAAAAAAAGTCTACTGTACTATTACTTTTGCATACTACAGACACAATGCATGTTAGGTCTTTCACTGTTCACATTTAGGTAAAGTATCACTTAATTACCCACCTTCCTCCAAAATATTCTCACTAGTGTGCCATGGTGCCTGAAATTCCCCATTAGGATGCATTTTTCTGGGCTGAAGCAGCTGTTCTCTCAAGTCATGTATTCATATATAGGTGAATGAATGGATATGTAGACTCAGAAATAGCATTTGGCATATGGTATCTGCTCAATAAAGAGTTAACTAGTAGCTGCATATTGATGGCACATGACTGTATTCCCTGTGATCTGAGAGGGTAAGGCAGGAGGATCACAAATTCAAGGCCAGAGCCGGGGAGATGACTCAGTAGGTGCAAGGGCCTGAGTTCAGTCCCAGTTCTGCCAAAAAAACCCCCAGAAAACAAGTTCAAGGCCAACCTGAACAACTTAGGAGGACCCTGACTCAAAAATAAATGAATAAATAACAATATAGCTCAGTGTAAAGGTCCTAGGTTCAATCCTTAATGCTGACAAAATAATATTATTAGGATTATATATAGTATGTTTAAGCCTTATAGCAATTCATAAAAAAGAATTGTTATATCTCTATTTCATAAATGAGAAAAGTGAGGTACAGAAAGGTTAAACAGATACCCCAAGATGACACAGTGAAGAAATAATAAAGTCAAGTTTTGACTAAGGCAGTTTGACTGTAGAGCCTGCACTCACAGCTACTTCTATAATCTGCTTCCCAGGCTTAGTGGTAAAGCATGTGTCCATCAATTTCTTAACATGAATCATTTGGCATTCCTCTAGGGTTGTCTGAGAGATGAAAAAAGTGCCATCAAAGGCCATTGCATGAATTACTGTTGAACTAGTAGGACTTGATCAAAAATAAAAGGAGCTCAGGAGGCAATGGACTTTGCAGTCCAGCACATTAAAGTAGACAAGTGAAAAGAAGTAAGAAATCATCAAAGAAAGATATCATGGGCCTAGCGTTATTATGACTACTGCCTTGAAAGCACGTTCAAAGTGAAGGCTTGACCACTATTTTTATCATGTTCTACTGCGTAGTCTCTAAAGAAATGTTTCCAAGTAGAGCACTGTAGTGTACACCTGTAATCCCAGCTACTCAGCCAGAGGCAGGAGGATCATGAGTTTGAGGCCAGCCTTGAAAACTTAAGTGAAACACTGTCTCAAAACATAAATGAATAAATAAATACGTAGCTCAGCTTTACAATGCTTGCATAGCATGAGTGAGGCCTTAGTTTTGATACATGGCACCCTCCAAAAATACATTGCATATGAGTGTGTCTGTGTTTATACTATGATGGGAATTACTGGCATTTGTTCAGAAGCCATTTCAAAAACAGTATTTGCTTCTTCCCACAGATAATAATTGCTGTAAGCCAGCTGATAGCTGATGTAGCACTGAGCGGAGGATCAAGATTTCAGGAGTCTTTATTCATTATCAATAATTTTGCAAACAGTGATAGACCTATGAAGGTATGTTCTCTCTTTAAGTAACCAGTTAAAACCACTTTCAAACTCAGAGTTTGTGAGTCAAGAAAGGGGCACAGGCGTAAGTGTGATGGAATTTGTAAGAGTACAGTCCATGCTAAGCCACTATTTCTGTGGAAGCCTTACACTTCCTGGGAATCCAATTATGGAATTAAAGAAAGTCAATCAGAATAAATAAATAAAACCACTTTCAATGTCAAGGAGGTTTACTGAGGTTTACTTCTCAGTTTTGTAAATATAAATTTTGCAGTACGAGTGACCTTGGTGTATGTAGTAGTTAGTGAATGGGATAGAGTTGCATGTCAGTATGGAAGAGTTTCTAAGACGCACTGGGAAAAAAAAAATTTTTAAAAGCGCACTGGGTCTAAATTTTGCCTCTGTGATTTACTAGTTACAACTTTTGGTGGGGTAGAGGGCATATAAATTGAAGCCATGATTTCAACTTGGTTATCTTGTATACCACTGGCTCTGTAGCACAAAAAACACTGCCTGCTATAGAGCGGAGAGTCAGTATTAGTTGAAAAGGTAGATGAATGAATATACTATGAGTAGTTACTGTGGCTAGCAGAATCTGAATTTTTTTCCTGGGCTTCATTTCTAAACTTGCTCAGAAAATAAATGGATCATTGAAATTTGACAAGATCTCACTTCCTGGAACAGCTAAGAGTTGTTTGACCCATTGCCAACAGATGAGGAAAGGCACAGAAGGGTTTCATTATATGTTGGTTTTGTGAGTTTTGAAAATCATCTGTTAACTGATTGTGGCTTGCTGTAGATACTTACTGGCAAATCGGACTCCAGGGCTGTCATTCTTAAGTACCCATTTGCCAAGTCCAAGCCCTAATCCCTGAGTACCATACCTCTTTCTTATTTATAAGCTTAAAATTTATGGCATTATGAAAGGGCATCCATTGCTATGTGGCCTGGATCACAGGTTCTGCTTTTCATTAATACATGTATACAAGGGAAGAAGAGGTCTTTGCCAATATTGGGACTTTTCTTGCCAGAGATACGAATCATCCAGATTCTTGGGAAAGGCCATATTCTAGCATATTTGAAGATATTGTTTAAAGCGTGACACAGAAATGAAAGCTCACAGTCACAACGTACTTGATGTTAGGGAAATGTAGAATCTGTGTACCAAAAATATTCCCATAAGAATGTTGTTTACACTGACAAAAACACTGCCTAGTGCCAGGCACTCATAGGCTGGGAAAATTTGCTTTTGAACCAGTTTTATTAAATCCCCAGGGTATCTGTATATGTTCCAACTAGTCCCATGAGTGTAGAAGAATTGTATACTCATCACTAAGAATTTGTTTTCCCAGTTCTTACCATGCTTAATGTCGTACTTGTTGCCAGATTAGCAACTTTTTTCTAAGTAAACAGGACTTCATTGAGTCTCCTCGATAAGAAATCTTTTCTTTTTCTAGACTCATTTCTTTATTTCATTTTATTTTTTATTTTTTTATTTGTTATTTTTTGGCGGAACTGGGGATTGAACTCAGACCCTTGTGCTTGCCAGGGAAGTGCTTATTCTAGTGGGCCATCTCCTTGGGCCCTAGACTCATTTCTGAAATGACTTAGTTTTATTTTGTTAGAGTGTTCATTACCAACAACCCTATTATGGGGGCTTGCAGGTTAGCTCGGTTGTTTAAGCACCTGTTCTGGAAAACCCAGTCAGGTGCATGGGACCCCCAGTTGGATCCCCACATCCATCTGCCTTACCAGACCTTAAGGCAGTCGGAGCCAGCCAAAACAAAAACCAAAAACCAAAAACAATCCTTCCCAACAACCCTATTAGAACAAGGTGCCTATGGCTTTCCCCCAGTAAATGGAATTTCTATTATGAGTAAGAAGACACTGTATGTATATAGTAGCATTCTTAAGGAGGACAAGAAGGCTGCTTTTAACACCATTATCTCCACATTTTACTATATGCAGTTTAAAAAGCTCCCTAATCGTGTACCTGTCCCTTTCTTATCTTCTCTAAGTCATACAGATAATTGTGACAGCCTCAGTGGAGATTAAGGAGAAGGACAGACCCTTTTGGTAGGGAACAAAACACTTTGAGATGTTAATGATCTCTTTAAATTTTGTGCCATGTTCTGTGATTCATGATCTCTCAATTTCATAAATAGAAATTTTTGCAGTATGGTCTGACCTTGGTGTATGTCGTGATTAGTGAATGGGGTAGAGGTACATGTCAGCATGGAAGAGTGTCTAAAGCGCACTGGGTCTAAATTTTGTTTATGATTTACCAATTGTGAGACTTTGGCCAGGTGGCCTAACTGTACTGTGACTTGGTTTTTCCATTGATGAAATTAATAATAATAACAGTACTCATAAAGTTACTAAAAAAATTAAAACATGCAATGCACTCAGTAACTTTTACTTACTGTTATCAATAAATAATAAACATAGGTACTCCTGTAGCTGTAAAATTCATAATGGAAAAGGCAGATAATCTAGCTTCATGGCCTGGAGATTATATATATATATAGATAGATAGATAGATAGATAGATAGATAGATAGATATAGATATAGATATAGATATATATAGATATATATTTAATTATATATATATCTATATCTATATCTATATCTATATATATATATAAAATCACCAAGTTTAGAGCCCAGAGTCAGAGTCAGGTATGGTGCCTCAAACCTATAATCCCAGAATTTTGGGAGGCTGAGGCAGAAAGATCACAAGTTAGAGATCAATTACACAGCTTAGCAACTTAGTGAGACTCGGTCTCAAAATAAAAAATTAAGCAAGGACTAGGCATGTAGCTCAACACGAAGACCTTGGGTTCAGTCCCCAATATTACAAAAATAAAAGTTTAGACCTTTTAAAGCTTTGGGTAATTACATATTTTTAAATTTTTGAAAATTAATATATGTTTGTAATACATAATGATTATATTCAGCTTAGGGGATTGATGCATATACATATATCATCTGGGTAAGTTTTACTCCCCAGCTGCCCCACTCATCCCTCTTCCTCGTTCCCTGGATCCCCTCACCAGCTCTAAGTCCTTTCCTTGTTTCTTAACATAGTTCTTTTATTTTGCTGTTTAAATTATTTATGCTTTGGCTATCTCATACTAGAGAAACCATGTCATATTTGGCCTTCTGTATTTGATTTGTTTCGTTCAGTATTAGAATCTGAAGATCTATCAATTTTCCTAAAAATTATTCAGAATTATCATTTATGTGAGTGCAAAAAGTTGTCTCTATTCATGTTGACGGGTGTGTAGACTGCTTCCATGTGTCAGCTGTGTAAGTTGTGCTGCTGTGAACAGCATATGCATGTATCACTGTAGTATGATGTCTAACTCTGTTGGGAAGATAGCCAGTAAAAGTATAGCTGAGTCAAATGGAATGTCTAGTTTTAGTTGGTGAGAAATTTCTGTATTGATTTCCCTAGTAGTTATTCCCACCAGCAATGTAGAAGGGTTCCTTTTCCCCAAACCCTTGTTGTTTAAGTCCTTGATCACACCCATCCTTACTGGAATAAGATAGAATGTTAGTATTGCTTTGATTTTTACTTTTCTAATGGCCAAACGTGATGAATATTTTTTATATATTTATTGGTTATTTATACTAAAGAGCAGTATTTGTTCATTTCAATTGCCCATTTTCTGATTGAGTCATTTATTTAAGGGATCTAATTTTTGTTTTACTTCTTAATATATTCTAGATATAATCCTGTCTGGGGAATATCTGGCAAAAAATATTTTCCCATTCTCTAGGCCATCTTTTTACAGTGTTGGTTACTTCCTTGAGTGTGGGGAAGCTTTTTAATTTGATATAATGCCATTTGCTGATTCTTGATATTATGTCTCATATAGCTGGCATTCTGTTCAGGAAATACTTTTGCCTATTCCCGTGTCTTTTAAGAGTTTTACCAACTTTTTCTTACAGCAGACTCGGTTTTTCTGTTTTATGTATTCTATAAATAACCATTTTAAAACCATTTAACTGTGCCGCATGTATTACAATACTAAGAACTATAACAAGAAATAAGAATCATAATATGTTCCCAGGATTGGATGCTGAGGCTTAGAGCACATCAATAATAGTGCTAAACATGTTTTTCTGTTTGTTTTGAAATTAGGCGACTGCTTTTCCCACAGAAGTCAAAGACTTGACGAAGAGGATCCGTACCGTTCTTATGGCCACTGCCCAAATGAAGGAGCATGAGAAAGACCCTGAAATGCTAATTGACCTCCAGTATAGCTTAGCCAAGTCCTATGCCAGCACCCCAGAGCTCAGGAAAACCTGGCTGGATAGTATGGCCAAGATTCATATAAAAAATGGAGATTTTTCAGAGGTGACTGAAGTTCTAAATAAGATTCTTCAAAACCCTTTGCATACATTCTGACAGTTCTTTGTCATCTTATTTTTTTCTTTTTTCTTTTTTGTTTTTGTTTTTCTTCTTTTTTAGGCTGCGATGTGTTATGTCCATGTAGCAGCTCTGGTTGCAGAATTCCTTCACCGAAAGAGTAAGATACTTCTCTTCTGAGATGGGAGGAATTTCAGTTACCACAATGCTTTCTATCTCTATAGGTCGCATCTATGTTTGTGATGAAATTTAGCTCTGAAAAATATGTTCCCCTTCAACCTCACTCAATTTTGAACAGTAGTTGTTTTAAAAGAAGGCTGGATTATTCATAGGAGGTTTTCATAGGAGGTTACAAGAACAAGTTAAATAATACAGGGCCAGGCCTGGTGCCCAGTGTTTATATTCTAAGACTGTGTCTCTGGGAGACTGCCACTAATTAAATTCTCCTCAGGCTCATGGAAAGCTCCATATAATACAGATCATTTATTTTCTACCCCTCCTCCACACCAATAACTGCCCACAGACTAGATCTCAATACCTAAGTACAGTGACAACTGCATGTTACATGGGAATTGTGCTCTTCAAGGGCATCAGGGTCCAGCAGCTCTGGATTCCTAATAAGACACTCCTAATTCTGAAATCTTCCTGAAACATTTCCTTCCCAGAAATAATATTTTTGACGCCTGTAGCTACTCAAATAACAAAACAATGCAGGTCGGTGTAAGAACTGATTTGCAGTGAATATTGTAAAAAGTCTCCCACAATCAGCCAGACATGGAGGCACACATCTGTAATCTTAGCACTGGGAAGGCTGAAGCAGAAGGATCATGAGTTCAGGACCTGCATGGACTACATAGTGAATTCAAAGCCAGCCTGACCTACATAGAAAGACCCTGTCACAGAAACAAAAACAAACAGCTACAACAAATCAACACAAAATACAAATCATCCACTCAGCTGATTTATAATAGCCAAGCTACTTCCTTAAAAGCAATCAAATGAGTAACATCAGGCAAAGTGAAACTTACTAGAGACATCAATTAATTACTATGGTTTTGACAATGGGAACACAAGCTTGTTTCATTTTGTCTTAATTGAAGATTTCCTGCTGTTAACTGTGTCTCATTTAACAACTGAAGTTCAGTATTTAATTACTTCATAGAGAATATCCAATTAAAATATTGTGATTAGAGTACAAAGTCATTTTACTATTTATTTATTTATTTTTGGCGGAACCGGGGATTGAACTCAGGCCCTTGCACTTGCCAGGGAAGAGCTTATTCTACTGAGCCATCTCCCTGGCCCCCACTTATAATTTAAATTGACAGTGTGTTTGGTACTGAAATTCTTCTGATCCATCAACATGTTTGAAATTGGTATGCTCTACTTTTCTCCTTTTAGTATCTGAATGGTTTTATTCTGTTTTATTATTGTTTATGTTTTGGTGCTAAGGATTGAACCCAGGGCCTCAGGCATGCTAAATATGTTCTATATCCTGAGCTGCACCCCCAGACTGTATATGTGGTTTTAAAATGGAGAAAACAATTATCAAAATAAGAGCCATTTGAGGTTTTGCAATTATGGCACTGGTATGCCTATAAAATTGCAATATAATTAATAGAAAAATTGAATACCTACAGTTCTAAATACACTGTCAAATATGAGAATACTAAACACAATATTAATATGATTTAGATATGTCATTCACAGAAATTAGTACAGGGTCTGACTCTGCAGCTCGGAGGCAGGGCTGGGATAGCATGCGGTGCAGGGGATAAAACCAAGTCCTTGCACTTGGCAGGCAGGCACTTAGACCACTGAGCTATCTCCGTGGCCCTTTCAGAGAAATTAACTTAACATCATCTCATTCTTATAATTAGTAGCAGTTTGAAATAAGAGTTTTATATCTACTAAGTATAAAACTATCCCCTTTACAATTTTGAATAAGTTTAATAAAAATATTTTCTAGGCTAGTTTGGTTTTTATACCAGTGCACAAACCTTAAAATTAAGTAAGATTCAATAATTATTTATCTCCATTATCCTTTAGTTTTAAAAATATAATTTCTTACTTTGGATGTTTGGACATTAACACAAGGCAGCTACTCTAACCACAAAACTGCGGCATGCTTTAATAAGTGGAAATAGTGTTTCTAACCTGTCATTTAAACATTTTGCAATAGCCTCTAGATTTCCTAGAATTCATCCTTCATAGAAGTCAGAGACACTAAGGAGAAAAAAAAAGCATGGTTTTGCATTTTTTAGATGTTGAATTCAAGAGAAGTTTATGTATTAATTTATAAATGTCAGCTTTTTTATTTTTTTCCATAATTTTATTGATAAGCAAATAGCAATGAGACAGTTTCAAACAAAATTGGTAGTGCAGTGTCAATAATTAACACATTGCATACATTTTTCCTAGTGGTTAATTGCTATACAAGATGCAGACATGATATCTTATTTACAAACACCATTAGAACAAATAACTCTATTCTTTAAGAGAATGTAACTATATATCTATCCTAACCACTTTGAATACACAGATACTAAATGGACATTCATCTGTATACCCTTTTTTTGTTAAGTTCCATTATTTGAATATTATAGGTGTGTTAACTCAGCAAAATAATCTAAAAGAGTTCAGTAGTCCATAATAGTATTGGGTCTTCCGCTTCACTGGCAATGTCAGAAATTGTTGACCTGAGTCCCCTACAGCTCAACACAACACCATGGCTTTACTTCTTATATTTTGTTTTTATACTTTTCTGCTGGGTGGTTAAGACCAAGGTAAAGCAGGACCTATGCAATAAGAGTTGTAGCTTTTGAGTCTGATAAGGTCAGTGAAATCCCCTCAGGATTTATCCAGAGATTCTGTACCTCAGATTGTAGAACCTTTGTCAGTGTGAGCCATGTGGATGAGTCATGGCCATTGCTTGGCCAATGTGCTCTCTGTGAGAGCCTGAGAGAATGTTTTCTCTCCATGTGACTCTCCTTAGGCACACTCTACATCATCGATCACTTTCCTCTTTGGCCCCATAATCTCCTTGATCAGAAAATTTGGGACACTGCCGAGTTACATGACATTACAGTACAAGTTCTCATATGTCCTGAGTCTTAATTGACCTTGGAAGGCTAGGGCCAAAGTGTTGGCTTTCCTTGCAGCCCTCCTTTTCATCTAATTTTGGTCTGCAAACTTAGGTTGTTAACCATCCAGAAGACAAGCTTATTGTTATTATCAAATGACTTAGGCTATTAAGCTTAACCTCACTATCTGTCTGCATATCAAACATCTTAGGCATAATATGGAACAGGTATTTTTCATCAAGTATGGATATGTTGAACTTTAAGTCCCTACAGAATATGATAAAAAACATTTAAAAATTAGAATATATTTTAAAAATAGGCATAAAGAATTATATACTTCTTATGTTTACACATAAGTCCAAAAATCTCACCATATACAACCTTGAAGCAGGACAGTCCCACAATATTCCTTTTCCTGTCTTTTGCTTTCATTCACCACCCCCTTCTTTTTGAACAACCATCTACCCGAGAGACTTCATAGCAGCAACTGGCATGTCATGAATGTCAGCTATTTTCAAACTGAGAAAATTCTTAAACTAGAAAACCTTAGTCTAAATGATTATCAGCAGTAAAATCCTCAGGCTTTTCCCCCCTTGGTTTCGAAGAATGAAATGATCTAGATCATCTTTTGTTAATTAGCTGACTAAACTATGATAATTATTCAAAAGTACTAACACAAGTTAAGAACTTACTTGGTTAACTAGCCATCCCAGTGTGAGAATTTTATAACCCACCAGTATTGATGGGTTTTTGAAATTTAGATAAGACTTGAACGTTTACAGAGTAAATAAAAATCCCCATGAGTACATAATTGAAAAGTTCAAGTACACTTAAGCTAGGCTCAAAGATGCATGTCAATTCGCCCAGCTATTCAGGAAGCAGAGACAGGAAGAACACAAGTTTGACACCAGCCTGCAAAAAATCAGCGAGGCCCTGTCTTGAAATTTTAAAATTGTCAGGGATTTAGCTTAGTGTGAAGGCACTAGTTTCGATCCCAGTACCAGAAATCTTTGGCAAGTTAGGTAACTACAAAATTGGAGAAAACTTAAGGAAGTTCAAGAGCCTTTTTTTGTTTATTTGGCCAAGCGTCATGGTGACATGTGCCTGTAATCCCAGCTTTCTGGGATCCTGAGGCAGCAGGATGGCAAGCTGAAGGCCAGCCAGGACAATTTTGCAAAACTGTGCCTCATTACAAAAAAAAAAAATAGCGAAGGTGGTATAGCTTAGAATTCCCTAGGTTCAGTCTCCAGTACTCAAAAAGGAAACCAAACAAACGAACAAAAAACACTTGAGGCAAACTTATTCAACAAAGATAATTGGGCAACTCTGTCATCCTGTTTTCTATCACGAAATGTTCTTTGACAATGAACACAAAAGGAAGAGAGTATGCTTGAAATCTTTGATATGCATCCATTGCCAAAATTTTTCTATTTTCTTAAATTCCTAAGCCTTTTCTTGAAGTACATTATAAAATATTTTCGTCAAGATGCAATAAAATAATATCAGCTGACACATTGGAAACAGATGTTCTATTTAGATTTTTTTAAAAAAAATCCTACTAGATATTGCCTAAGTATAACACCAGTAAGGGATCACTTTCAGATTTCTCTATTCATTGGTTCAGGCACAGAACTGACAGGGAAAGGAGAGGAGGCCCGTGGTTCTCTCTGACCTCACTGCACTTGCCAACTTCTCCCCCACAGCCTGAGTTTTGTTCATTCTACCAGAGAGACCTCACAGATTATCATTTGCGTCTGTTTACCTAAGTCACCTCTAAGTGGTGGTACTGAGTATCCCTTTATCTTTCCATTCCCCAAAATATAAAATCAAAGTTGAATTTTCTTATTTGTATTTGATCTGAGAACCTCAAAATTTCTGGATCTCATTCTCTAGAGGGTAGACTTGCTTGTACTTCTTTCTTTTCTTGAGCAAAGGCACAACTGTTTTTCCCAGGAAAGATAAAAGTTAAGTTTCAGGATTCTTCCACGGCCAACTAGCATGCTAAGTTCAGCAAAGCTTCTAGCCTATGGGTTTCCTTGTAAACTCAAGAAATGGAACGTTTTCCATGTGGTCTATTCTTCTCATTCATTTTGGGATAATATTGATCTTTTCCTAATCTCCTTACTCAACCTCTGATCACTGAAGTTTCCCAAAGCTTTTAATTCCCCTCTTTCTCCTAGTGTCGACCTTTTCCTTTCATGCTGTTCCGTTGGGATCCTTACCTCTCATGCCTCTTCCTACTTGCTGTCATATTTTATCAAGGGTTACACTATTACCCCATCAAAACCCTCACTCTTTGTGGGATCACTTGCACTCTAGGTAGTAGTCCCTACCTGGAAAGTTTCCATATTGACTTTCCTAGGACAGTGTACAGGAATATAGACATAACAGTGGTGTAGGGAAAAATTAAGAACCTAAGTCATATACCGGACAAATTAGTAGCAGAATCTTCAGGACCACTGTACACAGGGCTACCTAGGTGTACATTAAGTCCCTCAAACAGATGCCTCATACTGTTGGGATATATACACTAGCCAATTTCATCTCAAAATCTTCACAGGATGAAAGGGAATCAGAATTTTACCCAAGAATTTTATTAAAGCCCCTAAAAAACAAAAGGATCCTGGGTTTTGTTGGGTATTGCTAACTTGCAAAAAAGGAAAAAATGGGGCTGGTGAGATGGCTCAGTGGTCTAAAGCACCTACTTAGAACAAGCTAAGCTAAGCAAAGCACAGAGATCACTGTTCAATCCCCCAGCACCACATGCCAGCCAGCCCCGCCCCCTGGTGGGCTGAGCTGGCCACACACACACAAAAATATAAATAAATAAATAAATAAATAAGGAAAAAATGATATATTCTTCTCTAGGTAAGTGTCATACTTATGTTGCCTAGTCTGGCTTCTAACCTGTGGGTTCAAGCAGTCCTCCTGCCTTCATCTCCTGGGTAGCTGGGACTATAAGTGCACATTATAGTGCATGTGATACCAAGATTTGTTGTTAGTACTCAGGATTGAACCTATGGCCATCAGGCACTTAAATTAACACACTTAGCAAGAATAGTGGACTGTGAAGAGGCAGATCCATAATAGTATCTACAGTGGATGACTAGGCAATAAATTTCAGAAGTGGGTGTTGACATCTTTGCTTTTGAGACAAAGTGCCATTTTCCATACTTCTCCTTAAAATGTATACTAGGCGACTTTCCCAAGATGCTTTTAATCTAGTTTGACTTCAGGCAGTACAAAAATATATCTTACCCTGTGCTGCCCTAGATCACGCCATTCTAGAAAATCCCCAGATTTGGCAATAATTTAAATAATCCCTCTTGAGTATATAGGAAATTTTTCCCAGTCATGGACTTAACTGTCTGAACTCTTTAGGGATTGACCTCTTATTTGATAAAAACTACAGTAACACCTTGGTTTGTAAGCATAAATTGTTCCATAAATATGCTTGAAATCAAAAACATTTTTATGTCAAAGCAAATTTCCCCATAAGAAATGACAGAACCTCAGATGTTTTGTTCTACAACTCAAAACTGGTCATATGAAAATGATTGCAGTACTGTAATATGATGTAAGAAAATAAAGAAAAATAAGAATATTAATTTGTACTTACTTTTGAAAACCTTTGTGGCTGGTGTGAGGGAGCCAAGAGAGAGGAGGATTATTGTGTGTGATGGTGCTCCTCATTGCTGCCATCACTGCCATCTATTGGCTCAATGGAGTCTTTCTTTTTGTGCAACTTTAACAAGGGACCTATTCAGTAACACTTGCTTTTGCTTCCTTTGGAGGATTTTGTGGAAATGTGACATTGCATTGTCATTAAACAGATTCATCACTGTCACTGCTACAGCCTTGTTCAGGTGGTGCTCTGCTACAGCATTTGACACTTTTTTCACATTGTACACGTCGTCCCTAACCTGATCTGAAGTGAAAGATTCCTCTGCCTTTTTCTCTTGCTCCTCTGCAAATAAGAGCTCCATAATCTCCATAACCTGTTGCTATTGGGAGATGATCACCCACAATCCTGCATGGAGAGAGAAGGAGAGAGAGAGAGAGAGAGAGAGAGAGAGAGAGAGAGAGAGAGAGAGAGGCTATTGGCTCAATCAATAATGTGACTTTTGGTATCACATACTACTTATACTGTGAGACATCACTTATTTGTCAAATACAAATTTATTAGAAGTG
>NW_004524812.1:1953677-1960192 GCF_000260255.1 Octodon degus
TTCTCTTAATGAATAGAATGATTTGTTCTAATGGTGTTTGTAAATAGGATCACAAGTCCGCATCTTGTACAGCAATTAACCACTAAGAGAAATATATGCAGTGTATTATTTGTTGAAACTGTACTTCCGATTTGATTTGAAACTGTCTCATTGCTATCTGTTTATCAATAAAAAAATATTTTTGAAAAAAAAATAACAACAACGCCTGACACCAAGCACTGTGACATGTAGTCCCAGCTTCTCAAGACTAAGACAGGAGAATTGCTTGAGCCAACTAGAAGCTAGCCAACATAGTGATATACTTAAAAAAAAATCTTCATCCACCAGACATTCATCTCTCTCATTGAAGTGTAGTGTTTACTTGATAACTTACATTCTATTAAGCATCTTACCCAAAAGATATCTAGTTGTCTTTCATTTAGGTCAAGTGAGTTAACAAAATTTAAGCCCTGACATAAAACTTTTTTTGAGAAATCTTTCTTATATGAGTTTTATTTTCTTCAGCCTTCTTTTTTCCTTCCCCAATCTCTAAACCCAGATATAAGAGGTATGAGAGTAAAAGTCATTATTTCTAAGGATCACTATTAAAGAGGGTGTAAGACAATAGATTCCAGCACTCTTTGCTCAGCCAGTATCAGAAGGAAACTTCCACTGGCCAATAGAGTCTGTCATACAAAGGCTAAGTTTTATTTGAAGTTCAAAATGACACCAGACCTAGGTAAGGGAAGAGGTAGCCACAGAAAGTGTTTGGACCAGAATTTAGAGGGCAACTGTGTGGCTTTCTACACTTAGCCCTTTGCTTGACAGTAACAGTTTGGCCCAGAGTTCTGCAACAGCTCTTCTCAGTTTAAGTTCCTTTCCTCCTTCATAGGGATCCATTTGACAACAATTATTTTTCTGCCTTTTTATTTTACTTATTGATAACCTTCTTTGGTCATCATAATTCACTGAGTACTTCTCATATACTAAGGTCTGTTCAAAGCAGTTTGTATTTCATTTAATTCTCATAAAGTAACTATTAATATCCCTATATTACAGATAATTATTTTTACAATCTGAAGGATTCAATATACCGCAAACCGCATATGTGTAGAGGTAGATCTAGGTCTAATTCCAGAAGTTGTAGTTCTTCAAATGTCCAGTCCTGCTTCACCAACAGTGCTTCATTCTTGCCATTGGTTTTATTTCCTGCTTCTCTTACAAGTCTTCCAATAATTGACTTCCTTTTGCAATTCTCAGTGAAGTTACATACCAGAGATGGTTACAAAGATTGCTGAGTGCCTGCCCTCTTGTTTAAATGATTGATGACAAATGTATGAGGACAAAAATGTTAATGAAAATTTAATGAAAAGTTTATATCACACTAGGGAAATATCTGTACTAGCCACTGAAAATGTGGTGCATAGTCAGAGTGAGACTTACTCATACGTAGTTTCAGGTCATGTTTTAGGAAATCACTACGTTGTGATTAAAAATAATTTATAGTACAGCAAATAACCACTAGGAAGAGAGTATGCAATGTGTTAATTATTGGAACTGTCCTACCAGTTTGATTTGAAAGTGTCTCATTGCTATTTGTTTCTCAATAAAATTATGGAAAAAAATAAATAAAAAATAAAAATAATTTATATAATCCTTTTTTAATAAATGAAACTTGTACCTATGACTTTAATCCTTCCAAAAACATGTTTATATAAAAATTGTCAATCCTATAAAGCTCTCTGTTATTTACCACTTTTTGATAAATATATTCTGTTGCTTTTTTTCATGCAGAATTATTCCCTAATGGATGTTCAGCCTTCAAGAAAATTACTCCTAATATAGATGAAGAAGGTGCAATGAAAGAAGATGCTGGAATGATGGATGTCCATTACAGTGAAGTAAGATCCCAGGGCCTGCATTTTCAGTTATATTAATTTCATTTCTTAAAGTTTATTTTAAAATTATTACAGCAAACTGAATGTTGAAGAATTAATGAACTTTAAATATTAAGCCAGTGTAGGCAGAAATGTTCTTGTTTAGAAAGCATTCCTGTCATCTAGTATTCGAATTGTAACATTTCTTACACTCAAATCACCATCCCAATTACTGGATCAGAGTCAGCAAGTGGAAAAATCTCCCCCAAAATAGAATTAATATTGTCCTTTGCTTCACAAAGTATGCATTAAAATATTTAGAAGTGGAAATGTTCCAGTTCTGAAAATAGAAGACAGCTTCAGGTGTCAGTCAGCCAACAAAGATTTATTGAGCACTGACTTATGAGCAAGGCTCTGAATTTGGTTCTGTAGGAGCTATAAAATAATTAAATATGGCTTAGTTGACCTTCAAGATCTCATGAATATACATGTATATGAAATGGAAACAAGAAATATAGTGCCATTTGAATAACATAAACAGCAGGTGGCATGTGGAGTGTGAAGTGAGAGAGATGCCTTTATGATGAGGTCCAGCAGGGGCCATGGGATGAGACACAGGTTTGAAGACAGAGGGCACTTTAAAGGCATTCCACCAGAGAGGGGCAGTAAGGACAAAGGCTGAGGTCGGAAAACACAGGTGTGTCTTTTTTTTTTCAAATAATAATCTAATTTTATTTATTTATTTTTGTTTTATTTTTATTTTTTATTAATATTACTGAGAAACAAATAGCAATGAGATAGTTTCAAAACTGATTAACAGGACAGTTTCAATAATTAATGCATTGTACATTATCTTCTTAGTGGTTATCCATAGTACAAGATGCAGACAGAATATCCTGTCCAAACACTATTTGTACAAATCTTTCTTCTTGTTGAATTAAGCGAAAGTAGCTGTATATCTATCCTAACTATTCTGCATATACAGATACAAAACGGTCCTTCTTTGTATCCCCTTTCACAGGTGTGTCTGAGGCACAGTAAGTGAATCCGTTTGACTAACCCAGTGGGCTCACTGGGAAGAGATCTTATAGGGAAGAGTGGTAGTTGGAGAACAGATTTTGAGAAATTTTGATAATGTAGGCTTTATCCAGTATAATGTTAAACTCTTATCAAAGATTTCTGAGCAGCACCATGTGACAGTGGAAGCAATGAGAGAAGATAATTTGGTGGTAATGGAGTAGGTGTATTACAAGCAGATGGTTAGGGTGGGAGGCAGAGACTAGGGCAGGGCTGCCCTAATTGTCTAGACAGGTGGCATTCAGGGACTAAACCACAATAGTAAAATATTCAGGAAACACTGTAAGGACAGGAGGAAAGCAGACTTGCTGCAATAGGAGGAGTCAAAGTACCTCTTCCAGGAGATTTGGACCCTAATGAAATAGTTTTGCAAAAAAATGGTTAATTCAGTTTGCACTGTGAGTTGAGTTATTGAAAGGGAAATAACCATCAGGCCATTAGAAATACAGAGCTGACTCTAAGAAGAGAGGTCTGGGTAGATGTAACCATGTGGGAGCTATATCCTCGTAAGAACCACAGCACGGTGAGTATAGAACATAGCAGAAAACAAAGGACTGAACAATGGAAAGAAGGTCACAATGAATGACTATAAATATGCAAAAACATAAGAAATACACAAAAGCAGAGAAGTCAAAAGGGTGCTCCCATACAATTACATTTTTATTTTTTTTACAATTACATTTTTAAAAAGCTGTAATTAAGAGACACGAGAAACAAGGTTCAAGTTACAGTGACATACTTTAAATACTTTATGAATTGGTTTTTAAATACAAACAAATCTTAAGTGACTTCTTGTTTGTGTAGTTAAACTGACGAGCCTGCAGTGTTCAAATACAAATTCTAAATGGGACCTCTATGTATCGGTAAAGGAAGGATAGTGAGACTGTCCCAATCACTTGGCAGTGATCATGAAATCTCTTCCTAAGTGTTTGAGCACTACAGGAGTATCGGGCTTTTTCAGACTTACTTAGCAGTGAGGTTTCTTAAAGTTATGCATCTTTTTACCCTCAAAACCTAGAAGAGTAGATATTTAAACCATGGTTGCTGAATTATTGATCATAACAGAATTAAGTTGCTTTAACTTTATCCCAGCTTAGGTGTTGACTGTGAAGCCTTAGGGAAGTTATTTCACTTTTCCTAACCTTTGTTTTAAATCATCCCTCTACCCAAGACTTAACAGCTTTAATAAGCTAATAGCAGAAAGATTTTGAAGATTTTGTTGGAGATTAATATTTCAGGATAGCTGAATTTGTATTCTTGCCTTCCAAATCCAGTGCCACCTTATTCATAGAAATGGCCTTGAGTTTGACCCCTTTAATACTCTCAAGGAATGCAGTCACTTTTCTTAGTAACCAGGAACTACAATTAATTTATTATGTAAACATATTTTGGCACAGTTTCAATCATTGATCTAGGCTAAACTCAAACTTGCAGTCCTCCTGCCTCAGCCTCCCAAGTAGCTGGAATTATAGGCATGCAGCATCACATTCCTCATTTAACAACTTAGTTCCTTTCTTGCAAGTAGGTCATTAAATCAATTGGTTTCTCCATGAGGAATTGTATATAGTATGTACATTATAATATTCAGAACAAAGTAATAAATCAGAGGAAATGACAATTGATTTTACTTTTATTTTCATAACTCCAACATTCAGTACTGCAATATATAACAATATAAACCTATAGCACTGTACTTGCTGTATAGTACAGTCAGCAAAAATTATAGTACTATATAAAGAAGATGTACTGTACAAAAAGACACTGAGGTTTTATAAATAAGATGTGTAGAACTATACAAAAATGGGTCATAAGTCTGAGCAGTGGGTCCAGTGTCCAAACAGCACTCCTCAAGCCTAAATTCAAAAAGTCATTGAACACCTACATTGTTAACTAAGGAGTGTCTGTATACAGATAGGATCATGTTCTACCAAGTGTTATTTTCTTTTGATTTATATAGTAGGGCTTCCTCTTTGTTTTAGTTACTTTTCTCATTGCTAAGACAAAATACCCGACACCCACAAGTTAAAGGAGGAAAGGCTTATTTCATCTCATTGTTTGTAGAGCTTTTGGTTCAGTCACCTGCCCATAGGAAGGGTGGCATGGCTGAGGGTCATTGCAGAGACAAAATAGTCCATGGCAAAGCAGGCAAGAGATAGAAGCAGCAGCCGCGCAAGCCTGCCTTCTTTCTGTCCCTCTGTATTTTATACAGGCTACAAACCTATTGATTGGTGCTACCCACATGCAAGGTGAGGCTTTTGTTATCGACACCATTAATCCCAGTATCACACCGTAGCCCACATTCACACACCCTAATTTAGCCACCTTCAGAACTCCCCACAAATGACCACATAAGGCTTTGGAGGGACATCTAGATATAAGCAACAGCATTCCTGATGCCCTCATTAATGAAAGAAAATGACACTGATTTAAAAGTTATATTGAAACAGAAACACTAAGAGTTGTCCATTTGATACATGTATTTAATTACATGAGTTAAACTACCAATAATGAAATCTCATTTTTAGAAAAATATATCCTGGGTCAGGGAGATAGCTCAGTGGCATAAAAGTCTGCTTGGCAAGTGCTAGGTCCCATATCCTTGACTTGATTTGCAACAGTTCAAAACCTTAAAATACATATATTTTTTTAAAAAAACCTTTTACTTGTTTATTTGGTACAGGGTCTTGCTAGGCAGCTCGGACTTGTAGTGATCCTCCTGAGTCAGCCTCCTCAGCGCTGGGATTACAGGCATGTACCACCACACCCAGTTTTGATGGTTCTGGGGCCCTCAGGGCATGTGGTACTGGGGATCAAACCCTGACCCTTACACTTGCCAGGCAGGCACTTAGACCATTGAACTATCTCCCCAGTCCTAAAATATACTCTTTAAAAATATATTCTTGACTTGATTTGCAACAGGTCAAAACAAACAATAAAATGCATATATCTTAAATGAACTGTCTGATGAATTTTTTTTGTTTGATGAATTTTGACAGTTGTATAAACCCACATAACCTTCCACCAGATACAAGTAATAAAACACACCCATTTCTACAGAAAAAGTTCCCTTGGACCCATTTCCAGGCAATCTCCCTGTCCTCACCTTATAATTTCTATTATGATTGATTAATTTTGATACCATAAAATTTTGACTCACTCTATGTATACCCTCATATCTGGCTTCATTCCCTTAAACTGACTTTTTATAGTTTTTTCATTACTATTTTCCAGTACTAACTATTCTATTATCTTGATATATAATTTTTAATTCATTATCTTGTTGATGGATTTGGGGGTGTTTTCAGCTTGGGGCTATTAAGAATAATACTGCTTTAACCATTCTTTTTTTTTTTTTTTTTTTTTTTTTTTTGGTGGAACCGGGGATTGAACTCAGGCCCTTGTACTTGCTAGACAAGTGCTTATTCTACTGAGCTATCTCCCCGGCCCCTGCTTTAACCATTCTTATCTGTGTCCTTTTATAGATATATGCTTTCATTTCTCTTCCATAATATTTGGAATTGTTGGAAAAGTGGAATTGCTTATAATATTGGAACTTTTAGATCCTAGGGAATATATATATAT
>NW_004524812.1:1960292-1961610 GCF_000260255.1 Octodon degus
TGAAAGATTCCTCTGCCTTTTTCTCTTGCTCCTCTGCAAATAAGAGCTCCATAATCTCCATAACCTGTTGCTATTGGGAGATGATCACCCACAATAATGCATGGAGAGAGAGAGAGAGAGAGAGAGAGAGAGAGAGAGAGAGAGAGAGAGAGAGAGAGAAGAGCTATTGGCTCAATCAATAATGTGACTTTTGGTATCACATACTACTTATACTGTGAGACATCACTTATTTGTCAAATACAAATTTATTAGAAGTGTTTTCTCATCTTGCAGAATTCTCACATAACAAGTTATATTCCAAGGTTTTACTTTACCTCTTTATCTCTTCATAGCAGTTTTGGGTCGTCATCACCAACCTCATGATTTCATAGAAGTGATCAAATGTGATGTTTTCTCTTAACTTTCAAATTTTTCTAGCACATTGTCACTCAGCATGTTCCACAGACTAGCTGCTAGTTTAAGAACTGTTTATTAAGGGTTCACTGCAAGATAATGAGTAATGTCTTGAATTTAGATGTATATCACCTGCAGCCCTAAAGACTGGACTGTTCAGTTTAACTAACATTTTTTTTCAGAAGAAGAATTTGTTGAAAAAGGAAAGGAGCAAATAATTTACCTTCTGGTACAAGTTTTTTATCTTATTATGTTTAGTATTTTGCATAGAATTTTCTCATGATATATCTGATTAGGTTTCATTTATGTGAGATGAATTGGCAAAAGCCAAGCCCTGATGTAACTTAGGCATACTTATTTATCTTCAGGAATGAAGATAAGTTTTGTTTTCCATCTTCAGTGCATGAACAGGACACTAAAATCTTTTTTTTTTTTTTGGTGGAACTGGGGTTGAATTCAGGCCCTTGCACTTGTCAGGCAACTGCTTATTCTACTGAACTATCTCCCCAGCCCCTAGGACGCTAAAATCTTGTGGATCAAAGTAAATATAAATTTTATTTCTACTTCTTTCTTAATGAAAACCCACTAACTACTTCCCGTGTATTTCTCCTTAAAAGCTCACTCCAAATTAATCCTTGGATTTAGCAAAAACCTGTCTCAAAATAAATGAGTTAGGAATGTAGCTCAGTGCAAAAGCCCTGATTTCAATACCCAGTACTACTACTGTAACTACTACTAGTTGTTATTGTTATTAGTTATTATAACAACAACCATTGTCGGCCGACTTCCAGGAACCCCCAGACCCAGTCCTAGCCCAGGTCCGGTGAGTGTGTGGAGAGCTGCCTGCTACCCTGCGCTGGCGGGACCAGTCCCAGGCCAGGGGCAGCGTGGGCAGGACCCTCTGCCACCCCCTCAGGCCGCCCCC
>NW_004524812.1:1963168-1984662 GCF_000260255.1 Octodon degus
TTTGTAAGAAATTTCCAGAATTTCTGCAATGGTTAGGCCATTTTCCACCAACAATGGATGAAAATTCCAGTTCTATATTCTCACTAACATCTGATGTTTCTACTCTTTCTTGTTTTAACCAGTCTATTAGGCATGAATTAGATAGTATAATTAATTTGCATTTTGCCTAATGACTAGTGATGTTTAGTACTTTTTCATGAAAGAGTCCCTGGACTCTTTCATATTATCTTTTGTGAAATGTTCTGTTTAGTCCATTATTAGAAATTGAGTTGTTCACTTTTTTATTGTTGATTTATGGGAGTTCTTTCTATATATACTGCAATTTTGTGTACCAATCTTTGACTTGTCTGTTACATGTGCAAGTGGTACTGGAAACTGAACCCAGGGCCTATGCACTAAACTCCATCCTCAACTCTTTTTTTATCTTTTATTTTAAGACAAGGTCTTGCTAAGTTGCTAAGTTGCCAAGCTGAGCTAAAACTTGCAATCCTTTGCTTCAGCCTCTCAGAGAGCTAGGATTAGAAATGTGTACCACCATACCGGGATAATGTCCACTTATTTATTGACAGGTATTTAGAAGCTCCATATTATTTGGAAGAAAATGCATCTTTCCTTTGTCCTTATGAAATTTACTTTGTCACCCTGGTCAAAATCTCTCTCTCACACACACTCTTATGGTTCATATAGAAAGATCACCTACAAATCAACAATAAAAAAGTGAAGAATAACTCAATTTCTAAAAATAGAACAAAGGGAACATTTTACAAAGGAAAATATAAAAAGTTAGGCACACAAAAAATGCTAAGAAAAAGAAATGTATATATGCTGTTTCTGAATTCTCTTCTCTATCAGTCATCTGTTTGTTCACATCAGTGCCAACATCACACTTCTTGATTACCATTGTTCTGTAATACCATTAATTAGCATTTACCTTTTAGCTTTGTTCTTTTTCAAAATTGTTTTACCCTACATCCATATAGTACTCATTTTTTTACAGATTTATTAATTTCTTGGTACAGGGTCTTGCTACACAGCTCAGATTCATGGTGATCCTCCTGTCTCAGCCTCACCAGTGCTGGGATTACAGGTGTACACCACCACACCTGGTTTCAGTGGCCAGCGTGGCACAGCCTGAGGCTGGTAAGGCATGCAATACCAGGGATCCAACCAGGGTCCTTGTGCTTGCCAGGCAGGCCCTTAGATTGCTGAGCTATCCCTCCAGTCTCTCAACATCCATATATAACTTAGAATCATCTTTTCTACTTCCTCAAAATAATTTGTTGGAAGTTTTTGTAGGGATTTTACTAAATTTATGCATCACTGCATGTTTAATGGAAAGCCTGTTGTTATTCCATTATATATAAGCAGCTGATTTCACATATTGGCCTTCTCTCCTACAACCTTGATAAATTTGTCTGTTAGCTTTAGTAGTTTATATATTCCTCAGCATTTTATGCATACACCATCATGTCATCAACACAGAAAAACAATTTTAATTTTTTCATTATGTGCCTTTTTTCTTGACTTGTGGCAATGGTTAGGCCCTCTTGCACAATGATGAATGAAGTGATGAGAACAGACATTTTTGAATGGCTCCCAATTTTAGAAGATTGTGTGTATATCTTTCAGATGTTTAGTAGATGTTCTTTATAGGTTGAACAATTCTTTGCTTCTTAAATTCTTTGTACTGTGAAGGGATGTTTGATTTTTAACAATATTTTTTCTGCCTCTATTAATGATGCTATTTTTCTCTTTCATTTGATGTAATTTCATGGTATATTAACATTGTTTTTTTTTCTAATTGTTAAATAACTTTAAAACTCAGAGTTAAACTCTAATACTTTATAAGTAGTTTTTAATTTTCTTATGTTCACCAGCTTTCTGTTGCTGGGACAAAATACCTAGCGCCCACAACTTAAGGGAGGAGTGGTTATCTTGGTTCATAGTTCCAATGCGTGGTCATTTGTCTATGAGGTCAAAATATCATAATGGAGAGGCATGATGATGGAAATCTGTTCAACTCATGGCAGCCAGGAAGCACAGAGGGGAAGAATATGAGAGGAAGAGGTGAGGGAACAGTATTAAGTCCCTCAAAGTCACAACACTGTGATCCAGCCAGACCCACCCAGAAATGTGCTTTTCACTAATCTAGGCATCTCTCAGATCAATCAAGTTGACAATCAAGATTAACCATGATATCCCCCAAAATTCATGGTTTCCACTTCTACTAAAAATTTTAATTTGGCCATTAAATGATAATATATTGATGATTTATTAAAGTAACATTTCTTGAACACCTACTATATAGTACCACTATACTAGTTGCTAGAGAAATAAATATAAAAATTATTTCTGCTCTTGAAGAGTCACAGCCTATTTGGAAAGTCAGATACACAGACGATGTACAGGACTAGCAAAATAGCTCAGCGGACTAAGCACCTGCTTTGGTAAGCACGGGGACCAGGCTTCGATCCTTGGTCCCACATGCCACTCCGGCCCCGCCCCTGGCGTGCACTGAGCTGGAGACTACGTCTGGGTGTGCTGGCACATGCCTCCCAGCACAGGGGAGGCTGAAAAACAGGAGAATCACTATGAGTCCAAGCTGTGTAGTGAGACTTTGTACCAAATACTAAAATGAAAAAAAAATAACCACAGACCATGTACAAACATTGTGCATACATAAATATTTACCCCAAGAGTCAGCAGAATAGAAAATAAGACACCTAATATTTGATCTACCTTGTGTTCATCAGAAGGATCTTAGAAGAGGTGATATCTCCAGTTTTAAAGAGATAACCAAGTAAAAGGAACTAGAGGCAGAGGTTGTAACAAGAATAATGAAACAAAACTAAGCCACACCTGGGTCCTTCAGGGGAGCTACTAGCAGTTCACTGTTATTGGAGCATAAATACAAGACTTGGCATGTTGAATGAGAAGATTATAGAAGTATCAGGCAGATCATTGCAAAACTTGTGTGCCAAATAAGAGATTGTCTTTGTTCTATGAGAGTTGGGGATTTTAGAAGAGAAAAGTGACATAATCAGTTTTGCATTTTAATCCGAACCCTATATCAAATAGATAGAAGATATATTTTAAAGTGCCAAAGTTGGAAGCAGTAAAATCAGTTACTAAAAAAATTAGTAAAGCCTGGAACCTTAGCAGTAAGCATAAAAGTGGACAGGAAGGGTCTGATTTGAAAAATATTTCGGATGTAAAACTTAACAGGACTTGATGTAGAACTCATTAGAGGTTGAGTTTTTAAAAAGAATTTTTTAGTTTCTTTGTATCTTAGGCTGTTTTTGTTATTTTTAATTTGAGACAGGGTCTCCCTAAATGGCTAAGTTGCCCAACCTGGGCTCAAGCTTGCACTCTTCCAGCCTCAGCTTCCCACATTGCTAGGATTGCAAGTGTGCATAACCAGTCAGTTTGGATAGCTGATTAACAATCTTACTGCAAGCTTCCTAGAAGGTGAGAAGTTGAAAATCAAGGCTTAAGCAGATTCACTATCTATTGAGGGCAACCTTATGTGGTGGAAGAGTTCAACTAGCTCTCTCAGATCACCTTTACAAGGACACTAAAATCCTATTCTTGGTGGCTCTGCCTCTTCACTTAAGTACCTCCCAGAGGCCCCACCTCCTGATACCATCACCTTAAATGTTAGGATTTTAGTATATGAGTTGGGGGGAGGTACACAAGTACAGACCATAGCTCTTGGGCTGCCATTAGAAAATACAAAAAACTGAGTAACTTAGTAGAAATTTATACGGTCTCAGAGTTCCATCAGGGCCATGCATCCTCTGAGACTCCAGCCGTTCTTGTCTTTTGTTGGAAGCTGTTGGTTATTGACCTTCCTTGTCTTGAAGTTGCACCCTCCTTTCCAAGTCACATGGTATTTTCCCCATCTCTCTTCTTATAAGGATACCAACCATATTGGATTAAGGAGCCACCCTACTCCAGTATGCTTTGGGCTAAACTCATTACATCCCCAATGACCAATTTTGCAAATAAGGTCATATATTGGAGGTATGAGGGTGAGGATTTGAACTTACTTTTTCGGGGAACCCAATTCAACCCATAATGGGATAAAGTCAAAACTGTTCTTAGTTTTCTAGCTAAGGGTTTATATGGTGTTGTCACTGGCCAGATAAGAAACACAAGTGAAAACTGCAGGATAAGTTTGACTGTCTAAGGGACATATAGGAAGAGCCACTTTAGAAGTCATTTCTGTAGGCTTAGAATGCATCTCTTTAAGATAGAATCATGTTGTGAAAACTTATTGACAGCATAATAATGACTTTATTTATTATTGATAACACGAGATATTGGTTCACAAGATAGTCCAGTGTCATTCAGGCATGGTGAGCCATATCTATCATTAGTCATTCACCTATCATTCTCATTAGTTTTAGAACTAACAGTTTAGGAAGGAAGCATTTGTAAAAGTTGCATTATTTTAATAATCACCTACAACTAAAGCAGTAGCTTGAAAAAGTTGTTACAGTTTTCTAAGACTAATGTTATATATCATATAGTCTCAAAAGGAAAATAATGAACATACATAGGTTTAGTGTAGCTCACTCTCTTAGGCATTCAGCAATCCTCATTTACTTATTGCTAACACATAAATGGGACTCAGTATGATACTTCCATATGTGCGTATTGCATGCATTAATTATATCCAGCCACTCTTCTGCTTTGACATTCCCTCTCCTCAACCTCCTTTCTGGTGCTTAGTAATCACTGTTGTACTTTCAGATCATCTTAGACATTCTCAATTTAGAACAACCAATATGTTCCCTTTCAAAGATATCCCTTCTCAGTGTGTTCCCATCTACAAGTACAATTAACATCTTCATTATGAGAATAAACAAAAGGACAGTTTACTATTAATTTCCTAATTTAAGAATGTTTCTTGCCTATATGCAATCCTATATATAGAGATTGCAATTGAGAGGCAGAGGCAGAAGAATCTTGAGTTCAGTGCCAGCCCAAACCACAGAACAAGACTCTCTTTCAAAAATAAAGTTTCTAATTTTGAAGATTTCACTTGCTTTAACTTAGAGAATATAGTCACAATGCTGGGGTTATAGCTCAGTGGCAGAACACTTGCCTTGCATGCATGAGGTCCTGAGTTTCATCCCCAGCATCAAAAAAAGAAAGAAAATATAATTCTCACACAAGTATATTTCTTCTGTGTAGTTCATTAAACTTAGTAAGTTATGTTTGCTCTGTATTAAAACTTAAAGTGGTTCACATTTATTTAAAGTTCTATAACTATTTCTAATTCCTAATCGCATTTTCCTCAATGCAGGAAGTTTTGCTGGAGCTGCTAGAACAGTGTGTAGATGGCTTATGGAAGGCAGAACGTTACGAAGTAATTTCTGAGATTTCCAAGTTGATCGTTCCGATATATGAGAAACGTCGTGAGTTTGAGGTAGGCCATTTGTACATTTTCATCATGGCTTAATGTATTTTATTTTGGCCTTTGGAAAATCACTGATTTAGTTCCTTTTTTCCCATAATTTTATTGATAAACAAATGGCAATGAGACAGTTTGAAATCAAATTGGTAGGACAGTTTCAATAATTAACACATTGCATACATTCTTCCTAGTGGTTAATTGCTGTACAAGATGCAGACATGATATCCTAACACGATTAGAACAAATCACTCTATTCATTAAGAGAATGTAACTATATATCTATCCTAACTGCTTTGAATACACTGATTTAGTTTCATTATTGTCACTCTCTGCATCTTCACAAGAACCAAAAGTTCATTGTTTCATGACATTTGTGCTTTGTCATGGGATATAGATACTTATTATATCATTTTTAAATATTTATCCAACTTGAAAGTAAAAATCAAGACTGCGGATATAGCTTAGGGGTAGAGCACTTACCTAGCATGCACGAAGCCCTGTGTTCTATCCCCAGCACCTAAAAAAGAGACAGGCCTTAAAAATGTTAAATTATAATTTTAATAACCTACCTTGTATTCATATCATTTATAAAATGAAATTAAGGGTAAAAGAGTCAAAACATAAGTTGGAATTTAAATTACACTATTAGTTCTCAAAGTATTTTCATCTTGCAAACCCTTCTCTTCATCTCAGGACATAATCAGTGTTGGTTTCACTAAACAGTCACTAAAAAAACTATCAAATTCCATATTGGCCAAGATACAAATATAGTCATGGTTCTCTTCTTTGTGGTCAGTGAAGAAACTAGCAGTACTGGCAGATAACAATGTGAAATATAAAAAGATTTTAGTAATTGTCCCACCAAAGGGTAGGTTTTCTTTATCATTTTGCCTGCCAGATTAACTTTTAATAATAACAATTAATAATAAAGACTAGCAATATAAGCAGGTTGTGGTCATGCATGCCTGTAATCCCAGCATGTTGGGAGGCTGAGGCAGGAGGATCACAAGTCCACACCCAGTCAGGGCAACTTAGTGACTTAGAGAGATTCTGTCTCAAAATAAAGAATAAATAAAAAGGCTGAGGATGTAGCTTGAACTGAAGGCCTTGCTTTCAGTTCTCATTTTACATTCAAGTTCCTGTGTACCTATCATAACTTAGCACCATTTCTGCTGCTTCTGTGCTGGGAAAGGGGTGACTTGGGATTCAAGTCACTTAAAAAAAGATGTATCAATTTATTGTTAAGAATAGAAGCTAGGGGCTGGCGAGATAGCTCAGTGGTCAGAAGCACCCGTTTAAGCAAGCTTAGGCAGGTGCAGGGAACTGCGGTTCGATCCCCAGCACCACAAGCTGTACCAGCCCTGCATTGAGCTGGCCAAAAATAAATAAAAATAAAGGACCAGGGAGATAGCTCAGTAGAATAAGCGCTTGCCTTGCAAGCACAAAGTCCTGAGTTCAATCCTCCATACCTCAAAAATTAATGAATTAATTAATTAGTTAATTAAACAATAGAGGCTAGTCTTTCATTGTTAAAGAAGTTTCTAAGAATGAAACCAAATATATTTAACATCATCTGGGTGGTGTTCTAATCTCTACTTCACACTGGCTATAATCAAACTCACTTTTTCTTCCCAAATCCTATCCGTGTGTGTGTGTGTGTGTGTGTGTGTGTGTGTGTGTGTGTTTCTCTTTGGTTGTTATATTTTGCTTTGTTTGATGCTACTGTGGAAGGAACCCAGAACCTTTTCACTGAACTCCATCTCAGTTGGTTTTTATTTTTTATTTTGACACACAGTGTTGCTAAATTGCCCAGGCCCAGCTTGTACTTGTCTTCCTGCTTTAGTCTCCCTAATTTCTGGGATTATAGATGCGCATGGCCATGCCCAGCTTCTTTGCCATACTGTTGGTGTATGTGAAGCAGGCCTGAAAATCATAGTAAAGCTCAAGATTATATTAATAAATTCAAATTAGATAATTAACTATAAATTATACAGATGGTTAAGGACAGCCTATGAAACAAAACAGGATTTGCCATTACTTATCAAAGCATTACATTCTAAGAAGCATTGTAAGAGTTTCAAAATAAAGGTCCAGGGCCAGGGAGCTAGCTTGGCATTCTAAGCGCCTACCTGGCAAGTGCAAGGACCCGGGTTCAATCCCTGGTACTGCATGCTGTGCCAGCCCCATGCCGAGCCGGCCATTGAAACTGGGCGTGGTGGTACTCACCTGTAATCCCAGCACTGGGGAGCCTGAGACAGGAGGATCACTATGAGTCTGAGCTGCATAGCAAGACCCTGTACCAAATACATAAATAAATAATTTTTAAGAAAACAAAATAAAGGTCCAATTTTCTGATTCTTTATTTTATTTTTTGGTGAAACCTGGGATTGAAGTCAGGCCCTTGTGCTTGCCAGGCAAGAGCTTATTCTACTGAGCCATCTCCCCAGCCCCCAATTTTCTGATTCTTAAGATGAAGATGAGGCTATGAGAAACCTAAGGAGCATTTTGCTACACAGTTGTTTAATAGAAAACAAAGAGAAATATATTTTCTCTACACACTAAAGGAAATTATATTCTCTATAGAAAAATGAATCCCTATCTTTTTGTTTTTTGTGGTACTGAGCACTGAATCCAGGGCCTTAACACATCCTCAGCTACATCCTCATCCCTTTTATAGTTCTGTTTTGTTTTGTTAATCTTGAGACTGGGTCATAATATGCTATGCAGCCTGAGTTTGATCTTCCAGTCCTCCTCGCCTACCCTTCCAGAGTGCTGGAATTACAGCACACACCACCATGCCTGATTCTAACCCTTTTTTAAAAAAATGATATAAAAGTACATAGATCCCCTGGTATTCTGCATGAGATGAAATAATTCTTTCCATGACCCTGATCTAAGTATCATTTTTTAATGTATCTCTATACAGTGGGCTAAAACATGTCAGATAATCGCCAAAGTCAGGAAGACTTTCTTGAAATTAGGCTCAACTATAGGAGATAATGTAAAAAAAAAAGTTTAGAGAAAAAATTGTCTGCTTGTCTTTTCTTCTCCATCTCTTTCTCCTTCTCCTTCTCCTCCTCCTTTTCATCATTCTCCTTTTCCTCCTCTTCCTCCTCCTCCTCCTCCTCTTCTTCCTCTTTCTCCTTTTTCTTTTGAGATAAGCTCCTACTTTATAGTCAATGCTGGGTAGGAACTCACTATTTAGGCCACACTGACCTCGAACTCATGATCCTTCTGCCTCAGCCTCCTGAATGCTGGGATTATAAGTATACACCGACACATCTGGCAAATGCTATGACTCTTGCTTTGTTTTATTTTTCTTAGCGGGGCTGGAGATCAAACCCAGAGCTTTGGCTTTGCTAGAGATGTGCTCTGTCACTGAGCTCCAGCCCCAGACACTTTCTTAATTGCCATGAAATTCATACGATATACAATTAATACTGAAAGTGTGCAGTGCAGTGGCATTTAACATATTCATGACAAGGGCTATAATTCATATGTCTTATTAACAAAACTAATACAGAGGGGGCAGCGATATAGCTCAGTGGTCTAAAGAGCCTGCTTAGGCAAGTTCAGAGACCATGGTTTGGTCCCCAGCACCACATGCCATGCCAATCCTGCCCCCAGGCCAGGCTGAGCCAACCACAGATAAATTAATTAATTAATGAAAATTTAAAAAAACCTAAGGCTGAGCTGGGCAGCTCTGAGTTGAATTAAATCCTTCCTGCAAGGTTGAACCACAGCATGCATAACTGTCTCATCCAGCCACTTGTACCATTCCCCAGGCAGTCCCTGATTACAATAATGGAAAGAAAAGCATTGATTTAGCAGACTCAATGTCATTACAGTTCCTTAAGGAAAACATTAAAATGGTATTAAAAATTGTAATACAACGAATTTGTAATACAGCTAGTTGTAAATGTATATTATATATATCAGCAATGGGAAGTTTATAAGATTTCCATGTTAAAGCTTAGAGAATTGGGGGCCAGGGAGATGGCTCAGTGGAATAAGTGCTTCCCTGGCAAGCACAAGGGCCTGAGTTCAATCCTTGGTTTCCTAAAAAAAAAAAAAAACTTAGAGAATTAATTATTGGTAAATTGTTCACATATATAAATATATTTAATTTAATAAAACCATTTTTGGTTCCTGTAATAATTTATTAATTGGCATGAACAGTATTAATACTTACATTAGACCAGTAATTACTCAAATTCAAGCAACTAACTAGATTTGGTTCACTTATAAACTTTGTATTAGTTCTGTTAGTAAAAAGGCCAGTAAAAGTGATTAGATCTTTTTGTACCATGTGTGGTACACACCACCTGATGAGACAGTTATACATGCACCACTGGTGGTTCAAGCCAGGGGGAGAATATCTGAAGTGCTGTATGCTTACCATTTCTAGTTTCTTGGCTTTTTCACACCTCATAAGAACATCCCATAAGGGGTACCGATGTATCTCGGTGGTAGAGCACTTGCTTAGCACGCATGAGGGCCTGAGTTCCATACCCAGTGCCACAAACAACTTTTATGTCATCACTCCCCACTCCACTACCATTCTCCAGTAAGCACTTTCTATTCCCCTAAACTTCCTACTCTGGGTGTAGCATATAAAAGGAATAATATGTGACCTTTAAGTCTTTCATCTAGCATAAAAGAGTTTCATCCACGTTGTAGCATATATCAGAACTTCATTCATTTTATGGCTGAATAATATCCTGCTGTGTGGATACACTGCAATTTGTTTATTTGCTCATAGGCATACCTTTTTTGGCTATTGTAAATAATGCTGTTGTAAACATTCACATACAAGTTTCTGTGTAAATTTATATTTTCACTTCTCTTGGATATATACCTGTATTTTGAATTGCTGGACCATATCATAATTCTGTGGTTAATTCTTTGAGGAAGCACCAAACTTTTTCAGAGTGACTATGTATTTTACATCCCCATCATCAATGCAATGTGGCTGATTCTCCATATCATTACCAACATTGTTGTTTGTGTTTTGTCTTGCTTTGCTTTCTTACACTCATCCTAGTGAGTGTAAAGCATTATTTCATTGGGAGTTTGATTTACATTTCCTTAATGACCAGTGATGTTGAGCACCTCTTCATGTTTGCTTTTAGCCATTTTTTTTTTTTTTGAGATAGGATATCTCTAGAAAGCCCAGGCAGGCCTCAAACTCATGACAATTCTTCTTCCTCAATTACCTGAATGTTGAGATTACAGGCATGTGCCACCATGCCCGGCTCCTTTTGACTATTTGTATGTCTTCTTTGAAGAAGTGTCTGCTTGTGTCTTTTGCTCATTTTAAGAGTATTTGCTTCTTTGTTGTTAAGTTTTAAGAGGTTTTTAATGCCTTCTACATGGTAAGCCTTTATCAGAGTGTGATGTGCAAGTATTTTTTCTTAGATGTCTTTTCACATTCTTAATACTATAATGTTCTTTGTATATCGGGTCCCTTTTTCCTAGGTATGCAGAAGAATATATTCTTAGGAAATGCTGAACTTGTATTGAATCAGTCCTCCCTACAGGTTTCACTAATGTTTAGGGGTTTTTTTCCATGTTGTTTTGGGGGGGATTGGTACTTGGAATCGAACTCAAGACCTTGCACTTGCCAGGAGGCACTTGTGCCACTGAGCTATATCCCCAGCTACTATTTAGTTTTGTTGTTATTTGTCATGATGCTGGGAATGGACCACAGAGCTTTCTATATTCAAGGCACACCTTTTACCACTGAGCTACATCCACATAGCCCTTTACTTACTTTTGTATCGGCATTTTATTTTCCTTACCAAAAGCCTTGCCCCAGATTGTTTATTCTCATATTTTTCTACCTGAATGTTCAAGCAAAACACTCTGGTACCCTTTCAGTTACAGTAATTCAAGTATAGAAAACATTTGCATATCACAATCTTCTAAGGCCTAGTAACTAGGATATATATGCAGACTCTTAAAACACAACAACAAAAAGATAAACATCCCAATATTTAATACGAACAAAGGTCATGAACAGATATTTCTTCAAAGAAGACATACAAGTAGCTATAAGGAAACATGGAAAGATATTGAAAATCACCAATCATTAAATAATACAATATTGTGGTATTTGGGGTGTGACATAGCGGATAATACAATATTTTACAAATATGAATTGTCACTAGAATGTAAATAAAATGAAACATGATATTAAAACTTAAATTCACTATTAATTTGTAAATTTTAATTTCTACTTTTAGATCTCAAGTTGTTGACTGCTTTTGTCTAATTATTATAGTGGGTGAAGAAGATGTGAATGACACTACCAAAACAATTTTGAAAAGAAACTTTGGTGCTTTTTATTCTTATATATTCATCTTGAAGGTGTTTTAGTGAATGAGCAAAAGACAAAGCTTATTTGTCTGCTCTTTGTTTTTCAGAAACTTACTCAAGTTTATAGAACTCTGCATGGAGCTTACACAAAAATCTTGGAGGTTATGCACACCAAGAAAAGACTTTTGGGTACTTTCTTCAGAGTTGCCTTTTATGGCCAAGTAAGTATATTTTAGTTTATAGAGTTGTGAATATTTTTCAACATTTAGCTTTGGCTCATTAGATTATTGACTGCAGCAGCAGTTACTGATCCTAGGATCCTAGCTGGCCAAAGGACCTGTTCCAATAGCAGGGAGTTAAGCCTAGTTGTGAAGTGTTCTTTAACTTTATATCTAAATGATTGGGTCAAAGTACACATTGTAAAGTGTGGATTTCTCCTTCAGTTTCATTTTCTGTTAAGCTTCTTAAAGCATATGTTAAATACAAGGAAAGACATACATCTAAAACAAAAATTATCTTCAATAACACATTCATATGATTGTGAATTTGAAAATTTTCATTTATTTGTAATTTAAAGGATAAATATATGTGCATGGCTTTTCATAATGTTATTTAAAGTGTATCTCAAATGTCTTGTTACTAGTTTAGTGAGTTTTCTTTAAAAACTTTGTTCGTATTCTTTATACATTATTTTTTTGTTTTTTAAAATACATTATTATTTGTTTAACTTTGTAACAGACCTTTTTTGAAGAAGAGGATGGAAAGGAATATATCTATAAAGAGCCAAAACTTACTGGCCTCTCAGAGATTTCCTTGAGACTTGTTAAACTGTATGGTGAAAAATTTGGTACTGAAAATGTCAAGATCATTCAGGATTCAGACAAGGTAAGCTGTGCCCTTACTTTGAACCCATTATTGTCAGTTGTACTCCTTCCTTTTTTCATTTTTTCCCCACTGGTAGAGAAATGTAGAAATCCACCCCTCTAGATAGGGAAAGAAGGGAGGGGTTTTACAGCAAGAGAGTGGATTGCAGATTCACATTTTCTGCTGCTTGCTAGATGAGTGACCATGGAGCAGTCACTTAACCCTCTTTGTTTCATTTTTCTCATTAGTAAAATGGACATGATAATAGGTGTTATGAGTCTGTTGCTCAATTTTCTTGTTGCTGAAAAAAATATCCGACACCCACATCTTAAAGGAGAGTTTTATTTTAGCTCATAGTTCAGAAGATTGAGTTCATGGTCAGCAGCCTCCAAGGCAAGAAGTTCATGTCGGAAGGGTGTGGCAGAGCAAGGTTGCTTCATTCACAGTGGTTATGAAGCAGAAAAGGGGAATAGCTCCAGAAAGGAAGGAGCCAGAATCCAGATATGATACTCAAGGTCATACCTCCATGACACCTCACCCCCCCTCAACACACACACACACACACACACACACACACACACACACACACACAGTGTCTCCCTCAGCCTAGGCAGTTCCCAAAGCAGTCTGACTGACATAATCAAGCTTGCCCAGCTCACTGAGCAACAAGCCTTTTTACTACAAGGTTGCTTTGGATACTTTGAGTTATGCCCCCACAAGACTGAAAGTACTAGAAAGAGGTTAGCCCTCACCTTCAGGAATGGCCCCGTGGAAGAGAGGCTACCTGAGGGGCAGGAAGCACAGAAGGGACCTGTGCAGACTCGGATAAAAGGAATGACTTCCAGGCTGAGACTCAGGCACACAAGTGATGGGCAAGAGTGTTCGGCATGCAGCCAAAAGCTACTTGAGTTCTTCTTTCTCATTTGTCTTTGCTGCATCATCTCTGAGTCCCTTTGCTTCCAAGTGGCAGCAGAGAGCCTGTCATCTTGGCACTTTCCCTTGACCAGGTCACTCTACTTTTTTTTAAAATTTTTATTGACAACTCATACAGAATTTTACTTAACAAAGTAATATAAATTTCACAGTATTTGTTGTAATACATGGTATTGTCTTACAACCAGCTATTCATATTACCAGATATTGGAAGAAGAAAAAACTGGAGCAACGTATAAGAAATTAAGAAAAGAAAAAGTACAAACAATTGAAAAAAAGGAGACGAAGCTAATTAGAGCATTGACTGCTTCTTTCTATTTCCATTTTTTTATTTTTTATTTATTTATTTATTTATTTGTCCTGTCAGAGGTTAATATTCTATTGGTATCTAAATACTATAAGTGTTTGAATTCAACTAAACATCTAATACTGTCTAGCAGTCTATAAAATTAGTGGGTTATCCTCAGAAGTTATTGACTTGAGCCTTTTACAGCTCATTGTATTAATATGGCTTTACTTTATATACCTCATTTTTATACTTTTCTACTGGATGGTTAAGACCAAGATATAGCAAGACCTATATACTCAGAATTGTAACTTTTGTATCTGATAAGGTCAGCCAAGTACTCTCAGGATTTATCCTGTAGCCCTGTACTGCCCTTTGTACATCCTTTTGTCAGTGTCTGACCTGAGGATGAGTTGCGGCCATTGCTTGACCAATTTGCTCCCTGTAAAAGCTTGAGAAAATGTTTTTTCTCTCCATGTGATTCTCCCCAGGCTCACTTTAAATCCTCGAACACATTTCTCTGTGGCTCCATAATCTTCTTGATCAGAAAGTTTGGAGCACAACTGAGTTACATGTTGTTACAGTACAGGTTCTCCTATGTACCGAGTCTTCACTGACCTTGAAAGGCTAGGGCCAAAATGTTGGCTAATCATGCAGCCCTTATTTTTCTCCAAATTTTGATCTGCTAACTTAGGTTGTTAACCCTTCAGAAGAGAAGCTGATTATTAACCTGCAATATATGCAGTATGGTTTATCCTATCTGTAGAAATATCAAACATTTTGGCATATCCTGGAACAGGTATTTTTCCATCAGATATTGATATGTTGAACTTTAAGTCCTTACAGAATATGAAGGAAAAATAACTATATAAAAGTAGAAATAAGCATTTACATATTTTTACAAAGAAATTTAGAAACCTAGTCATATACGGAATTGTAAGTCCTTATATTAGGGAGATAATACGATATTTACAGATGTGGGTCTGGTTTATTTCACTAATAAGTATATCTTCAAGGGGCATCCACTTAAATATGAAGGCTTCAAGTTTATCATTCTTTATAGCTGAGTAGTACTCCATTATATAAAAGTACCACATCTTTCTACTTTTTAATAGTGTTTGTTTGACTGATGAGCTCATCATGGTTACCATTAGTCATGGCAACAGCAGTGGCTGTGATCTGCCCCCCTTTTTCTGTCCCTTCTTTCTGTCTGGTATTTGCAACACGCTTCCTTCCTCACCCTGGATCTCCCTTGGTACTGGAGAGTAAACCCAGAGCTACATCCCCAGCCCTTTTTCATTTTTTATGTTGAGACATTGCCTCTCTGAATCACTAAGTTGCTTAAAATGGACACGAACTTGTGATTGTCCTATGTCAGCCTCTCAGAGTTCTGAGATTACAGGCATGAGAGACCATGCCTGGCCATATGCACTTTTTGACCAAAAGATGCTGAAGACAGCCAGCTGAATTCTAGACATGCTGTATACCACATTTCAGTCACTTCCCATAGACAGCACACATCATTAACTGTTCATATTTTTTTAAATACAGTCAGCTTTCTGCATGTGTGGGCTCACATCTGTAGACTCAGCCACCCGTGGGTTAAGAAAAAATTACTCTTTTTAAATATGATCAGACTTTTGTTTCTTAACATTATTCCCTAAATAATATAACTGTTTATATAGAATTTATGTTATATTATCTGTAAATAATCTAGAAATTATTTTAAGTATGTGAGAGGATGTCCGTAGGTTATGTGAATATTCACCATTTTATATAAGGAACTTCACAGTTTTCTTAACGTGCAGAAGTGAAGTTAGATACTCCTTGACCTTCCAAAAGAACAAAATCTGTTTAAGGCTACAGATAATTTGAGGAGGTGCTTGGCATTATCTTCCAGTATTTTAAATGCATGTTTCTATAGATTGAACAATTTTACTTTTAAAGATTTTCTCTTGGCTGGGTGTAATGGCACACCTATAATCCCTGCATTTTCAGGTTTGAGTCCACCAGGAGCAATTTAACACCTTACAGACTGTCTCTCAAAATTAAAAAAAAAAAGATCTGGGGGGTGACTGCTGGGTTAGTTCAGTTGTCTAAAGCATCTTCTTGAGCGAAATCAGTCAGGGGCAAGGGACTGCAGTTAGATCCCCAGCACCGCATGCCACACCAGACCCTTCCTTAAGGCAGCCTGAGCAGAGGAAAAAAAAAAAGAATCCTCAAATTTAGAGGCCAGGGAGATAGCTCAATAGAATAAGTGCCTGTCTGACAAGCACAGGGTCCTGATTTCAATCCCTAGTACCACAAAAAAAAAAAAAAAAAAAAAAAAGGTCGGGGGAAGTAGCTCAGTGCAGAGATCTTGGGTTCAACACATAGTACAAAAACGTTCATCTTGTAGATGTACCAACATAGGTTTCTATGTTCATTACTGGAAAATTTGTATAACAAAAACCTAGAAGCCGCATAAATGTTTAGATGGCTAAATAAATGTACTGTGCTCATATAATGAGCATAGTCACCTAAGCACTTAGAACATGGAAGTTTTATAAATGTCACAATGTGTTCGAAGGAAAAAAGGACAAGATGTCAGTACTTTACCATGGAGCTACATAACCAGCCCCTTGACCTCCATTTGATTTCACTTTTATGTTTTGTCTTAACCTTAACTCTTGTAATTCTGGAGAACTGTATATTTTTATTTTATTCCATTTTATTCCAGTATTGGAAATTGAATCCAGGGCCTTTGTTCTGTATTACATTCTCAGCCCTTGTATTTGTTTTTGTTTTTGTTTTAATTGTGAGACAGAGTATCACTCAGTTATCCAAACTGGGCTTATAATCCTCCTGCCTTACTCACCTAGAATGCTATGGTTTTGTTTGGTTGTTCGTTCGTTCATTTGTTTTTGCTGAACCTGGGATTGAACTCAGGCCATTGCACTTACCAGGCAAGTGCTTATTCTGAGCTATCTCCCTAGCCCTAGAGTGCTATGGTTTAGGCATGTACCACCACTCTTGGATGAAACTCTAGCTTTTTAATGAGAAATAAAAGAAGATTCATGTTTCTGGAAATAGGCAAATCATAGAATGAGTGTAAAGTAATTAAAAGAAGTTAAGAAATTTACTATCCCTCATTCATCCTACTGCATATGTAGAGGGAAAAAAGATACAGAGATTTTCTAGGAAGGTTTTTGTGGGTTTTGTTTCATTTTTCACTTTATAAATTAAACACAAAAAGGCTATCATAAATTGCAAGGGTGTTGACCAAGTCACCAATACCCAAGCCACAAAACAAATGGGAGAGGACACTGAAAGAGGATCCTGGGCATTTGTGGAGTTCATGGAAATATAGTAGAGGAATGCAGGAGTGCCCACAGATGAAGCTCTGGCAGGTAGAGTGTTCTAGTGTATGTCCAATCATCATACTGAATGTAAATTCCTTAGCCTGGAATTTACACCACTTATGAGATAGTCCAAAACTGTAGCAAGACTCTTATTTTTTTATGGTGCTAGTGATGGATCCCAGGGCCTTGAACATGCTAGGCAAGTGCTTTACCATTGAACTAAATTACTTGTTATGTCTCTGAAATCAAATTGGTGCATTTTCTTACAGTCCTCTTCCTCCACAAGATAGAATTAAAACAATGCAGTTAAGAATATCCACTCTATGATGTCAGACACTGCTTGTAGATAGCCAAACTATTAAACTTTTCTGTAGGATGATTAGGTAATTCATATTGAAATCTTTAAAACCATATAAAACTCTTAACTATATAATTTTTATTCTAGAATTTATCCTAAGGAAAAAAATTAAATGTACAGTAGGAGTCACATAATGTATCTGATATAGTTTTGAGAAATCAGATAATAAATACATTCAGTATGATCTTTATTTTATATATTACTATATATGTAATATATTATATATTTAATGTATAAAAGGTTAGAAAGAAGTATGTGAACATGTAACTACTGTTTATTGCTTGGAAGTAGAATTACAGTAGTTTTTATTTCTTTCCTGTATGTGTGAAGTCTCCCAGTAGGCTTTTGTAACTTTTGTATAATCAAAAATAAATGATCATTTGAAAAAGAACAGACCTTCTGCAGGTATGTATTTAGTTGGAATCATAATCACAAGGACAGTGTTTCCCGTGTAGTTGCAAAGCAGTTACACCTGTATTTCTTTTGCCCTTCCATTTGAATTTTTAAAAACCTTTCTTATTTTGTAGGTAAATACCAAAGAACTTGATCCAAAATATGCTCATATACAAGTCACTTATGTGAAGCCCTACTTTGATGACAAAGAACTCATGGAAAGAAAGACTGAGTTTGAAAGAAATCACAATATCAACAGATTTGTTTTCGAGGCACCTTATACCTTATCAGGCAAGAAGCAAGGCTGTATAGAAGAACAGTGTAAACGCCGTACAATCTTGATGAGTAAGTAAGATTCTTGTCACTAACTTCATGTTTGCCTTGCTCCTTTTTTATACACAGCAGTACCAGCTGGCCAACAGGAGCATGTAACTGAAAATATAACCATTTGTTGTTTTATTATTGAGTTACAAGTTTGCACAAGCGTGTCCTTGTGATAAGCCATCACTTTCCCATATGTTAATCATGATTTTTAGAGGTGTTTCTCAAGGAGAATTTATCCTTCAATCCTGGAACAGTATTATACGGTACCTTAAGGCATCTTACAGACAAAATGAAGAGACTGAAATACAATGGATTTTTTCCTTTCATTCAATTGTTTGAACAAATGATTTTCTAAAGATAATAAATCAGTCTTAACATTTTAATAGCTTCAAACTCATTTCCCTACGTAAAGAAGAGGATTCCTATAAGTTGCGAACAGCAGATTAATTTAAAACCAATTGATGTTGCTACTGATGAAATAAAAGACAAAACTGCAGAATTGCAAAAGTTGTGCTCCTCTGCTGATGTAGACATGATTCAGCTCCAATTGAAGTTGCAAGGCTGTGTTTCTGTGCAGGTATGTTGGTCCCCCAACATGTAGTGGTGTCCCTTAATATTTCTCTTGCTTACATACAGACACAGAGCAAGCAGTAGTTGTCGGCAATAGTTACGTCCTTATTGAGTGCAAAAGCCTGTGCATCAATTACTGTTAAATTAACAAAATAATTATGTTTAATTTCTGTATGTTTTGTATTATCTAGAGGACTTAAATGCAAATCCCTGCAACTAACTAAACCTTATGTTTACATATCAGAAATTATTAACTAATTTATTAATGTACCATTGTTCCAGGTAGTTGCTTTAGTTAGTGATTTCTCACACAAAGTTGTAAGCATAATAAGCCTATTAGTCATATATGAATTGCATATGTACTTGAGGATTTTTTATATTTTGGCGCTGAGGATCAATCTCAGGTTCTTAGTATGCTACACAAGTGCTCTACCATCGAGTCATATCCCCAGCCCTTGGGTTATTTTGTCTGTTTGTTTATTTGTCTTTTGAAACAGGGTCTTACTATGTGCTTCAGGCTGGTCTTTAACTATGTAAATAGCCCAGGTTGGCCTCCAACTCAAAGTTATCCTGCCTCACCCTCCTGAGTGCTAGGATTACAGGCAGGAGGCACCATGCCTGGGGCGTGGGGTTTTTACTAAAAGGGAGAGAAGTGAAAACTTCCTTTGACTGCATGCTGACACTCTTTCACTTCTCTCCTTTGTAATTTAGGTCAATGCTGGTCCATTAGCCTATGCAAGGGCTTTCTTAAATGACAGTCAAGCCAGCAAGTATCCACCTAAGAAAGTGAATGAGCTGAAAGACATGTTTAGGTAAGTGGTTTTTAGTTGTTAGATTAAATATCTATTCTTTTCCTTCATCTTCTTCTGAACACAACGAATTATTCACCAGATAAAAAGTCTCAAGAAAAGGATGCGTGCTTTTTTAACATGTCTAAGTGATGTCAGTAAGGTGCTCTAAATAGTAAGGAGAAATATGATCTGTTTCATGCTGCAGGCTATTAGCCATGCTCCAGTGACCCAAGAAATTAAATATGCCAATTTATTTATTGCTTTGGATATTTTAAGTGACAACAAAACAAGCCTACTACATTCATTATGTCATTTCCTGCTTTGCCCGATTGACCTCGTGTTATAGCATTTCAGACCATTCAGGGCACGGGTAAGTGGGATTGCAAAGTGCACGGACTTGTTCCTGTCTTGTGTCCTTGCTTCCCCTTGGGTTCTGCAAGTCTAGGCATGTAATGTATTGTCTGCAGCGATCAGCCTTGTAAGGCAAGGCATGTCTGAATGGTCTTACATTAGAAAACAATCTTTTTAATGTATGAAAGGAGTTTGAATTCAGAACAAGACAAACTCTTGAGTAAAACAGACTAAGGAGATGATAACCTATCCATTAATTTGTTCCTCACTTATGTCATTTACTTCTCCTGTCTGTGGGCTATGAATATTTCAAGTTGCAGAATAACGAGTATTCATTCATTCATTCACCAGTATTGATGAATCACATATATCTGGCATATACAAAAGACTCTACTAGTTGCTATGATAGGGATTTAATAAACATATGAGCAAAGAGGTACCTTGTCCCTTCAGATGTACACTTGAATTGTGGCTGTTAAACATAAACACCTGAAATAATAGAAAAAAACTTTGTATGATAGGTCCTCAACTCTGTAGAACCACTCTTGCCAGCCTCAAGAATATACTTCACACCTCTAGAACTCACCACTATACTGGGTACATAGTGACTTCAAATAAATCCTTTTCAAATACATGACTAATTATACCCAGAGGTACAAATTAATGGTAGCACAACTTTAGCTGATAGAATATAAAGTGTGTAGCTTAAAAAGTCTGTGGCTATATGTTTTGAGCTGGGTTTTGAGGGAGATAAGATATCAATGGGCAAAGATGGAAACAGTGGAAAATATTTCAGACTTAGGAAGTGACATTAGCAAGTGCAGCGAGAAAATATGAAATTCTACTCTTCATTTCAGAAAAGCCATGGTTAATATGAATTATCAAATTGTTGGTGAGACTTGGTAAGAACAAAAAGCAGAATCTTTGTCTTTGATGTTCATCCACAGGAAATTCATTCAAGCATGCAGCATCGCACTTGAACTAAATGAGCGACTAATTAAAGAGGATCAAGTTGAGTACCATGAAGGGCTAAAGTCCAACTTCAGAGACATGGTGAAAGAATTGTCTGACATCATCCATGAGCAGGCAAGTAACAGGGTGACATTTGTAGACATTTGAGAGATGGTTGTAGGACAGTTGTTTCATTGAAAATGAAAACATGATCTGAGGCCTCTAAAATGTTATTTGGCAAAATACATTTAGTTTGGAATCTGTCATCTTAAAATCACTGTGTCTGTATTTTAAAATGTGCTTGTTGTTGTAAATCATCAAGTGGTATAATGCACACCAAATTTGAATCAGTTATATAGAGCTGTTACTAAGACAGCAGTAATAAATCATTTTCTTCTTTGTGCTACAGTGACATTAGAGGCAAAGAGCCTAGCACATATGAGTTGACCTACTGCAAACATGGATTAAGACACTCTCAAGGGGGCCGGGGAGATGGCTCAGTAGTATAAGTGCTTGACTGGCAAACGCAAGGATCTGAGTTCAATCCCTGGTTCCGCTAAAAAAAAAAAAAAAAAAAAAAAAAAAGTTAAAA
>NW_004524812.1:1984818-1996684 GCF_000260255.1 Octodon degus
AAATAAATAAATAAATACATAAAATTAAAAAAATTTAAAATTAAAAAAAAATTTAAAAAAAAGACACTCTCAAGAAGAGTCATAAAGAAGTGAAATGCCAAGGGCCTGAGTTCAATCCCTGGTTCCACCAAAAAAAAGTGAAATGACTAGCTCGGTGGTAAAGCCCCTACCCGAGTACTACATCTTGCCTATTTAAAAAAACTAGATATTGTGGTTTAGGTAAAATCCTAAATGATCCAATAACTTAGGGATTGTGTTCATAGCCATACAGCCCACAAAACTATTTTTGTAAAACTTCTTAGCATTTTAGTCTATCCATAAGGATTAGTGGTAGTTACAGTTTCTTAGTAAAATATAGCCTGAGCAGTGTAAAACTGAAGTCCTGATTATCACATCAAGTCCAGTTATGTCATCATTAAAAGTTAGCACTTTTTTATATTTACAGACCCTCATGGAACATTCAGAGTAGTTTACCTCATTCTTATATTTGGGTCCTGAAATTTGTGTTTATAACTTCCTTGTACATCAGTTGCCACTTAGTTATTTTGACATCTTAAACATATTTATAAATGCACCAGAAGAATGATACAGTCCATCAGTTACTGTGCCTTTTAAGGTTACCATGAAGTCCCCTTCATTTCCTGTCTTAACTGAAGCACCCACTAAGATAAATACTTGTTTCAGAAACAATACAAACACTTTCTAAGAAATTAAGGATTATTAAAAGAAACAAAGAAGCCAGGCACAGTGGTGCACACCTGTAATTCTAGGTACTCAGAAGACTGAAGCAGGAACATAGTAAGTTTGAGGACTTTCTGGGCAATGTAGTGAGCAGGGGATATAGCTCTGTAGCAGAGACTGGCATGTGGGATGCCTTTGGCTTCATTCCTAGCCCCCCCACTATATATATATATATCTTGTAGAGAATATATTCTTCTGATTTAAATTTTTTTTGTGGTACTGGGGATTGAACTCAGCACCTTGCACTTGCCAGGCAAGTGCTTATTCTACTGAGCTATCTCCCCAGTGAGAATATATTCTTTTGGTGTATATGTGTGTGGTATGTGGGATCAAACCCAGGACCTCACGTACTGTAAGCATTCATTCTACCACTGAGCTACAACCCAACCCAGGAGAATATATTCTTAAATCTGGTCCTGAAAAGGAAAACTTCCTTTGTTCTGATATTAGCATTTCAGTAATTGCTTAAAAGCAGTCAGTGTGTAGCATCAAAGAAGTATAGTATGGTGATAGGGAAAAGCAGATGAGAGACACTTGTAGACAATAAAAGCTAGCTGTCTTTTGGTCAAACTCTGTCTCCAAATTTGTTTTGTATGCTTTTTCTTAGAAAGAGCTATGAGAAATGTCATCACAATTAGCCAAAAGCTGCAGTGAGGAGTCAGAATCCTAATCTTCCTTCTCTACCATCTCCTCAGTATGGAGAAATAGGGTGAGCCAGACTTTGATCGTCCCAGTGCTTAATTAAGGGAACATGCTTGCAAGCAGGTGCAGGGGCCAGGGGTTTGATCCCTGGCCCTGCCGTGCTGGCCCTACCCCTGGGGCATGCTGAGACAGGCGATGGAGACTGGGTATGGTGGCGCGTGCCTGTAATTCCAGCACTTGGGAGGCGGTAAACAGGAGAATCACTATGACTCTATCTAGTAGTGAGACCCTGAACACCCTGTAGACCCTTCCCTAAAATACAGGAAAAAAAGGGAGCAATCTATACCAATCTCCCACTTGGCAGTTCTCTGTGGCTGGGAGGCTGGGAGTCTTGTTGGCCTGGAGCCTGGAGTCAGTTTTCTGTGTCTTCTTTTTACTGCCCCTACTTCTCCCAGCCTATTTAGTAATGAGTGCGTGCAACGTCACAGCATCTCTTTGCAGCCCAGTCTTCAGAGGCCCATTTCACTCTCAAAGCAACCAGATGATCAGTGCTAGGAAGGCAGGAGATTTTCCACTGCTTTTGTTGCCTGTATCCAGTTCAGCCCATGAACACAAGGACAATTTACCTCTGTTTAACATCCCTGGTCCAGAAGTATGTACTGTTATCAGATAGAGAATGTGGTTGCTTTCTAAAAACTGGTTGATGACTTTTTGTTCTTTGTAATGCATACAAACATAGCAGAAAGTACTTCACAAAGATATAAGGTTATGGAGATAGCTCAGCAGTCTAAGCGCCTGCTTGGCAAGTACAAGGACCCAGTTTTGATCCCCAGTACCACATGCCACACTGGCCCCAGGAGCCCTGGGTGCGCTGTGCTAGCCACCAAAACCGGGTGTGGTGGTGCATGCCTATAAACCCAGTGCTGGGGAGGCTGAGACAAGAGGATCATTATGAGTCCAAGCTGCATAGTGAGACCCTGTACCAAATAAATAGATAAATAATTTTTTAAATGTTAGAAAAAGAAATAAAAGAATTGAGCAGGCTCTTAAGCCAGTCTATACTCTTAACAGTTATTTCATTTGCATGTAGCTATAGGACCTACTCTTAAATGCTAAGGTATGCAAATTGAAAGAAAATTATTTTGAATTTACTATTAGCACTGTGATGGAGATATTTTGAGTAGTCGTTTTATAAAGCCCCATTCCCCCCCTGGGGGATTTTTCAAATTGCTTGTCATGTTTCACATCTGTCTGTATTCCACCTATCTTATTCTCATAAGCTGTGGTTATTTCTCTTAGTTGTACACAGCAGTATTTTTCCTTTTTGGCTTTTTGAGAGAGTCTTGCTATATATTTCAGGCTAACGTTGAACTGGTAGCAGTCCTCCTGCCTCAGTCTTCCAGGTGCTGGGATTATAGGCATGTGCCACCATCCTGAGACCAGTATTTTAGGCCCTTGATAGTATGGTTTTTTAGCTAACTGTCTTAGTTACTTTTCTTGTTGCTGACACAATATACCCAGTGCCCAAAGTTAAGGAAAGACAGGTTTATTTAGCTCTCAGTTTATAGAGGTTTTAGTTCATAATTGGCTCATTTCAAGGCCGTGTGGCATGGCAGAGGGACCACGGTTCATGGTGGCAGAAGACAGCAAAAGTAACGAGGAGGCATAGAAGCAAGCCTCTTTCTGTCCCTTATATTGCATCAAGGCTACCCGGATTAGGACAGTGCCAAGGCAAACAGTGAACCAGTCCAGCAATCACCCACCCTTAATCCCAGCATTGCATTATGAATTCAGTCACCTCCAAAAAAGTCTTATGACCACATGAGGCTTTGGGAGAGCATCTAGACATAAACCATAACACTAACCCAGAAAACTTTTTATTGGCTTATATTTATGAAGATATTTGACTTCATAGTGAGTTTTTATAAATCAGTTAATATTTCCCACCAAATCTTAACAGAGTTATTTAGTCATACAGTTTGAGATTTATAATAATGCTACAAATAAGGTAAAGTGAATATATGTTCTAAAACATGAAATACTCCATTGAGCTCCATAAATGCCAACAAAAAAACAGAGCCTGTTTATTGCTTGGCCCTTTCAAATATAATCTGTTAGACTATGCCAAAGTATGCAGTCTTTTTAAAATTTTCTTTAAGCTTTTGACTTTTTAAAAAGAATTTACATTATCTTAAAACTATTAAGTACAGATTTCTTAATTATATGGGGTTGGTAGTGGCCATTAGAATGTCCAGTCTGTTTTGTAATTTGTTCTTAGTGAAAAATACACGTTACTTGTCTCATGTGACAGATATGGATACTCCATTAGTTATCTCTTGAACTTCTAGTATACTTTCAGATTAGTGTCATGAATCAAGGCTTTTATAGGAAGAAATTTCTCAATGGTAGGCTTTATTTAAACCTTATAAATTGGCAACAAAAGTGATCTGCTTGGTAGTTACATCACAGACCAGTTTGAAGTCTTAATACTGCAGCTTCATGGCTAACTTGAAAACTGGGTATTGAAAGCCTGTGACCAGGTCTGCAGGGCTTAACGTGGGCAGATACAATGTGTACATTATTCTTTTCCTCCATCTAATCTCAGCATGAGGTCTCTGCTACTTTTGCTTTTGATTGCACAAAATAGTGTTTAAATTTTTATTCTAGTATGGATGTGTATGCTTATGTACTAAACAAACTATAGTATATTTTATAGTTATGAAATTTCTCATTTCCAAGAAAAATATTCTATTATGATTAGCATAAATAATCATAGTGCCTTTTAAAATGTGCACATGGGACTCTTATCTTTATTGCTATTATTTCCAAGGCTCCTGGGAAGGAGAATGGAAATTTGCATGCTTAAAAAATCCCACAGATGCTTCTGGGAACCACTGTGTTAAAAGATAAGCCATGAGTTCTTATCAAGGCATACTCCACTGTTGAGAGCTCTTTTGGTGACCATCTGTTTATGTTATGTCATGCTTTTTATTGAATTTTGCATTTTACAGTCTTTGTTTTTTCTTATTGAGTAACCAGATCTTTTCTCCTTTTTTGATATGCTGCCTTTGTAATACAGCTTTGAAGACTTAAGTCGGTAATGTTATTCTTTGCTCTTTCTGTTTTCTGTCATCTTAAATAGCTCAGTGTCAGTGATAAATTGAACTATGCCTGTAATTTCATACACATTCCTTTGTTTTTGGCAGTAGCTATTTGGCTCTTTGATAACCATGTGCATTTCCTTTGTTTTAGATATTACAAGAAGATACAATGCATTCTCCCTGGATGAGCAACACATTACATGTATTTTGTGCAATTAGCGGTACATCAAGTGACAGAGGTTATGGTTCCCCGAGATACGCTGAAGTATGAAGAAATGTTGCTGTAAAGGACAATGAGACTGATCATTCTCAGGAATATTCAGAGATGTGCAAATGTTAAAATTTAAGATTTGATACCCATAGAGTGTTTCCTCCCAACACCAAAATTTTCATTCTTTCAAACAGGGTGCTTACATATTTGTAAATATTTAAGCAACTTGAAAGTGCCTGGAAAATTGCACCACTGTGCTTGGTTTGTACTTTTTTAGGTAAATCTATATGCTGAGAAGTAGAGCTTGAAAATGTTAATTCAATTTGCTTAATATTGCTTTAAGTAATAAGGGTACTATGTAAAATTGTATAATGGAACACAATAAAAGGTCAAACTTACTTGTAATTAGAAGTGAAAGAAATAATACTTTGAACTTAGTATTTTTCTTGACCAGGAGCTCAATTCATAATCATACTGATCCTTGCAGAAGAAATTGATAAACATTTACATGAAACATGGATATTTCAAATTTAGAAGATAATTTGAAATGTTGGCTATTAGGAGTACATCCAGACTAAAGGAACCAAAACCATTTACTTACAGGAAAATTTCAGAAGGAAAGGATTGTTATAGAACTACTAAGCTTATTGTTCCTTGTAGTTACAATCTAACGGTGTGAGGTATTCTGTTCCTCAGTTTGCCACTTACAAGGTGAAGGGTTTATATGTGGCACGTTTCACCAGCAAGTGGTACTTGTTGCTAAACTCCATTACCTAACACTCAAGATAAGCTTAAGCTTAGCCTAACACTAAACTTCATTGCCTAAGTCCCATAAAACTAAACTAAATGTGTAGAGAATTTTCAGGCAGTACATCCTGTGGAACTCTGATGATCTGACAGCAGTCCAAGGTGGGCATTGTGTAATCATGATTTGCTTCAGTTACAAGGTTAAGAAGCATTCTGATAGAACTTGTAGTTGCAACTCATCTTGAGTCAGTGTACATAACCACCCCAGGCTTAGCAACTACTGGGTAGGATTATATTTCTATCTAGAAAGAAATCTCAGACTATCTAAATAGTTCAGGAAAAAAACAAGGTATAGAGAAATTTTGTTTACTTGAATTGTCCATGGGATTTTAGCTGCCTCCCGTAACTTCAAATTCTGTACTTATTTTCCTTTATGTAATATAATATATAGCCCATTATATACATAAAAGCCAAACATTTAAATACAAATGGATTGTATAGTGTCTTGGCTTTTAAAACACTTTTGAGATCGAGTAAATCTCAGTTGGTCATTTTTCTCTACATGTCATTTTTAAGGTTTTAGGGGACAGTGGATTTATTTAAAAGCTAATTTTGTATTTTAGTAGAAAATTCGGAAGTATTTTAAAGGCAATTTGCAATTTCTTAATATCTTGGAGTAACCTCTAGTGGTTTTTGTCCATTAAAATGATTATATTTGGCGTGCATAGGTAAGAAACTGTCACCTAGAGTGCATACTGCCATCTGTGTATCTTGGGGAAACACTAGTACTCTATTATGAACTAGTCCTTATAATATCACATGGTGCATGCACTCTAGGTAATTTGCATAAATACAGTAAATGGCCTGATGTGGTGACACACAACTATAATCCAACTACTTGGGAAGCTGAGGCAGGAAGATGGCAAATTTGTGGTTAGCCTACGCTTGACTCCCAGCTTCAACTCCTATTACCTAGTAAGGTAAAGAATAACAAATGACCCCTTCCCCTAAGCAGTTTGCAGTGTTACTGAGAAGGCAGGAAAGTTAAACAGTAGAAGACATGATTCATGGGAGGTGTGAAGTTGTATATGAGCACTGCCAATGGTGCTGCTATTACACACTCGCTTAGAAGGAAGGAGTGGTCACTGCAAATTATAGATTTCATGGGCAAAAGTGATCTTCAAACAGACTGTACCAAGATAGGGAGGTAGTCTAGGCAGGAGAAACATGAACAAAGGCTCTAAAAAATCAGCAGAAGTTCAGGGAATGGTGAAGAGAACAGTTTTGTTCTAGAGGTTAGTAGATGTTAATTCTAGAAAGAAAATTTAGATATGGGTTCTGAAGGTCTTCAGTATCAGGCTAATAATGGTCGGACTTAACTCAGCATGCATAGGGTCACCAGTGACGGTATTAAACAAAGATCCTACTTGTTAAATGTAGTGAGAACTGCAAATCAGGAAACATTGGTATAATCCAGTTATGAGTCCATAAGCCCCTGGACTTGAGTTGTAGGAACACAAATGGAGAAGAAAAACAAATACAAGAGATTCTGGGGCCGGGGGGATGGCTCAATGGAATAAGCGCTTCCCTGGCAAGTGCAAGGGCCTGAGTTCAATCCCCGGTTCCACCAAAAAAAGAAAAAGAGAGAGATTCTGTTAGGAACACTGGGCAGGAGATACCAAGTGGCTAATGAGTAAAACGGAAAAGCCAAGCATTATTTTGGGTCCCGGGAACTATGAGTTATCCATGTCATGCTACAATCTCACTCGATTTATTTTCATAACTTTCTGACTGAGGGCAGCAGGCCATAGAACAAGATGAGCCAAACGAGAGCCAGATAAATTTGTTTTAAAACATTGCATGTATTAGTTATTGTTTATGTAGTTGAATCATTTTATGTATTTTTTTACTTCTCTGGGTTAATTTACACAGAAGAATACATTTATGTTATACTGATTGTTTCACAGCGAAGCTTTAGTCTATTGCCCCCTGATATTATTGCTTTGGTAGTTTTTTATGTATAGTGAAATGTGAATAAGTCACCTTTGGTAGCGTTTATCACTGCAGTGAAGAACAATAAAGAAAATTAGTCACTTTGTGAAAATACTACAGGTAGCTAATTGTCACAAGTGGCATCAGGCCTGTAGATGGGTTTGTTAGCCTTTCTATATTTACATGGCTTCACTCCCTCTAATCTTAATATAAACATCTTATTACAAATGAAAGAAAAGAGCAGTGGTAGCAGTATCCTGGGAACCATGACCAGCACATCATTAAGAGTAGAGATAACAGGGCTGGTGAGATGGCTCAGTAGAATAAGCGCTTCCCTGGCAAGCGCAAGGGCCTGGGTTCAATCCCCCGTTCCGCCAAAAAAAAAAAAAGAGTAGAGATGACAATTAATAGACTACATAGGCCATCATAATAAGAATACAGACTTTTTATTGTACATATTAGTTTTATCTGAAATTAAGAACCTGGATGATGTAGTGAATAATAGTAATTTGCAAACTCTTCAAAATATTTGGCAACCTTCATTCTCAGTCTTTTGTGGCTGTGCCTGTGAGTGCACATGCACACACTGGCGTAAACCACGGTCCTTGGGCATGGAAGCACATGCTGTACCCCACACTGTCTCAGTCTTTTTTTTTTTTCTTTTGTATGTTGTGCATGGTCTTACTACGTAGCTCAGACTTGTGGTGATCCTGTTTTCAGCCTCCCCAGTGCTGGGATTACAGGCATGTACCACCACGTCCAGACTCGGTCTCCAGCTCAGCACGCCCAAGGATGGGGCCAACGCAGCATGTGGTACCAGGGATCAAACCCCGACCCCTGCGGATGTCTAAGCAGGTGCTTAGTCCACTGAGCTATCTCGCTGGCCCTTCAGTCTTGTTCCAATGGCACACTACCTCAGCTTTCAAAAGACAAAGGGAAAAGAATAAAATTTATTGAGGATTGGTAACTAGGTTTGTGTATAAAGCCTATGCTCCTATCCTGGGAGTTGTTTAATAAAAATGCTTTGTTTATCTCATTTTCCTAGTCTCTAAGCACATAATGGTCACCCCAAGAAAAGTGTATATGTTTATCAAATTTCTTATTAGGAATTGTGGCTAGCTTCTTCAAAGATCTTGCTTCTATCTATGTCACTTGCAAATTTTTCCCAACACTTTTTTCATTCCCTTTTTCCTCTTGATTGAACTATAATTCACATATTGCACAATTCAGACATTTAAAGTATACAGTTCAGTATGTTTGTGTATATTCACAGAGGTAAGGGAACCATAATGTGAAAACATTTTTATACCCCCAAAAGAAGAACCATATGTATTGGCAGTTACTCCCCCACCCTACCCTATCACCCGCCAGCACCTGGCAACCATTAACTTACTTTCTGACTACAGATTTGCCTATTGTAGGCATCAAGTATAAAGGGAACCATACAACTTGTGGCCTTTTGCATCTGGCTTCTTTCACATAGAATACTCTGTTCAAGTTTTGTTCATCTTGTAGCATAGTTCTTAATTCCTTCTAACATCTGAATAATATTCCTTTTGTAAGGCTCCACCATATTTTGTCCATTCATCAGTTCATTGCCACCTGAGTTATTTCTACCTTTTGGTGTTGTGAACTTTCATGTGCAGATTTTTGTGTGAACATATTGGGCACATACAAGGACTTGCATATAGTGTGAAATTACCTGGTATCATCAGAACTCTACATTTAACTGCCCAACTGTTTTCCACAGTGGCTGCAGTACATTTACAGCCCCACCAGCTGGGTTTGAGGGCCCCAAGCTCTCCACACCCTTGGCAGCCCTTGTTATCTGTCTCTGATTATTGCCATCCCAGCAGGTGTAAAGTGGATTCTCTTTGTGGTTTTCCTTTGCATTTCCAGATGGCATATAATGTGGAGAGCTCTTTCTTTCCTTTTTTTCCTTCCTGTATTTAGGACAGGATCTACAAGGTCTCACTACACAGATTGGACTCATAGCGATTCTTCTGTTTTTGGCCTCCCACGTCCTGGGATTACAGGTGCACACCACCATGCCCAGTCTCAATCACCTCCTCATTGTGCCCCGGGGGCAGGGCCCACAGGACACCTTGGGGATCAAACAGCTGTGCTCTGCCTAAGCCAGTGCTTTAGGCCGCTGAGCTATCAGGCCGGCCCTGAGAAGTATTTTTTGTACTTTTTTGACCATTTTTTAAATCTTCTTTGGACAAATATCTATTTAACTCAGCCCATTTTAATTTTTTTAGTTAATTAATTAATTAATTTTTGCACTACCAGGGATTAAACTCAGGACCCTGTGCTTGCCAGGCAGGTGCTTATTCTGCTGAACTATCTCCCATTTTTAATGTTGTTGTCATTATTGAGTTATTTGAATGTATGTGCAAGTCCCTTCTCAGATAGTATGATTTGAATATATTTCTCTTATTTTTTTAGAATTGAGGCTGGCCCCAAACTCCTGGGTTCAAACAATTCTCCTGTCTCAGTCTCTTAGGTAGCTAGGACTATAAGTGGGTGCCACCATGCCCAACTGCTACTCTGTTTCAATTTTATGGTGGAGTTTCTTGAAGCACAAAAGGTTGGGGTTTTTTTGTTTTGTTTTGTTTTGTTTTGATGAACTCTTAATTTATCTATATTTTCTTTTGTTTCTTATGCTTTGGGGTTGAATATGAAAAGACCTTATCTAATGAAAATTTACAGGGCTTTATAACCATATTTTCTTCTAAGGTTTGTTTTATAATTTTAATCCTTACTTTAATTTTTAAAAAATATATTTTTATTAATACTATTTTGGGGGGAGGCAGTGCTAAGAATAGAACCTAGGGTCCTGTGCATGCCAAGCAAATGCTCTACCCCTGAGCTATATCCCCAGCCCTTTTCTTCTTTTACTTTGAGATAAGGTCTCACTAAGTTGCCCAGGCTAGCCTTAAACTTGCAGACTATTCTGGCTTTAGCCTCCAGTTTAATATCATTGATCCATTTCGAGCTAATTTGTATATAGTATGAAGTAAGGGTTCAAAATTCATCCTTTTGCATGTGGATGTTCATTTTTTCCTGCATTGTTTATTGGAAAGACTATTCATTGCCCTGTCTGATTTCCTTGGCATCCTTGCAAAAAATGAATTAATCATAAATACAGGACTCTATTCTGTACTCTTACTTCTAACCTATTGATCTATATGTCTCTCTTTAGGCCACTACCACACTGCCTTCAGCATGATAGCTTTCTACTAAGTGTTAAACTTGGGAAGTATGAGTCCTCCGATTTTGTTCTTCTACAAGTTTGTTTTCATATTCTGGGCCCCATGCTTTTCTGTATGAATTTTAGAATTATCTTGTAAAAGTTTGTTTTTAAAAGGAAGGCAGGAGAGAAACTCAGATTTTGATAGGATTTTCTGTGAATCTGTAATTTAGTTTGGTGAGTGAATTTGCCAATTAAGACTGTGTACATGAACACATTTATCTTTTTTCCTTTCAGTATCATGTAGTTTTCATTGTCTTAAATCTTGTACTTTTTTTTTGTTCATTTTGTTCCTTAGTATTTTATTTTTTTATGCTATTATAAATGGAGCTGTGTTCTTAATTTCATTTTTGGATTGTTCATCACTAATTTATAGAAATTCTGCTAACTTTATGCCCTGATCTTACCTTGCTGGATTCCCTTATTAGCTTTAACTGGTCTTCTGTGAATAGTTTAAGGTGTTCTCTATGTCAGATCATGTCATCTTCAGGTAGAGATACTTTTCCTTCTTCATCCCCAATATTGATGCCTTTATTTCATCTGCTTTCCTAGAGCCTGGCTATATCCTTCTGTACATTATCAAATAACAACAGCCAGAGTATAAATCTTTGTCAAGTTCTTAGTCTTTGGAAGAAAGACTATGCCTTTTACCTTTTGGTATGTTGCGATGATTTTTTCATAGATTGCTTTAATCTGGTTCAGGAACCTTCCTCCAACATGATGTTCATGTTTTTTTGGATTTCACTTCCTTCTATATGTCCTAGAGGGGTCAAGTCTTCATATGATTTGCATATTACTTTTAGAGAAGTTAATCCACAAATGGATAAGAAATGTAATCAAGATATACATTAATGTAGAGATAAAGTCAAGGTAATTTGGCTACAGTGTTTTCATGATTGTGTACTATTTCCTATAACTTTCAGGAAAGGCTGTAAAAGGTGCATCTCTTCTACTTTGTCACTAGCCAGGTAAGCTCCATAAGAACAGTTCTTTCTCAACTTTTCACCTCTTTCCCCAAAACTTGATAGAAAATAAATATGTGCGTACTCAAGGAAATAAAGCTAATTTCAATTTTTTTTTAAAAAAAGATAGGGCTGGAGAGATGGCTCAGTGGTCTAAAGCACCTACTTAGAACAAGCTTAGCAAAAGCATCAGGGACCGCGGTTCAATCCCCCAGCA
>NW_004524812.1:1997079-2017797 GCF_000260255.1 Octodon degus
ATCTGATGACAGAAAATCAGTGGTAATCCTTGCTTTAAAAGGGAGAGCCTGGGGCTGGTGAGATGGCTCAGTGGTCTAAAGCACCTACTTGGAGCAAGCTTGGCAAAGCACAGGGACCACGGTTCGATCCCCCAGCCCCACATGCCAGCCAGCCCCGCCCCCTGGTGGGCTGAGCTGGCCACACACACAAACTAAATAAATAAATAAATGTTTTTAAAAAATTTAATAAATACATAAAAGGGAGAGCCTGTGTAAATCTAAACCTAAAAAGGCTTCACAGAGGAGACCAATAAGAACAGAGCTCTGAAGGATGGGTAAAAATTAGCTTGTGTGTATTGAGGTACCTTTCTGGCTTCCTTCTGTGCAGCAGTGATTGGGAATTTGAGTTGGGCTGGTGGGATTTGCCCTCTCGGTATGTCTTTTCTACAGATCTCTAATACACAGCCTCCTTACACTGAGTTTATACCTTGCATGCATTCACATTTCCCTGAGAAATATTTTATGGATCTCTTGAGATGGATCAAAGAAGATTTTTGGAGTTTACTCTCCCCACTTTGTACCCTCTTCTCTGTGACTTTAAGGAGACACTGCCCAATCAATCTTGTTTAAAGACGTTCCATTCTCACTATAGTCCCATGTTGCACATTCTGCTCACGTTGTGTTCTCCAAGCCCACTGGCAGGCTGAGTCACTTCCCGCAACCCCGACCTGTAGCTCCAAGCCCATCTCCCCTTAGGGCATTTCAGCACCTCTGCACCTGCTGTGAGTGGAGGAGCCCAACATTTAGTCAGAATCTGACAAGTCTCCACTAGTTCAAGATCTTGAGCTGGAGCCAATTTAAGTTTTCCCTTCTCCACCCAAGAGCTGAAATTCGCTCAGAGATAGATACTTCTGCCCTCAGTTTCCTTCCCTGCCAGATACTCCATAGCGAGGACTTTTTTCCATGCTCTAGGTGACCATGAAGCCATCAGTCTCTGTCCCTGCTCTGTTGTTTTTCTCCTCCTGCTCTGGCAGTGGCTCCTCCTTAGGAAATCAGCTATGCCACCACCCCATCCTCTCTACCAGGATGTGGCAGGGTGGGGGTGAGACGTCTCACAGTTCCCTTTTCCAGGAAGCCAAATGGCCCATGCCAAACTGCACAGAGCCCAACCCCCTCACTTTCACCCTATTGAAAGACCTCGTGTGCTTACTTCTTTCTCATTGTCAGTAGATCTGTGTGATACATACTAATTACATGCGTATTGAGGAACTGGTGCATGCACATATCACATCTTGGCTATTTTTACTTCTTCCCCCTCCCCTATCTCCACAAAATCTTCCTGTTTCCTGCCATCTCTCTTTTATTTTGCTCTTTAAATTTTTTATATTTTGGTTTTCTCATATAAGAGAAACTGTGTCTGGTTTCTTAGCATTATGGTCTCAACATCCATCCGTTTTCCTACAGTGCACTCACTAGACCAAATAATTCCAGCCTTACTGCTACTAGCATCCATGAAACAGTTTGGTTTCCTTTCATAAAACTAAACAAAAACCTCTCTAAGATATTAGACCTGAAAAAAAGCAGGAGGCCCAGAGGCTATCTAGAGAAGGACCAAAAGTACAATCCTGAATCAATGGACAGACATGTCTTGTTAGTTATTAAGATGAGACTTTCTCCAAAATATGTCAGTTTAGGGCCCGAGGAGATAGCTCAGTAGAATAAGTGCTTGCTTGGCAAGCACAGGGTCCTGAGTTCAATCCCTGGTACCACAAAAACAAAAAACAAACAAAAAATCAGTTCAATGCTACTTCAGTGAAAATTCCAGAAGGACTTTTTAAAACTTGACAAATTAATTCTAGACCTTATCAGAAAAATAAACATGTAGAAATAGGTAAGCCAGTGTGATGGCACACATCTATAATCCCAGCATTCCGGAAGGCTGAGGCAGAAAGATCACATATTGATGCCTAGCTCAGGCAATTTAACAATTTAGTAAGCCCCTGTCTTAAAATTTAAAGAAGGATTGTGGATGTAGCTCAGTGCAAAGGTACTAGTTTGATTCACCAGAGGAAAACAAAACCCTAAGAAAATCCCAAGATAAAAAGTGGAATGAGGGGGCTGGTGAGATAGCTCAGTGGTCTAAAGCACCTGTGGAGGCAACCTTAGGCAGGTGCAGGGGACCACAGTTCAATCCCCAGCACCACATGCTGCCCCAGCCCCACTCTCAGGGTGGACTGAGCTAGCCAAAAAAAGAAAGAAAAGAAAAGGAAAAAAGTGGAATGAGGAGTGGAATCTTCCTCTGGCAAGCAATAAAACAAATAATACAGCTAATTAAAAATGGGGATCGGGGCTGGTGAGATGGCTCGGTGGTCTAAAGCACCTACTTAGAACAAGCTTTAGCAAAGCCCAGGGACCACGGTTCAATTCCCCAGCACCACATGTCAGCCAGCCCGCCCCCTGGTGGGCTGAGCTGGCCACACACACACACACACACACACAAATAAATAAATAAAATTTAAAAAAAATGGGGATCAACTAAAACAGAATAGGAAGAAGAATATAACAAAATACAAAATAGTCCCATGTATACATAAAAATATATATGAGATGAAGTTCATATTTCAAGAAATTGGGCCTGGGAGATAGCTCAGTAGAATAAGTGCTTATCTGGCAAGCACAAGGTCCTGAGTTCAATCCCCAGTACTGCAAAAACAAAACAAATCAAGAAATCATTTGAATTATTCAATTAGTTGTGTTGCAATAAGTGACTAAGTATTTGTACAATATTTAAGAGATCTTTATCTTACTACTTTAAATAAATATAAATTTCAAAAATATCAGAGACTTAAAAACAAAACTTTTAAAGAACCATAACTGAATACATATTACTGTGTGTACAATCTTGAGGTAAAGCTCTTTCTAACAGTCCTGAATCCAGAAGTCAAAAAGGAAAAGCAATTAATAAATCCAATCACATACATTTGTATTTAAAACATTACACCTAGGTTCAAATGCAAAATAACTGAGAAAGACTTGTAGTATACTAAATATTAATATAGGGCCGGGGAGATAGCTCAGTGGAATAAGCACTTGCCTGGCAAGTGCAAGGGCCTGAGTTCAATCCCCAGTACCACAAATAAATAAATAAATAAATAAATATTAATATAAAAAGAAGTCTTCCAAATCAATAAGATGGAACTCTAAAGAAAGAAAATGAATAAGGAAGGCAAGGATTCTGCCACATGCTTATAATCTCAGCATTCTGGGAGGCTAAAACAGGACCACAGGTTCAAACCCAGCATGGGAAACAGCAAATTGGTGAGACTCTTGTCTCAAAATAACAAAAACAGCTGGGGATTTAGCTTAGTATGAAGAGCCTGTGTTCAATTCCCAGGGCTTCAAGAAAGGAAAAAGCAGAGAGAAAGGGGGAGGGGGAAAAGAAGGAAAAAAGGAGAGAGGAAGATAAATAAATTAAAAAATAGGGGTAAAGGGCATGTATAGGCAATTGGCAATTTGCAGTAGCAAAGTGCAAAAGGTATGTACATATGAATAAATGTTCAGCTTTATTTTTAAAGAAATGTGAAGTAAAGCTAATAAAGGAGGATACATCTTTATTAAACTCTAAGAAGGAATAAAAGAGAAAATAGAATTTGAGATATCTAATCTAATAAAGACTGGTACAACCTCAGAGCCACCTTGCTTAGTTCTCTTGCTTTTTGTCCATTTTTTAACATATATAACCGACCTCTCCCCCAAGGAAATCTCTCCTAGAAGCTGTGGCATCTTGGTAAAAAAAGAGAGTCAATCTCATTGAACTCACCGATAAAGGCTCTCCCTCCTGGTTCAAATGTGTTTGTTCAGTTGTTTTGGTTTTGTTTTTTGGTTTGAGAGACAGACAAGATAAGTAATGTCAAGAATTAACTTGTCCTGGTTAGGATCTACCCTTGAGTCATAGAGGTTCCACTCTGGCCCACACAGAACCATGTCTAAGCAAATCACAATGGCCACAGCATTCAGAAAGTGAAAGACACAATAAGACAGCGATAAAAATGGGATATTTGCAGCATGATAAATAAAGAGAGGAGTGAAAGAAGATTATGAAAAGGAAAGATGATGCCAATAATAATTCATAGTGATTGGGTGTCTGGTACTATTGTAAGTACTTCACATAAATTAATTTATGCAGTGCTCACCACAATTTTGCAAGGTAATTTATTATTGTCTCATTTTATGAATGAGGACACTGAGGCACAGTGAAGCCATGTAATTTGCTTGATTGAGATTACACAATAAGTGGCACAACTAGAATTTAAAACTACAAAATCTGGTCTGAAAATCACAATCTTAAGCATCTGGCTGAGAGGACTCGAAGGAAAACTAAGAAAGCTTCACGAACAAAAAAAAAAAAAGGAGACTTGGGGCAGACCTGGTAGTGCACAAGCTCTGGAAGCTGAAGCTGGAGGAGCATTGAGAGTTCGAGGCCAGCCTGAGTGACAAAGTGAGTTCAAGTCCAGCCTGAACTGCATAGTGATACCATGTTTCAGAAAGAGGCTGGAAGCAAGCGTACAGAAAAGATTATATTTTTGAACACTGGAAAACAATTGCTAGGTGGTACCCAGGCTCCTTTTCGAGTTCACTCCACACCCTTACGATTCCTAATTCTGTCTCTGTAACCGAAGTCCCCTAAAATGATTTGATTTGTGCAAAAGGTTCAACTGCAACAAATAAACAGGATCCAGAAAAAATGATGTTACTTTTATATGTGAAAAACAATTGTTTTCTGAAGGAATTCACATAAATTCAGGAATATAGAATGCTGCCTTTTTGACCCCCCCCCCATAAGCATAACATAGAGGAACAACAAAATCCAAAGATCCACTCACACCCTTTTCCTCACACTTAGAGATATATTTTTAAATAGGAAAAGGTAAAATCATAACCTTTAAATAGCCATAACCCTTTATTATATCCTAAGAAGATTGAACTAAACTAAACATAACTCCAACCTCTTAAATAAATTCTTAAAAGCCCTCTAGCCTTTAAATCTTTGGGCTCTTAAAAGACATAATGATGGTTAAGCTTAACTGCCAATTTGATTGGCTTGGAAACTGCTTAGGGATTAGTAAAGCACACTTCTGGGTGTGTCTGTGTGGGTCGTAGAGGCCTGAACTCAGGCTCTGCATCTGGTCCCTCACCTGTTCTTCCCTGGCTCTCTTCCCCTGCTCTGCTTCCCAGATGCATGGAGGAAACAGCTTTGCTCTGCCATCTCCCACCACGATGGCCAGCCTCAAAGCTAGTCGATGGCCCTTGAAGCCAGTGCTCCAACCATAACCCAATCATCTCAGACTGTGAGCCAAAAAAACCTTTCCTCCACTAAATTGTGGCTGCCAGGTAATTTATTTCAGCATTGAGAAAGCTGGCTAGTAAAAATAGGAAAGACTGAGTAGGTGAATACTTTTAATCTTCTGTTTTATAATCAGTGTATTAAGGAGACATTCATATATTTCAACAATTGCTTAAATTCTGATACCCATATTTAAGCATGAGAACATCAGACTTTTAAACACACAAGTAAGGGCCAGGAAGATAGCTCAGTGACTTAAGCCTCTGCCTGGCAAGCACAAGGTCCTGGCAATCCCCAGTACCAAAAAAATAAAAATAATATAAACACACAAAGCTATTCATCATAATTTGCTATACTGTTAATATTCAAATTGCAGTTACTTTGGAGTCAACTAAGTCAAATGGGTAAGGCTGTAAAGCTTTATTTCTAAAGCAAATATTGAAATTAAAAATAAAATGGAAGCCCTAAATCCCATACCAAAAGAGCAATAAGACTCTGGAATATGGAAGTTCATTTATGGTGAAAGGAAGATTAAAAGTATTCACCTACTCAGTTTTTCCCAAGCGTCTCTCTCCCAAGCTTTAGATTCCTCATAGCCGGCTGCTTCTTGGGCTCCTCTCCTTGGGTGACCTGTAAGCAGTTCACAATCACAATTCCCCCAGCCTGAGCTCCTCCTTGTCTCTGTCTACCTGCTCTTCCTGTGTTCTTCCTCTTACTGATCTCCCATATCATTTCCTACCCAGCCACCCAGGCCCAAAATCTATAAGCCCAAGCCACCTAGACTGATGAGAGCTTACTTTCCACATAAAAGGCCCATGTGGTTTAAGTTCCCCAAAAGTTCATGTGCTGGAAACTTGGTCCGAAGGGTGGTCAAAATGGGAATTAGTGTGGACCTTAGAGATGAGGTCTAGTTAAGTTGCTAAGGGCAGGATGTAGTTCTTAGTAGATCACAGGAGAATGTTGTTATGAAATGAGCCATTCTAACCCCTCTAGGTCTCACTGGCCCCTGGCAGGAGATAGAATGGCTTGCCTTTTCTCCATTATATTCCCATCCTTTCCATCTATGTCATGAGGTGCTGCAGTCCTCACAATAGACCCGGCACTAAGCTATTTGGAATGTGAACTTTCAAAACTCTATGCCATAGGCAGAGCACAGCTGCCAGGATTCAACCCCAACATGCTATGCCTGTCCTGGCCTAGGGGCGCGCTGAGCTGGCAATTGAGACTGGGTATGGTGGTACGCGTCTGCAATCCCAATACTTAGAAGGCTGAAAACAGGAGGATCACTATGAGTTGGATCTATTTAGTGAGACCCTGTAGACCCTGTACTAAATACGTTAAAAAAAAACCCTCTGTGCCAGATAAACCTCTTTATAACTAGCATTTGTTAGGTACTTCTATATTATTATAAGAGAAAACTGAAGACTGAGGAGATAGATCAGTGGAATAAGTGCTTGCCTGGCAAGTTCAAGGTCCTGAGTTCGAACCCTGGTACTGCAAATAAAACCCCAAAACTGGGTAATAAAGGATCAAATACAGAAATACAATCATCCCTTGATATCCACAGGGGATTGATTCCAGTATCTTCTGAGAATATTTGCAGATATTCAAGGCTCTTATATCAAATGATGTAGTGCTTACATTTAACACACTATGTCTACCTATACATTTTAAATCATCTCTGGGTTACTTATAACACTTAATACAAAGTAAGTGCTATATAAATAGTTGCTATACTATATTGTTTAAATAATAAATATAGGAAAAATCTGCACATGTTCAGTATAGATGTATTTTTTAAAATGTACACATATTTCTTTTTCTTTTTTTGCCATCACAAATAGGACTTTATTCATCACTATTAAAAATCTGGATCTTAAACGGACTCTTGCACTGGTGGTTCATATCCATCAGCTCATTCAACTTTAGCTCCAGTCTCATCTCCAGTAGCCTTTCCAGAGCTGCTACCTTCACCATGAAGCTCCATGAGTTTTCCCAATACAAACTTGGGCTTCTGCAGCATTTTTACTTTTCTGACGAAGACATCATGAAGAGGGTAGATAGATTGGCAAGCCTTTTCTATGTCTTTCCCAATACTGTCTGGAATCAGTTTATTGACCTCTTCCTTCAAGTCATTTGTCTGCACCTACCGTGTCATGATTTCCATCAACTCCGGATCTGGCAGACCTGTTGGTGCTGAGCGTAAGAGGTCTTCCGTATCTGATTGTTGTTTTTTTTAGTAAAGCCAACACAGAACAAATGCAGCAAATAACCACCAGTAGTCTTGACATCAACATGAGCTTCGATCATGGTCTGCCATTTTTTGACCATGGAACACATTTTGGCACGGGGGAGGTCCATGCCATGGAAGTTAGTCAGGCAGTTTTTGCCCTGAACATCTTCAGTAATTAGCTTGGATTTTCTAAAGGCAACTTCATCATTCTGCAGATCAGCAAGGCTCACTTCAAACACACGACCTTTGAACCCATCAGATGCAATTTTGGTTCCTTGGGTTCTGGTGACGAGTGTTTTTCCAATATTTCTTATCTTGAACATAGCCAGTGCCTTCACATCATACCAGTCTTGTTTAGAAAATGGATCAACCACTTTCTTCTTGGCTTCTTTTTTGCCACCTTTCGTAAGGCGCTTGTTCTTGCCTACCGCCTTGGTGCTGCTCAGAAAGCCAAAAGGCTGTACACATATATTTCTATTACGCATATCACTATTTAGTCTAACTCTTCAAGAGGGGAAAAAAACTGCCTAGATGAAGGAGACACAACTACAGGTTGAGGCATAGTACTAAAGTTATAGTTTTTGCTATTAAAAATGCATCAAAATTGAGAATGTATTAAGTGAGCATGGGGAAAACAGAATTGAAATTTTCTCATGTAGCCAAATACCATCTGATATGAGCCATGGAATATGTGGGAATAATTTAATCAAAAAAGAGCACTGCGCAGATTCCTTGAATTGTGGACTGAAAAACATAAAGCAATTGGAGAAGGTGGGTCTGATGTCTTTTCAAGTTGGAGAATCCAATTTGGTTTCTCTGATGTTTATATTCACTGGCAATAACCCTAGCTAAAGTTGACAAAAACAGATGGAAAGGATAAATAATAAAAACTTGGAAATTAAACCTTCTCTGCAATATGATAGTCTGAACATATCAGAAGGACCCCTGGATGTAGCTGCCATCTCATACAATGGCCTTCCATTGATTTGGAAGGACAGGTTTTCACTACAGTCTGTTCATCATACAATGAACTGTGAAGGGCAAATAAAAATATTGATACGTCTTATTGGAACTTAGTTTTCTTGTTTAAGGTTTTTTTTTCCCCAAATCCTGAGTTTCTTCTAAATCTACAGTAACCAACCACCGGATTGTGAACATTACTTCTGAGATTCATTTTCTGATGAGAAAATTCAATTTCATTTGGGGATATTTACTTGAGTTTCAGTCATTTCAGCCTAACATTACACCTATTGCCCAGACAAATAAAACGAACATCCAAGTATCCATCTAGGGTTCAGGGAAAGGTTATGGTTTTTATAAAACATGGAATTACATAATGTAAAATACCACAGAGTCAAATGGTGCAACCTAAGGTTTTTCTTAGGAAAAAAAAGTCTATGGAAAACTCTTACATTGTGTTTTCTACACCTGTGTATTCAAAGCTGAAGCAGGTTGTATCACAGGGTCTATTATATCTTCTGATCTGAAAAACACTTATGCTACTTTTCTTCTGACTTTAGCTACAAGGAAAAAAATTCCTTGTGCTATACATTACTAGACAAAAGGATGAAGAAATTTTCCATCACTGGCCTCCAAACGATGTTATCTTTGACCACCCAACATAAGTGCAAGCACGCATGCACATACTGCCACACACTCTGGTCCTTCCTTTATTTAATTTATTTATTTATTTATTTATTTATTTATTTATTGTATTTTAGGGAAGGGTCTACAGGGTGTTCAGGGTCTCACTACTAGATCGGACTCGTAGTGATCCACCTGTTTACAGCCTCCCAAGAGCTGGGATTACAGGCACGCGCCACCACACCCAGTCTCAATATCTCAGCGCACCCTGGGGGCAGGGCTGGCATGGCAGGCCAGGGGATTGAACCCTCAGCCTCTGCACCTGCTTGCAGGTGCTTTAGTTCACTGAGCTATTTGGCCAGCCCTGGTCCTTCCTTTAAAAAATGGAAAACCAAAACATTTAAATATCAAACATTCAAAGACTTCTAAAACCGTCTTCCTTCTTTCATCCCATGATGTGGATTTACAAGCGCAGAAATGTGTATTTGCACAGAAACAGTGAAACTTCCTTCACATGTGAAACTAACCTTGATGTCTTGCCTCCATGTTTCCTTAAAACATCAAAGGTTGAATTACAAAAGTGGGCCTGTGTTATTTTCTAGTAAATCTATATCAGGATGATCCAGGGTTTAGAGATGTTCGTAACTCTTTTACATCTTTTTCATTTCAATTAGAAAGAATTCTTGGAAGTCACTGCTGCAGTCTCACCCACATGTCTCCTAATAGTGACTAAAACTGGAAGGCATTTTTAAAGAAAACTCGAAATCATCCATAGTTGCTATTTATGTATTATTCCATTTTGGAATAAAAAAATGAAAGAATTTATAAACATTTTGATCTAATGTCTTGTTTCAAATTAAACATCAGCCTTTACCTTGTGAATAATGTCTTCATTAGAAGCAAACAGCTTCTAATGGTGCAGAAGACCAGCCTCGGTTGCTTTTTGCTTCCTGGAGAAGTAGCCGGAGAGCTGCATCATAAGGGCTTCTCTGTGTGGAGTCTGAGCGATGAAAGAGAAGCAAAGCAGTCCTTTCCATTCCAAACCACAGAAGTAATGTGTAGAAAGATATACACCTTGGGAGAACAAGGAAGGTGGGCAGATAAAAGAACTACTCACTCTAGAAGACAACAGAGAAACACTTGCCAAGCCCTGAGTTCAAAAGTGCCTTGCAATGAATATAAAACCACCTATAGCTGAGGAACATGTTCTTCCTGTGTAATAGGGATCCTTGTGCTCTCTGGGAGAAAAACTTGGCTTCCAAGGGAGCCTCTCACTCTGCCGTCTTGGCTCCTTCCCATCTCCACTAACCCTGAGGCCCAGATGCATTTTTTTTCTAATATTTTCAATTCACTCTTGAATGAATCTATGCACATGGAACAGATATGGAAAATGGGCTGTATTTGAGGGGCTTTGTGACATACTGTCTCTGTCACACCTAGTCATTCTGCTGTGGCAGCATGAAAGGAAGCTATGGACACTATGTAACACATGTATGGGGATGGGTTCCCATAAAATTTTAAGTGTACCAAAGTTTGAATTCCATGTGATTTTTTTCATATGTTTCAAAATATCCTTCCTTTGATGTGTTCCAATAGCTTAACAATATAATAGCTATTTTTAGGTCCTGGGTCATATAAAGAGAAGTAGGTCAAATTTGGCATAGATTTGGCTACTCTCTCCTCTAGAGGCAAGAAGATTGCAAGTTCAAGCACAGCCTGGGCAACTTAGTGACTTAGCAAGACCCTGTCTCAAGAAAGCAAATACATTCTCTCTCTCTCTCTCTCTCTCTCTCTCTCTCTCTCTCTCTCTCTCTTATTCTTTTTCTTTTGTCACATTTAACCATGCAAGACCTACAAATTTTACTTCCTGAATAGTAACTTGATCCCACCTTTTCACACATATTTACACCATTGTAATCCAGGGCCTCATCCATATTGTTTTCTGATACAGCCAGGTAAGCCAAGCTGATGACTGCAAAGAAAGATTCTCTAGCATTCTCTGGAAAAACACAAGCATACCCTTTGACTCAGGTTAGTAGTGGACTGAGTCCATTCCATTACCCAGTCTGGAGATCTCTCCAAAGGAGCCTCCTTAGCCTTTTTTCTCTTACTTAGTTTGTCTTTCTGTTGCTGTATTTTTATCTTTTGTAAAATTTTTAAAAATTTAATAGTATATATTGACATGTGAAGTTGGAGGAATTGAATCCCCTTTTGTTTTAATAGAATTTTGGTTGTATGGTGAGAAACCTGTATTTTATATTTTAGAAGAGGAAGCCATACATTTTCCTCACTTAAACTAGTATGACCTATCTGTAAAAAAAAGGCAAATTAATTTAAGATGGAACCATTTAATATTATCAAATAAAGGAAAATCATGAATGGTTGATCTGGGCCTATTTGGGTAACAGAGAGCACTGTCAGGCTATACCATGAAGCCTGATCTGGAAAAGAAGTTAACAACAATGAAGCTAGGTCCAGCCCAGGGCCTATTCAAGGAACTGACAAATGGAAATATAAGGTCTAGGAGCAGTGTGAAGAAGAAGCGAGGACAACCCCTGGGCTGCCCAAAGCTGCGCGCTGCTGCATCTCGTGTCTAGCGCCTGTGACCTGTCACAATTGCCACCATGCTCAAGAGAAAGGCTGAAGGGGATGCTAAAGGTGATAAAGCCAAGGTGAAGGATGAACCACAGAGAAGATCTGCAAGGTTGTCTGCTAAACCAGCTCCTCCAAAGCCAGAGCCCACACCTAAAAAGGCCTGTGCAAAGAAGAGAGAGAAGGTACCCAAAGGGAAAAAGGGAAAAGCCAATTCCAGCACTGATGGGAATAACCTTGCAGAAAATGGAGCTGCCAAAACAGACCAGGCCCCAAAAGCTGAAGGTACTGGAGATGCCAAGTGAAGTACATGCGTTTTTGATAACTGTGTACCTCTGGTGACTATATAGTTTAAAATATGATTTTTATCAAGTTTTATAAAAATACAGAATTTTGTTTTACTTTTTTTTTTAAAAAAAAGAAAGATTCTCTACAAGTATGGTAGACCAAAGTACTTTCCTTGCCATGTCTTTAAAGTTCCTTCTAATGTGAAGCCAAAGCCTGGATGAGTTTGCCTCTTCCTTCTTCTGACACTGGACAAATAATACTGTAGTTCCCCTACCCCCTGTCCACAGTTTCACTTACCATGACTTTATTTAGTTAACTGTGGTCATCATAGTCTAAAAACATTAAGTGGAAAATTCCAGAGAGAATCTTCAATAACTTAGTATTATTGTTATAAGTGTTCTGTTTGTAATCTTGGAGGTTCACTGGTTGCTGTGCTTACTTTAACAGTGAAACTATCATAGGTATGTTTTTATAGGACTAAAACAGTATACAGAAGACATAGCATCTACCTACAGTTTCAGGCATTCACTGGAAGCCTTCAAAGGAGTCTCCTGTTGATAAGGTGGACTATATGACTATGTGTTAATATATGTCACTCTTTTCTACCATAGCTTGTTGTATTGCAGTGAAAGTGTCTGCAAAACAGACAATGGGAGACAACAGTTGAATACATGCAGACTGTACCTAATTTTGGGGACTGGCTGTACTAGGTCTAGCCCCTTCTCTCTAAGGGTCCAGACTAGATTTTTAATTTATTATTTATTTATTTATTCATTCATTCATTTGGTAGAGGGTCTTCTTACACAGCTTGGACTCACAGTAATCTTCCTGTCTCAGCCTCCCCAGTGCTGGGATTACAGGAGAGTGCCACCATGCCTGGCTTCAGTGGCCCATTTGGCACGGGGCTGGCATGACATGCAGTACCTGGGTTCAAACTCAGGTCTTTGTGCTTGCCAGGTAGGTGCTTAGACCTCTGAGCTATCTCCCCAGCCCCCAGACTGGATTTTTACATCTGACTTAGCCTTGAGCTACACCATCTACATGTGACTAAGACTGAAGTAATCTACCAAGGACATTTGAGGCATTTGGGCCTCAGTTTCTGTGAGGACCAAATGTGGCAATGGACAGTAGTGTTCTTGTCCATAAACATGACAAGTAGTCAAATATCACACTAGTGAGCCCTGCATACATGCAGTCGCTAAGTCTCAGAGAGAACAAGAAATGTTAGGCAAAATCATTCTTTGATGCCAAACCTATGCAAAAGGAGAATGGGGGAAGCTGAGCCAGTTTAAATACTATTTTATTCATTTAGTCGAATATAAGAAACATTTAATTTTTTTGCTTGTTTCTTTTTCTATGTTGTCTAGTAAGTGAGGGTATTGTTTTGGTTTTGTTTGTATGTTTGTTTTGGTGCTGATGATTGAACCAGGACCTTTGCACTGAGCTACGTCCCCAGACCTTTTTTAAATTTTAAATTTTGAGACAGTTTCTCCCTAAGTTGCTAAATTTCCCGGGCTGAAAGTGAATTTCTGATCCTTCTGCCTCAATCTCCCAGAGTGCTGCGATTACAGATATGTACCATTATGCCCAGCTTGTCAGTTTCTTGATAAAGCATCTGTTGGCTTTATTTTGGGCAAGACGCTATATGTACCTTCACATCTTTTCATTTAAAATGACCTTTTATCCTCATTGTAAAAATGAGCTATGATGGTAAAATTTCTCATTGAATAATACAAAAATCCTTTCCACAGTAAAAACCTAGAAGGGGCCGGGGAGATGGCTTAGTAGAATAAGCACTTCCCTGGCAAGTGCAAGGGTCTGAGTTCAATCCCCATTTCTGAAAAAAAAAAGTTTGAAGGGCTGGGGAGATAGCTCAGTAGAATAAGCACTTACCTGGCAAGTGCAAGGGCCTGAGTTCAATCCCCAGTTCCACCAAAAACAACAATTAAAAACCTAGAATTATAAAATATAACAGCATCATGAATAGCTATTTCCTGTGGTCTTCTCTTTCCCCAAACCTTACTGTCTGTCTTCCATCTCACTGTCAGCAAATGATCTTCCTGAAATTGTCACTGAAAACATACACGAGTCATAAGTTCATGTTCTCATTCTTCTCCTGTGATATCTACTTTGCCTGCCTTTCACAACCATTTCGTTGACTCTTATGTCCATGCATGTGTTGATACCCCTCAACTTTGTCACCAAATCAGATGTCCTAATGCAAAAGCTTGTGTACAATTGTACAATGGCTTCTTCCCTTGTATATCTCAAATTACATGGTCAACATAAGATCACTTACTATCCTTATTCAGAGGACAGTGATCAAAGATGTACAATGTGCCTAAGGAGAGCCATATAGAGAGAAAACAATCTCTCAGGCTTTCACAGAGAGCAAATTGGTCAAGCAATGACCATGACTTATCCACATGGCTGACACTGATCTACAAACTGTGGTACAGGGTTTCAGGATAAATCCTGAGGGGATTTGACTGACCTTATCAGGTACAAAAGTTACATTTCTTGTTATATAGGACTTGCTTTATCTTGGTCTTAACCATCCAGCAGAAAAGTAAAAGCGAAGTATAAAAAGTAAAGCCATATTAATATGCTGAGCTGTAAAAGACTCAAGTCAACAACTTCTGACATGGCCAGTCTTACGGAAAACCCACTACTGTTATGGACTACTGGACTGTATTGGAATATTTTGCTGAATTCATGCACCTGCAATATTTAAATGACAATGGAATACCCTTCTCTGACAAAACTAAAAAAAGGGGGGGATACAAATGAATGATCATTTGGTATCTGTATATTCAAAATAGTTAGGATAGATATACAGCCACTTTTTCTTAATTCAATGAATAGAGAGATTTGTTCTAGTAGTGTCTGTGGACAGGACAATGAATAACCACTAAGACAATAATATGCAATGTATTAATTATTGAAACTGTGTTAGTAATCGGCTTTGAAACTGTCTCATTGCTATTTGTTTCTCAATAAAATTATCTTTAAAAATAAAGCAAAGATGTTGCCCAGAAAAACATAAGACTCATTGTTTAAGAATGTGAGGCAACTAACTTGTACAGGCTGGACTCCTGTGATCTTCCTGTCTCAACCTTCCAAATGCTGGCATTAAAGGTGTGCACAACAAAATCCAGTTTAAAACAAGGACTCTTGGTTTTCTTCTCCCAAGACCACTGTTTTCCGGGAGTTTTCCATCTCAGTAAATGGCATTACCACTCAGTTGCTCAGACCAAAACCTAGGAGTCAGACATGTTTGATCTGTCTCTGTCTCTCTCTCTCTGTCTCCCTCTCTGTCTCTCTGTTTCTGTCTCTCTCTCATTCTCTCCATCTCACTTTCTCTCTCTCACACACACACAGCTTACCTTTAATCTTTCAGTAAATATTTTTGCCTCTACCTTCAAATGCATATCTAATCTTCCCTTTCTGACAACCTTCAAAACTACTATTCCAGCCCAAAGAATCTTCATGTCATGCCTTTACAACCACAATAAGCCCTTTAACTTACTTGACTGTATCTGTCCTTTACCAGCTTACAGTCTATTCTCAACTCAGCAAGTAAAATGATCCCTTGAAAATATAAGAAAGATCATGTCAGGGATATGTTAAAATCCTCTAATGGCTTATCTTTTCCCAGGGGCCCAGAGACTGTTAGTTATCCTCCAGTATTTATAATACTAGAACTTCTAATTTTTTTATTTTTTAAAATAATTTCACTGAGAAACAAATAACAATGAGACAGTTTCAAAACCAATTGCTAGCACAGTTTCAATAATTAATATATTGTATATTGTTGTCTTATTGGTTATTCATTGTACAAGATGCAGACATGATGTCCTGTCCACAAACACTATTAGAGCAAATCTCTCTATTCATTGAATTAAGAGAATGTAGCTGTATATCTATCCTAACTATTTTGAATATACAGATACCAAATGGTCATTCCTTTGTATCCCCCCCTTTTTTAGTTTTGTCAGAGAAGGGTATTCCTTTGTCATTTAAATATTGTAGGTGCATGAATTCAGCAAAACATTCCAATATAGTCCAGTAGTCCATAACAGTAGTGGGTTTTCCATAAGACTGGCAATGTCAGAAAGAACTTCTAATTTTTAATCAGGCTCATAGACATCCAGAGTAAAAACTACCATAACTAATTTCTTACCAAGGGGATATAGAAATTGTCACACATGTATCCTGACTGAACTGGGTTGGGCACTCTGCCCCTCGAGAGAGCAATGGTTATTGCTCTCCTACTTGCCTCCTCCACTCCAGTCACACAGGCTGTGTCAGTCACTTTATTGCTGAGAAACAATACGGACAACCACAATATAAAGAAAGACAAATTTATTTTGGCTCATTTCAGATCACAGTCACTGAATCCAAGGCAGGGAGGGAGACAAGCCCTCCAATGACCTGCCATTTCCCATCAGACCTTACCTCCTAAATAGTAAGTCAGCTATAATTTCCTCATAATCTAATCTCCTTCTTAAAGGACATGATAAGTACATGCAGTTCTTGGAAGAAATCGAAATATAAAACATAGTACAGGTCTCCTTAGTGTTCCTTCTATACACCACACCCTCTTTCACCTCAGAGTATTTACTCTTACTTCTGCATGGAATGCCCTTGCCCAAAATAGCACCATTGCTTCTTTCCTCATTTTAGACTGCTACTTAGATATTACCTTGTCACAGAGGCCTTCCCAGAGCTAATGTCCTCATCCTACTCCAGGACTCTTCATCCTATTAACCTGTTGTATTTTTCTCCATACTGGCGGGCACATTCTGACATTACAGCATTGTATTTTCTTGTTTATAGTGGTCCTCACTAAGTGAAATATAAGCTCCACAAGGGCAAGAATGTTGTATTGTTCACCATTTAATCCTCAGCTCCTAAAACAGTTTCTGTTACAGCATAGATGTTCAATAAATATTTGCTTACTGAGTGAATGAATGAATACACAACTGAGAGTACAATAAATTAAGGTGCTGGAAAATGAGAACTAAAAATTTGAGGGCTATGTGTTCTAGTGACATGTAATTTAAGCCCAGTAACCCACACTGTTAGTTATCCTCAAGTATCTATAGTACTAGAACTCCTAATTTGTAACCAGACTCATAGCCATCCAGAGTAAAAACTACCATGACTAACTTCTGACCAAGAGGATATATAAATTGTCACACAACTACTACTGAGAATTTTTCTTAAAAGACATCTTCCATGTCCCTTCTTCTTGACTCCTTACCTTCTGGATCTTGGACTGCAAGGTGATCTAAGAATTAAAGTACACATTCAGTGGAATAATATAATAGGAGGGGTCTGTACCTCAGAGCATTGTCAAAACAGACCCTTCTTAGCAGACCCGGATTCCTGTCTCTGGACTGTTGTGAGAGAGATGAGTTTTCCTCTTGCTTGTGCCACTATTATTTGGGAGTTCTTTTGCTCTCAGCTGAAACTAACACGAACAAATAAAATACATGTGAGTAAGAGGATACAAGACTTTGGAACCAAGATCCCCATGTAAAGCCTGGAACCCCAGTTAACTTTTCCCTAAGTTAAATGGTGAATTAGGAAAAGCCCTGTCCATTAGTTGTCTGATTAGACTGGGTTTCTGGGCAGCAAAATAGAGTTTACTTGACAATTCATAATCATTAATATTTTAAGAGGTATGTAAACAACATATCCCAAAGGTGAAGGTGATAAATCTGAGTGCATTAAAGTAAAAATATATTTTGGAATGACAAAAGACAACAGAAATGAAGCTAAAGACTTGTCATAGACTGTGATAAACAAGGAATTTGTGCCAGAAAACACAAAGCACCTTATAAATCAATAAGAAGAAAAAGACAGCTTCATAAAAACAAAGAAAAGACATAAAGAGGCACTGACTTTATAGTGTGAAGGGGGATATTGAATGAACAGGAAATAAATGGAAAAGCACCCAACTGCCACATCAAACAATATTAATAATTGCCCCTTAATGGAGTCTTTGCTATGTGTCAGGTCACACTGCAAGTGCTATTTATAAGATGCTATTTTACACTCATCAGGTTGGCAAGACAGGGCCATGGAGATAGCTCAGTAGAATAAGTGCCTGGCTGGCAAGCCCAGGGTCCTGAGTTCAATCCCTGGTACCTAAAAAAAAAAAAAAAGTAAGGTTGGCAAGACATTAAAAGAACAACAAATCAACTATTTTGGCAAGGATATGAAGCATTAGTAATTTTTAGGCACTGATGTTGAAAACACTGTTATTTTATAGGGCAATTTGGCAATGTCTAATAAAGATGAAAATGCAAATGATTTCTAGAAGGATACCTAGAGAAAGTCTTGCATATGTGCTATTTTGGTTCATGGGCCTAGAGATTTCAGCCCATAGTCACTTGGCCCCTTCACTGAGAGTTCGCAGTAAAGAGTGACATCGTGGGGGATCACATGGTGGAGCAAAGTGGCTCACTTTATGGCAGTTGGGATGCAAAGAAAGAGGAAGAAGCCCAGGCCCCTAGCTACCCTTCAAGAGCACACCTCAGAGCCATAGAGAAAGTTCAGCGGACTAAGCACCTGCTTAGGCAAGCGCAGAGATCAGGATTCAATCCACAGCACCACAGGCCACGCCGGCCCCACCCCTGGGGTGCACTGAGCCTGCCACTGAGTTTGGGCATGGTGGCGCACATCTGTAATCTCAGCGCTGGGGAGGCTGAAAACAGGAGAATCACTACAAGTCCGATCTATGTAGTGAGAAACTTTAGACCCTGTACTAAAAAAAACCAAAAAAAAAAAAAAAACCCAGCAAAATATGGTATAGGATTATAGTTTGATAAAGCTAAGTAGTAAGCATACTTTTGTTTATATGTTGGTTTTTGTACATTACTGCATGTTTGAGATAATGACAAAATATAAAAGGAAAAATAATCCAATTACATTGAAAAACAGAAAACAGGAAAAACATGTCATCATCCAGAAAAGTTACCATTTGTTTATTTTCTCTTTATTTATTTATTTATTTATTTACTTGTGTATTTGGTACAGGGTCTCATTAGTGTGCCCAGGGGGTGGGGCCGGCATGGTATGCAGTACTGGGGATCGAACCTGGGTCCTTGGGGTTGCCAGGCAGGTGCTTCGACTGCTAAGCTATATCCCCAGCCCAGAAAAGTTGCCATTTGGATCTAATATTTTTTCCTTGATTTCTAGAACATGTTCAGCCTTTACTTTGTGCCCAAGTGGGACATTGGTTATCTATCATACACTGAGTCAATGATACTGTGACATTCTTTAATGATACCCTGCCATATGTGCCACTACCAAAAGGGTCACAGCTCTGCTAGGAAATATTCATAAAATGTAACTTTAAAGTTTTTCCTTAGACTAATGTTTGTCACATCAATTGTTCATTATCTTCTGGAAACAACAGTGACTAACATTTTAATAAACATTTACTATGTGCCAGGCCCTGTTCTCAACACTTTACATGTATGAACACATGTAACCCTCACAACTACCCTCTAAAATAATTTCAATTACTCTCAGAATCACAGCGACTTTCAAAAGGAGGAAGCTGAGACAAAAAACAAGTAACTGGACAAAAGATGTAATTCAGCGGCATAGCACCTGCCTGCCAATTGAAACATCATGAGTTCAATTCCCAAAACAAAAACTAAATAAATAAATAAAGACAAGAAACCTGAACAAACTAACACAAATAGTAAATAGTGGAGGCAGTGAGCTACAGGCTCTAACTCCAGAGCCCTTACTACCATGAAATCTTACTTTTAGTATCAGTGATTTTATAGTAATAATACTTTTGGTTGTTGCTTTGTGGGAAGTGGAATCATTAGTATGAGCTGATATTTGAGCTCTGAGCTGACAGCGTCTTAATTAATGTCATTTCATCATGTGTATGTACCCTGTCTTAATTAGAGAACAAGTTTCTGAACGGCAGACATTTTTTTGTACATGCCCACAGAAAATTTTCAATCACAGTATTGAAATGAAACACAAACACAGACAGACACACAAACACACGAATTAAAAAAACCACCAATCAATTCCACATCAAGACATAATCCTCAAGGAAGTAATTTGTGTTTTTATTTTCTTTCAATTTTTTGTTAATAGCAACTTTTCCCACCAACTGGGGCAAAGATGTGAGCTCTGCAAACTTTCAAAGTAGTTTTTTGTTCCCACATCTCAGTGTAATTCTCATTAAGGCAGTAAGTAGTACTCATCTATAATCTGAGTGTTGGGCTTTCTTGAGATTTCCTCTACCAGATTAAGTAGTCTACCACTCTCAATCTCCAAAGTCCCAGGACATGGATAATGAGTAGACAAACTTTCTCCCAGGGTGTGACAGACATGATCTTGAGTCTGATTGCCAATGGGGTCTTGTTCTCAAGTGAAACCTCTTGAGTCTGGTCTCTGTACTTTTATCTGAATTCTGGTCTTCTGAGCTCTGACCAGAATCTCCCATTCAGCTCAGTGTATAACACTCTAGGTCTTCTTTAACTGGTATCTTCAAACCTTTGCAAACTCTTTCTGTGAACCAGTTCCGAACACCTCTAAATCACATTGTCAAGTAGAATCATTGTAACAACTTTACTTTGCATAGCAAAATCTGTTTTTAGTCACTTTCCTTATCACCGGGATGAAATACTTGACACCTATAACTTAAAGGAGAGGTTTA
>NW_004524812.1:2018021-2088541 GCF_000260255.1 Octodon degus
AGAGAGAGAGAGAGAGAGAGAGAGAGAGAGAGAGAGAGAGAGAGAGAGAAACAGACAGAGAGAGGGAGAGACAGAGACAGAAAGACAGAGAGAGACAGACCAGGGAGGGAGCTATACCCTTCCACGTTATGTTCTTTTCTGGCCAGGCCTAACACTCCAACAGCACTCTCCGCTGCTAGAGTCACCAATGGATGGTTACGCTAGCGAGTGTAGCACCCCCATGATCTGTTTGTCTTCCATAAGCTCTGCCTGTGCACACATGAGACTCCCACAGTGTGCATATAAGAGTTGTAATGTTCTTTTTTTCTTCTGTGACTCTCTTATTTCGCCTAGCATAATGTCTGCAAGGTCCCTCTGCATTGTGGCACATGTCAGAATTTCTTCCTCTTTAAAGACTAAATAATATTCCATTGTGTGTATATAACACATTTTTTTGTGTGGAACCAGGGATTGAACTCAGGACCATGTGCTTGCTGGGCAGGCACTTATTCTACTGAACTATCTCCCCAGTCCTTATATAACACATTTTTATCCAATTATCCACTAACGGACATTTGGTTCCTACTTTGGCTATTAAGAATTATACTGCTACAAATATGAATGTACAAATAAGTATTTGAATCATGATTTTAAAGTTTTTGGAGTATATAACTAAAAGTATAATTGCTGGATCATATGGCAGTTCTGCATCTAATATTCTCTCTCTCTCTCTCTCTCTCCCCTTCCTGTCCTCCCTTTCTCATCCACACATTGTTCTACACATTCCCATAACTCTCTCCCCTCCTGGGTAAATTTCATTCTGCACCCCTGTGTGCTTCTTTTAGGTGTATAGTCACCTTCCTTAATTTCTACCACCCTAATCTTTTTATAGATTTTAAGAAATCAAATTGTTCCTTTAATTGCTATAATATGCTGGTGGTAGCATTCTCCTTGGTAATAAAAGCTATGATAAATTGTATATAGCTTGTTTTTGTAGAATTTTTGAATCATAGAGAAACATTCTTGTTATTATCTATGCTAACAGGAATACATTGCATTTTTTCTATACCATAAGGTGAGGTTGCACTTTTGTGATAAAGAAATTTCAGAAAACCCCAACAATTTCTATACAAAATTTTTGTGCAGAATAAAAGCATATGCACAATTGCTATCAATAGCTTAGACTCACATATAAGAGTGAGATCCATTTCAAATATGGAAGTTGTGCATCTCTGTTTATTTCAGTCTAAGGACGGAAACCACCAGACAATGGAAAAGCACCCAAAACTACATCAAGTACCAGTGTTGTCCAGTGACACAGTATATCTGAAAGAACGTCATGTTACAAAGACACAGAAAAGTAAAGAGCTAAATTACACAGAGTAAAGAATCTCCACAGCAATCAAGTACCAATTAGTGACTTGTCGCTTTTTAGAAAGAAAACATATTTCTTTCTCCAACCATCAGGAAAAACAAATCTACAGTTTGCTAAATTTAGTTGCAGCTCTGTTACTACAATGATGACAAAATTTTCCTCTGACCACAGTGTGCTTGAGTACAAATGGTTCCTCTTTCCAGGATCTGATGGTGCATATACAAATTCCTAGTGAGGTGACACCCAGTCTCCCACAGAGGACTCCCTGAGTGTGAAGATTGCAAATGGGCTTTACTCCACAGAGGAAACCGCTAAGGAGCATAGGCAAACCTTCCTGCTGGGCTCTGTTGCCTTTATACTGTTCACAGGCAGAGGAGCCAGCTGATCCAATTTCAACACGGCAAGCCTAGCATGGCGCCCGTAGTTGGCTGGGTGTTGAGCATGGTCTTTGCTCCCTTGCAGAGTAGGAATCAGCAGGAAAGCCCCTGCACACGCTTCTCCCTCTCCTGCTGTGGCCCTCCTGCTGTGGCCCTCATACTAGCTCTCCTCCCAAGATGCTTTCATCACTGCAGGCTGCACATGTCGCTGCCTGGGGATGAAAGGGTGAGAGGAAACAGGAAACTGAGTGGCAGCAAAGGAGAAATGAAAGAAAAAGGACTGAGAACAAATGGGACAAGGCGATCAGAAAGGAGAACAATAGAAGCGGAACCACTAAGTGATGAGGGAACTATAAAGACGAAAGAGTACTAGAAATTCTAATAATTGTTCCCATTTTTACTGTTTATCATGCTCTGGGCACTGCATAAATTCTTCATGGGAGTTTCTTCGCCTCACATCTCATCCTTACAGGAATCGTTGTGGTGGTAGGCATTGTTATGCCCATTTTACAGAAGACATCCTTGTCAAGAAAAGAGAAAGATTAAAAAAATAATAACTTCACGACATTTGAAAGAAGTTAAGAGTGGGAAGGATGAAAAGGAACCAAACAATAAGAAAAACAGAAAATACAAAATCAAACTGGCCCACTAGCATACAGCAGCAACCCAGCTACATGGGAGGCTGAGGCAGGAAGAACACATGTTCAAGGCCAGCTTGGGTAATTTATTGAGACTGTACCTCAAAACACAAAATACAAAAAGGGTTGGGGTTTGTAGTTCACTGCCTCCTGGGTTCATCCCCAGTACTACAAAAATAAAAATATAAATAAAAATAGAACAGCGTGCCCAGTAAATGGAGGCTATGCATTTTCCTCTAACATTCATGGAACATTTACAAAAATAAACTATATACTGCCGTGACACAGACTTCATTCATTTGAAAGATTAGTACCATCCTGGAAACTGTGGCTGCAGAAGAGTGAGCTGACTATCCCTTGCTGGTCTCTGTCTCTTAGGCCAGGGTGCATGTAGCCACAGCGCAGCACCCAGACATGCTACTGTGGAGGTGAACTCCACTTGATCAAAGACCAAGAGGGCAATCCTGGTGAAAGGCATGGAGGGACGGGGCTACGTGAGGATTATTTTGGGATGAGTTTTGCTGTTTCCCTTGAAGCCTGGAGTTTTCCAAGTGCGGAGTCAGGCCTGCAGTTCATCATTGCAAATAGTTCTGTCCACAAACCAGGTTCGCAAAGTGACCTCTGGGGATGCTTTGCTATATGCAAATCAGAGTGCTGATTAGCAGGGCAGAGTTGCTGGTATGCAAAGAGGCCCCTTCACAGAGAGACCTTGTGAGTGAGGCAAGAGGGCCTGGAGGTTTATCTGGTAAAATGCAAATATTAATTACCTTCTACTCTCAAGGCAAACAGTGAAGACCTCTCAAGGGCAGGGAAGTATAGGCCACAAATATGCAAATAACACATTTGAATCATGACATTGAGGACCCCTTGCCACCCAGGCTGAGATAGGAATGCAGAGTGGCCAGGTGCAAAGCTGTTAAAAGCTTGACAGTGCACAAGATCTGGATGGTCCTGCCAGGACTAGGGAAGGGGGCAGGGCCTGAGAAGAGCTTTAGATGCTTAGCGGAGAGGGTACAGTGAAAAGCTGGCATGAGATCCTGGCTGAGGTCCTGGGGGGTGGCAGGGCTGACACCACCCCAACCAAAGTCCAAGAGAGGAGCCTTGAATGCCAACACACAGAGAGGCTTCCTCTGCAGGACATGAGTGTTGGAACACAGAACAGGGCCAATTCTGGAGAGGTAAGCTGTATAGCATGAAAAGAGTGAGGCCTGGAGCATCTGGGAAAACAGTGAATATTTTCATGGGGACAAGAGACAGTCGGCGGTACAGGCTGTCTTATATATAGCAGCACCCCCAAATAATTTTGCTCAGGAAAGAATCAGCCTCACAGCCTCTGGTTTTTATCTTTCCCAACATCCTCCCCCTTGCCTGGAGGCTGTCCCCAACTCCAGCTGCCAACACCTCAAATAGTGTTTCCCTGGTCTTCCTGCCTCCAGCAAAAAATTTATGAGGTCTTAGTCATTCATTTTAGAGAGCTAGCTCTCCTAAACATCACCTTTATTATGCTACCACTTTGTTTATTAAAAAAATGTTATGTGTTTCTTTATTGCTTGTGAGAGCAAGCCACAAACTGACCTTCTCTGGCATTCCTTTCTCTTGCCTGGCTCTTCCTTCCTCTCCCTCCCCTCCCTCCCCTCCCCTTTCCTCCCCTCTCCCTCTCCTGCTTGCTCCTTGTCCCCTCTCCCCTCTCCCTCTCTCCTCTCCTTTCCTCCTTTCCCTCCCCTCCCCTTCCCTTCTTTCCCTTCCTCCTCCCCATTTCCATTCTTTCTCTCTCCCTGTCTCCTCTTTCCTCTCTTCTCCTGTCTCCTTTTCCTCCTGCCCCCTTCCTCTCTCCTTTCTATCATTCTGGTTCTCTGTTAAGACCTAGTTTAACTCTCATCTCCTTTAATAAGTTTTCCAAAGTCATTCCAATCACAATTGTCTGTTTTGTTTTTCTCTAAACCTGTACCACAGGTGAATGTTTCTGGTTATTTTTTGTTTGTTTGTTGCACTTTCTCTAATTGTTTTTGTACTTTACTAAGCCTAGGAGCTTCCTAAGGGAAAGGAACTGTTTCCAAAATTGTTCATTGGCTGCTACCTCTCATAGCATCTAACAAAGTGCAATGTATGTATTCATTAAAATATATTTAGTGGGCATGTAACCTGTGCCATGTGCCACCTCTGGGAATAAATCAGAGGCAAAAAAATCTCAGTACTTGTAACATTTACAAGTTTGTGTTGTAAATAAAGCTGCCCAGGAAGGGAGAAAAGGAGGTGCCTTGATGGGGTTTATTTTTTAATGATACTGGGAATTGAAGCCAGAGGTATTCTATCATTGAGTGACATCCCCAGTCCTTGTTTTATTTTATTTGAGAAAGGCTTTCACTAAGTTGCCCAGATTGGCCTCAAACTTGATCTTGTCCCCATTTCCCAAGTAGCTGGGATTCTAGGTGTGTACCACTATGTCTGGCTAGGAGCTCATCATTGTTTTGATGGGGTGGCCAAGGCAAGCCTCAGTAACATCTGAATGAGGAGAGAGAGAGAGAGATGTGGATATCTTGGGGAGAGGCAACAAGTATTGAAGGAATTAGGTGTGATAAAAGCCCGGAGATAGGCATGTACTTGGCTTTTGTGAGAAACATCCTGATGATCAGTGTGGCTGGGGGAAAATAATGGAGCCAAGGGAAAGGCAGTTAGAGAGGCAGTGAAGTCAGACAGGGCAAAACCCTTGAGGTCACTTGATGACGCTGACATGCAAGAGTTCTAAGCAGGAACAGATCCCATTCAATTAAAAAGTTACTGTAGGGCTGGGGGTTGTGGTTTGGTAGCAGAACACTTGCCTAACAGGTGGAGGCTGAAGATTTGATCCCAAATAATACAAAAACAACAATGTTAGTTTAGTGAGCACTGTAGGAGCCTACAGTGCTATAGGCTCTGATCCAGCCACTCCAGTGGATGCTTAGTCTAGTCGGGCTAAGTTGAAAGGATCCTGTCATTCATTTTAGTATAACGAGTGAAAATCAAATCAGGAACTCACTTGCTGAAGAGTGAGGATCAATGTAATTAACTGTAAACATTGGGGACAGGCATGTGCTGCTAACCGCATTATAGTCATCTTTATATTCTCTGTGGTGCCAGTGGGTGCTTTCCCCAAGTCATCCCCCAAAAAACTCAGAATCAAGGTAAGAGCAGGGCACTTACTGTACACACGGGTCCCCAAGACAAGCCCCCTGGTGGTTGTCCCTTACAATTAGATTATTGCCCTGAACATTTTTCTACCAGAGGTAGAAATCCTGGGATCGCCTTGAACTGGGAGTCCTTGGCCTCCAAGAACTTGAATCCTGGGGCTGGTGAGATGGCTCAGTGGTCTAAAGCACCTATTTGGAACAAGCTTAGCAAAGCACAGGGACCACAGTTCAATCCCCCAGCACCACATGCCAGCCAGCCCCGCCCCCTGGTGGGCTGAGCTGGCCACACACACACACACACACACACACACACACACACACACACATAAATAAATAAATAAAATTTAAAAAAATAATTTGAATCCTGCAGCAGAAACAACCACACACACACACACACACACACACACACACACACACACACTCCACAAGGACATTCAGCCTGAGGATGGCCAGTCAGCTAGTGCTGCTACAGCTCTGAGTGACCTAGGAGCCTGGCTCGAAAGAGGTTATGAAGAGTCTTGAGAATTAATCTGTCCTGCAGAGGCAAGCTTGCAAGTAAAGGAGTTAGGAATTCCCTTTGGGACATTTGAGGGGAAGGATGCCACTTAAGGAGTTTAACCTGGGGTATGAAATGATCAGATTTGTATTTTGGAAAATATCTGTTTCATGGAGGGTGTATCTTTAGAGTCAGCTTGAACAGACATTGCGGTAAGCAGTATCAAGGACACAAAATAAGACCATGGAGGTGTGTGGGAGGCGTTAGTTCTAAGTGATGCTTTACAATCTACTGTGACTACATGGCTAGACAGTGGGATGGAGGAACTAGGGGTGCTGGATACAGAAAAGGGAGGCTGCACAAGCAAATAGTTTTACAAGCCTTCTCTCACTGTTTCTTGATGGGCACTAGGAAAATTGGTAGGTGTGATGAAATATAAAAGAATACTCTAGCTCAGAATTCCTTTTTCTTTTCTTTTTCTATGGCAATAGGCATTGAACTCAGGGCCTCTTGGATGCTGGGCAAGCACTCTAGCACTGAGCTACACTTTTGCACTGTGGTCATTTTGAGCAGGATAAGCCTTTGTTGTTAGCTGTCCCAGTGCCTTGGAGGATGCTCAGCAGCACCCCAGGCCTCTACCTGCTAGACGCCAGGAACATCCCTCCCTTATCAGTCATGACAACCCAAAATATCCCCAGACATTGCCAAATATCTCCTGAGAAGCAAAATTGCCCCCAGTTGGGAGCCACTGCTATAAAGTCAGGAGAAGGGAAATTCCCCTGGTGGTGACTTCCCCCTTTTCTTTGCATTGCAGTAGTGTGAGGATCTGTTTTGATTTTGCTTAACAAATGATAGAGGACCCTTTGTGAGATTTTCACCTAATCCTGTGATGTATGCTGGTATCCCCATCCATTTTGAACTCATGGGGATGTTTCTTCCTGGCTAGAAGGAGAGCCTTTTTTTATTTTTGTTGAACATTTTCTTGTTCCTACTTCTTTCCACCTGCAAAAGTAGCAAGCCTTAGGAAACAGGGAAAAAGGAGCAACTCAAGTATAAAGGACAGCCAAGAACTCCAGCCTCATGGGGCCAAAGCAACAAGGTAGCTGGCAGTCTCACACTCAAGCCTCAGGGGGCTAAGAGTTAAAGCTAAAACTTGATGTTGCCTCATCATGATTTTGGTTACACAAAGCCAGAGAGTTAGTGTTTATTGCGGTTCCTGGAAAGCCTTCCATTTGTCTTCATTCTTCCTACATACCAGAATCGTGGCCTGATTCAATCCATGATGCCCTTCAAATAAGAGGACACACAGATTGCAAATAATGGTTTCATGTTGAAGAAACAAACAGCATTCTTAACCCTCTCCAACACCATCAGAAAAATTTAAAAATTGTTGTTGGATGCTTAGGATGGGAGATAAAGGTTACTAACTATACAGTCGTGCAGGCAGTAAGCCAAAATTCTCTCTGTGAAAGGAAATCAAGTCCCCTCCCAGCCCTTGCAGTCCTTTGTCTTTTTCTTCCCAGTGCTCAAATTCTTCAGGCCTTTTCTGGGGATTAATGACATGTCACAGCCCTTATTTTGCTAATCATGTGCTACTGTTACTGTGCACTGGATTGAGCACTGTCTGTGCCAGCCAGAGCTCATGATGGCACTCAGCCAGTCCCCAGCAGCTCCTGTTCCAGCTGGACATGCCTTAAAAGGCAGTTGGCATGGTCATTTTGGAAATGTTATTATAAACTTATTGTATAATGTTTCCAGCAAATCTCAGCAAGTGCATATGTGTCTGGTGATCAGGGGGAAGAAGGTTTTGGGTTTGAGAGTCACTGACCTATTTGCAGAGAGATTGAATAATAATGGTAAGATCTCTCAGTTCTATCAGCTTTGATAGTTGTTATAGTGTTTCCACTAACCTTATTTTATTCAAATATACATATTATACATATAATTGTATAATATATGATACAAATATATACTATAGTATTATATATTATTGTATATGTGGATTTATGCTGAACCTTTAACTGCCAGGATCAATATCATAAGGTTCAGGGCAGGTAGGCCCTCCTCCTAGAAGCCTTTCTTGCCCCTTTCCTCCTCTAAAGCCCCTTCTTTACACTCCACAATTTCATGTTCTTACCCTTATGGGCTCACAGCTCTTTGTTAGCAAGTCTGCTGTGCTTTGCTCTGCTCTTTTCCTATTCGTTCAGGAGATGGAACCCAGGGCCTTACACATGCTAAGTGTGTGCTTTACCACTGAGCAACACCCCCAGAAATGTCTACTTTGAAGGACTGTCATTCATAATTCCTTGAAGGTCTTCATAACTATTGAAACTGAGACCTTTATCCCAAGAGTGGTACCTTTGTTTTGGCAAGGTCGGCAGAGGCAAACCTAAGGCACATGTGCCACAGTCAGGCTATTTCCTTGAAAGCCCTAAAATGCTCACAGCTACTGGGCTAGGTTAAACAGCCTGATGCCTTTTGGGTGAGTCTGAGACTAGGTATATTGCACTAGGTATATTATCAACTTTTCATTGCTATATTTTTATAACTGCTTTCAGGTGTATTAATTGGTGGCTTGATTTGATCAAGCTGTACTGCATCTCGTGGGTCTCACCCATCCAGAGGTAAGTCTTTTCTAGGGGGGAGAGTGATGGAGTAATGCCTCCTTCCATGCTATCCACGCCCTGCTTCTCAACACTTGCAGATGTGGTTCCTTACATAATGAAAATGACTGCACATGTGACCAAATCTGGGGCTCTGAGATTGGGGGATTATTGTGGATTATTTGTGAAGCTGGGTGTAAGCACAAGCATCTTTTTTTTTTTTTTTGGTACTGGGGATTGAACTCAGGACGTTGTGCTTGCCAGGCAAGTACTTGTTCTACTGAGCTATCTCCCCAGCCCCACAAGCATCTTTATAAAGGAAAGATGGAGTCAGGAAGAGCGGAGTCAGAGACATGACAAGGGAAGCAAATATGGTACAGTGGTACAGCAACACACCAAAGAATGTGGGCAGTCTCTAGAAGCCAGAAAAGTCAGGAAACACATCCTCTCCTGGAATCTCCAGAAGGGATTCAGCTCTGCCCACACCTTGATTTTAGCTCTATAAGACTTTCAATCGCTGCAATGGCGACACATCTGTGTTTTATATCACTAAAGTTGTGGTAATTTGCTGCAGCAGTAATAGCACACTCATAAGGGTTCTCAGTTCCCCCCTCCCCAACCTTGCTAGCTCTCATAGGCACCTAATTTTATGTATTCAGCATGCTGCTTTCAGATTTTATCCTTTCAATTTATATCCTTGAAAAATACAGAGGAAGTTGGTTATGTGATTAAAAATTCAAGTACATAATGTAGTACTGTCCCTCAGATTGGGAATATTGCTTTTATGTCCTACTTAATGTTACCAGCTTTCAGACACACCGGTTGCCCCTTCCATAAAGCACAGTGTCACCAAGCCCCTACGTGGACTTTCCAGTCCACCCAGTGAGGCAAGCCTAGTATTACTAACTCTGGAGTCAGAGCTTAGGAAACAAGAGAGCTCAGAGGCCAAGAGCTGGCAGCCAGGTTTCCAGGCTCCCAGACCAAGGTTCTTTCCCTAGGAACACGTCCTAGTGCTCCCCAGGGCACAGCCCTTGGCATCACACGGCCAGGCGAGTGTGCACCTTAGCCTCGACGAGGGCGGGCGCTGCCTCCACCGCGCAGAGGGCGGGGGCCGGCAGCCGCTTGAGCTGGCCGGGAGTGGTCAAGGAAGTCACTGCTGGGTCTGGGATCTGGGCTTAGCAAAGGGGTGGCGAGGCCAGGTGGAACCCAGCCGCGGGCCCGCCTTCGCTCGCCGGCTCAGGTTACCTGCGGCCGTGGGTGGGGCGGGCCTTCCCGTCTGCCCCGGCCCCCAGCCTCCGCGGCGCGCAGCCGGGAAGTGGGAGCGGGAGCGAGGTAGGCGGAGACTGCCCAGGCTCCGGCCCGGCCGGGCTCGAGGCGAGGGGCCGTATGGAGCTGGCGGCGCGGGGCTGGGGGCTGTGGGCGCTGCTGCTCTGCACCGGCGCCGGCTGGGCCGCCGTGCCCTCAGGTGAGTGAGCACGGAGCCCTGGCGGTGGCGGGAGGCAGGGGTCTCGGCAAAAGGCCGGCGCTGGAGGACGCCGTGGGGCGGGGGGCGCGGCGACGGGGAGCTGCGGGCTGTCCTGGCCACGCTCCGCGCTCAGCGACCGCAGCCTCTGGGCCTGGCGCTCGCGCTCCCTTCGAGGCGGGGGACCCGGAGTGGCGGGGTTTTCTCGAGCGCGGCGCCGGCGGAATTGGAGGAGGCTTGCTATCATCCCACTTCCCTTGCGTGGCCGGGAAGAGCCGAGAGGCTGGGGCCCGAGGATGGAACCGAAACAGGCCAGTGGCTCAGACTGTGAACTCAAGAGCTGGGTTGGCGACCCACGTCTGCGGAGCCCCAAACTTCACGGGCTCTTCGCCCAGAGCCGCACTGCTCAGCACTATCAAAGTGAAGTTTCTGGTGTGGACCTTGAAGAACTGAGGAAGATCCCAGGCCCTGTATTAAAAGGACTTGATTGAGGGCCATGGCTTCTGTTGCGTTCACTGGGAAAGCCAGAGCAGCATCCGGGCAGATGTCCCTCTTTAATAAATTTTACATTTTGAGATAATCATAGATGTATGGAAGAGTTGCAAATATTGATGACAAAGTTTCTCCATCCTGTTCACTCCTGTGCAGCTGCTTTTAACTAATCAACCCTACAGGATTGCTGCAAGAATTGAACATTTTGGGTAGTAATAGTAGCTCCGAAATTTTATAAATTTTATTATCACACTGAGACAGATGCCAACAATATGCTTATTGCATTTTTATCAGTGTACTTTGAAACCAGAGTTGAACTGTCAATTAGGAAATCTTAATGCCATATATTGATCTATGCAATAAAACGGATGTGTCTGCTCTATGTCAGGCAGTGTTCTAGGTGCTAAGAATGAGTGAGCAAATAGATCAAGTCCCTGTACAGTGGAGCTAATGTGCTCCTGGCAGTGTCAGAGGGGAAAGTAGTAATAATGTGACATGTCAGACAGCACCAAGTACTGGGAAGAGAAACCAAGTCAGGGAACCGGTTTGCCATTGTAAATAGGGTGGCATGGAAAGACCTTGAAGAGAAGGTGTTTTTGTTTTCTTGTTTATTGTTTTTTGCAGTCTAGGGATGGAATCCAGGGCGTAGCAAGTGCTTTACCTCTGAGCTACACCCCCTAGCCTTCAACTATCTGCCTTATTTAGTGCTGAACCAGGCTTGGGAAAGTTGCTTTAAGAATATGTTATATTCTTAAAGCATCCAACATCCCTCTAGTTCAAATGGGGACACCTGATCTGATTTTCATAAGTATATGGGGAAACTGCAGTCCAGAGAAGGGAAGGGAGTTGTCTAAGGTCATACATCTCATTAGTCTCCTGATTTTCATAGTGTCACTCCCACACTCTCCCTCCTACAGATTCCCCCTCTTACACACCTGAAACAACAGTAGGCCTTCTAGGCAATGCTGGCAGCCCCCACTTAATCAGTGTTGTCATGTTGGTTTGATAATAACTTAGTTACTTAATGCGTGGAGACTCTCTTTCTATTAGATATATTGATAGAATTGTATTGAGATGTGATGGGGGAATGTAGTACCTCTAGTCACCAGACCTGAGTTTTAGTGGTTTCGATATTTACTAGCAGTGAGCCTCTGGGCTAGTTCTCTCCCCTTCCCTTGTGCTGCAGTTTGCTCATCAGTGAAATTAGCTTGAACTTCCTAAATTCTGAAAGCTCCTCCAGCTCTGATCCTCTGAGTGTTTGAAATGATCAGGTTACCCGTTTTGTTTATAGTCTGTTTAGCTCAGTAGCCTACATTGTGCCGTTTCTTAATAATAGCTAGCATTTGTGTAGTGCTTACTTTATGCCCAGCAGTTTTCTAAGGGTTTAACTTCTATGTTGTTTAACCTTTTATGTTGTTTGGTTTTGATTTTTGGATTGACATAGGGTCTCAGTATATAACCTAGCCTAGCCTTGAACTTGCTGTGTAGTCCTGGGTGGCCTTGAACTTTTCATTCTCCTGCATTGGCCTGCCAAGTGCTGAGATTCCAGGAGTGCACCACACTGTGCTCTTCCATTTAATCTTACAAAAGCCTAAACCAGTGGTGGTGAACCTATGGCATGCATGTTGCAGTGGGCTATGTGTATCATTAAGAGCTCTAATAGGTTCACCATCACTGGCCTAAGCTGTACGTGCTGTTATTGGTTACATTTTGTGTATGAGAAAGCTGAAGTGCAGTGAAGCTGAGATCCAGGTTTAAATGAAATGAAGGAGCTAGGCTTCCCAACCCAGAAGCCAGATTTCAGATGCCATGCCCTTAACCAAGGTACTCAGCGGCTCTCGCAGCCCAAAGAAGTCCTTGGCTGACAGGAGCTAGGGGACTTCTAGGGTGGCAGGACAGAACTGGTTGTGACCCATGAAAGTATATAGACTGGGGCCAGGGAGGTAGCTCAGTAGGATAAGCGCTTCCTGGCAAGTCCAAGGGTCTGAGTTCAATCCCTGGTTCCGCCAAAGTTCAATCCCCGGTTCCGCCAAAAAAAAAAAGGAAAAGAGAAGAAAAAGAAAGTATATATACTGTTTGTTACAAGACAGATGATTGCCTTTTGGAGACCAGCTTTATAATGGTTAGACTGTGTAGTCCAAATAGTAAATACTACAGGTGGTCATAAGAGAGGAAACTAAGGGTTGATAGTTTCTCAGAAGAGGTACAACTTGAGCTTGGACTTCAAGGTGGGTAGAAAAGTGATTCCTAGCGGGAGAGGGTAGCAGGAGCAGGGGCCCAGGTGGGAGGATCAGAGAGGTCCTTTGTGGACAGTAAGGAAACTGGCTTGGCAGAAGAGCCTTATTTACCCTTGAAGGACGCCAGCAGGGTGTAGCTTGAGGGAAATGACACTGGAGGAGAAGCAAGCAGGAGGACCTCACCTGGAAGAAGAACCATGGGACGGCAAAGTGCCACAGGACTTGGGGCTGCAGGGCTCTGGCATCATGATGTGCTTTGTAGGCCTCCCATCCAGTCCATGTCTTAGCAGCATCTGCCTTCCTTATGGTGCTCCACGGAGCACATCAGTATGAGGGAGGTGGTTAAAAAGATGTTGCAAAACTACAGAGAGGGAGTGATGACTGAGTGAATGTGAGGAAAGGAGATGATGACTCACATATGACTGAGTATTTTCTCAACTTTCCCCGAAATGTGTATGTCTCTGCCAGTTCCTATGATTATAGGAGAGAGCAAAAGCTGTGGGCTAAGCGAAATGCCTTGTACCTCTTCCATGTAACTGGCAGGCCTCACAGTTGCTGCTCTTTTGGATACCTGTAGTGTTTATTGTTCAGACTAGTCAAGCCAAGTATAGTGATTGTATTAACTCCTCATTCATGTGGCATGTGGTGCTAGATGGCTGTACAAGCTCATTTGGAGTTTGCAGTTTAGTGAGCGGAGATACTTGGGTCCCTTCCTCCTTCCTACTTCCCTTTGTGAAATCAGCGATCAGCCCCGGAGAAGCTGTTGCAAACAGATGCCTAAGGAAGGCAGATACTTTTCTATCTCAAAGGCCATGGGTACATAACAGTTTCATAGAAAACCGAAGCAACTGTTTACAACCATTTTGTCTCTTAGAAAGGGAAAATAGGACCGAGGAGATAGCTCAGTAGAGTAAGTGCCTGCCTGGCAAGTGCAGGGTCCTGAGTTCAATTCCTGGTACCACGAAAAAAAAAAAAAGAGAAAAGGAAAATAGCTAACAATTACATAGTACTTGTTCTGTGTATGCAGTGTTCTAATCACTTTGCCTGTATTAACTTTTTAAATTTTTATAATAACCCTTTGCAACAGGTTCCTTATCTTCATGTTATAGGAGAGAAGACTGAGGAATAGAGTGGTTAAATAATTTGCCAGTTAGTAAATAGCAGAGCTGAGATATGAACTCAGGCAGTTTGGCTGCAGTCTATTCTCCCAAACACTGTACTATACTGAAATTAAACAAGAAGGGCTGTTAAAGGCATTTATGAGAAGTATAGCTCACCACTTATTTATGTATGTCTGGGCATACAATTCACATCTCTTCATGTATATTTGAACATATGGAGATTATATTTTAAGTCTTCGAGAGTATATTTTTAATTTGTGGCAAAATACAGATGGTCCCCAACTTAATTATGATCTTACTTACAATTTTTCAACTTTATCATGGTGTGAAAAACAGTACACATTAATAGAAAATATAGTTTAAATTTTGATCTTTTCAATAATTGTACAAGCTATTCAACATTTTGACTGTTGAAGTTACCGGGAGCTAATGTAAGATTTTGAGCATCTTTAAGGTAGTCTAGGGTAAACTCTAATTTTCAACAGGCTTGTTATAGTAAACATTTTCTTTTTCATTTTATTTTTAAGAGTTGGGGTCCAGCTTGTTGCTAAAGTTGGCCTTAAACTCTTGGGCTCAAGCGATCCTCTTACCTCAGTCTTCAGAGTAGCTGGCATTGTAAGTGAGGGCCAACATGCCCACCTCCACATATAATTGTGACTGAAAAAAATTTCAAATGATTATGTATTTATTGAGACATAAACCTACTGTAAACTGAGGATCAGCTAACAACATAAAATTTGGCAATCCAAACATGTATAATTCAGTGCTGCATTTATAATATTTGGCAACCATCACCACCATCCACCTCCGTAACTCTTTTTGTCTCATCAGAACTGTGGGCCTATACTCATTAAACAGTAACTTCCCACCCCCCAAAGCCCCCCAGCCTGATAATTACCATTCTACTTCCTGTTTCTGTAATTTGGACTATTCTAAGTATTTCATATAAGTGGAATTAATTATGCAGTGTTTGTCTTTTTTTATAATTGGCTTATTTCACTTAACAAAGGCTCCCTAATTTATTCTGTGTTGTAGTATATGTCAGAATTTCCTTCTTTTTTTAATACTGAAGAACACTCCACTGCATATGTATACATTTGGCTGGGGATTTTCCTTATCCTTTCATCTGTTGTTGGACACTTTGGTGTAAACACTTAGCTTTTTTTCTTTTTTGACATGGATATCTCTTTTTCTTTTGTATTTTAAGGAAGGGTCTACAGGGTGTTCAGGGTCTTAGTGCTAGATCAGACTCATAGTGATCCGCCTGTTTACAAGCCTCTCAACAGTTGGGATTACTGGGGCCGGGGAGATGGCTCAGTAGAATAAGTGCTTACCTGGCAAGCGCAAGGGTCTGAGTTCAATCCCCAGTTCCGCCAAAAAAAAAAAAAAGAGTTGGGATTACAAGTGATATCTCATACTTTTGATTGGTGTGTTCCCTAGACATTAGTGATATTTAGCATTTTCATGTGCTTTTTAACTATATATAGATAGATAGATATCTCATATATATAAGATATATATACATATATATATATATATATGTATAAATATCTTAGTTGGCAAAATGTTTATTCAAGTCCTTTGCCTATTTTTGAGTTGGTCTGTTTCTTTGTTGTTAAGTTTTATGAAATTTCTCAATATCCTAGATATTAATGCCTCAGCAGATATATAATTTTTTTTTTACAGTACAAGGGGTTGAACTCAGGACCCTGTGCTTGCCAGGCAAACACTTTATTCTACTGAGCTATCTCCCCTGCCCTAGCAGATAAATAATTGACAGATACTTTCGTCCATTTTATAGTTGTCTTTTTACTTTTGACATTGTCATTAGATGGGCAGATTTACTTTTTTTTTCAAATTTCTTATGTTTTTCTTTTATTGCCTCTGCCTTTAGTGTCAAATTATCAATGCTAAATCAAATGGCATTGAGATTTGCCTTATGTTTCTATGAGTTTTATACCTTACATTTAGGTCTTTGTTCCATCATAAGTTTATTTTTGTACTTGGTATTAAGTGAATGTCCACCTTCCTTCCTTTACATGTAGAGATTCAGTTCTTCCAGAACCATTTGTTGAGAAGACCATACTTTCCCCATTGAGTAGTTTTGACATCCTATTAAAAATCATTACCTCATCTATATGGGGTTTTTGTCCTAGGCTCTTTATTTTATTGTACTGTTCTGCCTGTCTTCATGCTGATGCTACATGGAAGCTTTGTAGTAACTTTTGAAATTAGGAAGTTTGAGTTCCCCAGCTTTGTTCTTCCTTTTCAAAGTTGTGTTGGCTTTTCAGTGTATCCTGAGAGTCTGTTACTTTTTATATATCTGCAAAAGTGTCACTGGAATCTTGTAAAATATTGCTTTGAAAGTATAGGTAACTTTACACAGAAATGACATCTTAACCATTTACTCGACTGGTGGAAATGGTACTTGCATAAGTGATGGTTGGGACAATTAATACAAAACAAATGTGCAGCCCCAGTGAGCACTGCTAAGTGGTTAATAATGTTAAGTCTTCTCATGCACAAACATGAGTTGTATTTCTATTTATTATGTCTTTAATTTCTTTTTTTTCCCTTTTGGCAGATCTAGGGATTGAACTCAGGCCCTTGTGCTTGCCAAGGAAGCACTTACTTCACTGAGCCATCTCCGCAGCCCCTATGTCTTTAATTTCTTTCATGAATGTTATGTAGTTTCATTTTACATGCCTTTGACTTCCTTGGTTAATTTAACTCCTAAATATTTTATTCATTCTGATGTGATCGCAAATTGAATTGTTTTTGCAGTTTCCTTTTCAGGTTGATCAGAAATGGGACTGATTTTCATGTGTTGATTTTATATCCAAATATATTCTGAAGTTCATTTATTCATTCTAACAGTTTTTGTGGAAGCTTTTATGATTTTCTACATAAAATCATATCTGCAAATGAAAAGAATTTTACTACTTTTCCAACAAGATGCCTTTTATTTTTCTTTCTTGTCTAACTAATTTCTTTTTTTTTTTAATTTTATTTATTTATGTGTGTGTGTGTGTGTGTGTGTGTGTGGCCAGCTCAGCCCACCAGGGGGCGGGCTGGCTGGCATGTGATGCTGGGGGATTGAACCATGGTCCCTGGGCTTTGCTGCGCTTGTTCTAAGTAGGTGCTTTAGACCACTGAGCCATCTCACCAGCCCCTGTCTAACTAATTTCTGTGGTTAGAAGTTCCAGTAGTATGTTGAATAGAAGTGGCAAAAGTAGATGTCTGTTAGGTAAATGGTGAGGACCTAGTAAAGAACACAGCCAATCTGAATTTGGGGTTCTGGGTTGGGCATCTTAGAGTAACTTCAAAGGAGAGTTTGAGTCCATTAATTGAGCTGGGTCTTTTATGGATAGGGTGGTGAGTTAGTGGGACAGGGTTAGATGGGATAACATGAAGGGGGAATCTTGAGATTGGGGGAGCAAGAATGGCTGAGTACGTGGCTATAGCAATGGGTGGGCACTGTGACCTAGCCGAGCAGGCATTATTCCTCAGCATGGACGGGGATAGCATGGGAGTGAGGACGAAGAGGCTGCAGCATGTAGGAACAGGCAGTGATTGTTTTTGGAGTTTAGGAACTCAGGTAGCTGTGATGGTGGGAGAGAAGGGGGACAGACCTATGAAAGTCCTTGTCCTACTCCTAATTTCAGGCAGAAAGTTTTCTATTATGGCTTAGATCTAACATTTTCCTCAGGTCTCCTATGTGTGGAAGGTCACTGGATCATGGGGATCATCAGTGGATTAATCTAGTGATGAGTTCCAAGCTGAATGTGCTGTTAGGAGGTAGGGCCTGGCAGAAGGTGCGTCACTGGGACAATGACCTGGAAGGGTGTACAGAATTCTTGTACCTGGCTCTTCCCTTCTCCATCTGCTTCTTGTTATGTAGTGAGCAGCTTTCCTCTACCCAGGCTCTTCCATTATGCCATTCCTGGCTTGGAACCATGCGCTGAGCACACTGGAACTGGTGAGACAAACCTCTCTTCTTCTAAATTATCCCAGTGATGGGAAAGTAACACTCAGTTTTTCAACATTGAGTGTGATGTTTGCTATGCATTTTTCATTTATAGCTCTCTTAATAATTTGAAATAGTTTCCCTATATTTCTAGTTTGTTGAGTATTTTTTTATCATGACTGGTCACTGAATTTTTATTTTTAGTTTATTTTGCAGTGATGGAGGTCAAACCCAAGGTCTCATGCATACTACACATGTACTTTACCACAGAGCTATACACCCAGCCCCAGTTGTTGAATCTTCTCAGACATTTCTTCTGTATCAACTAAGTTGATTGTGTAGGTTTTTCCCCTTCATTCTGTTTATGTGGTATATTACACTGGTTAATTAATTACTTAATTTTTTGTGGTACCAGGGATCGAACTCAGGACCTTGTGCGTGCCAGGCAAGCACTTATTCCACTGAGCTATCTCCCTGGCCCTACACTGGTTAATTTTTGCATGCCACATCATCCTTGGCATAAATCTCACTTGGTCATGGTGAATAATCCTTTCGATATGCTCTGAAATTCACTTTGCCAGTATTTGTTGAGGATTTGTGCATTTGTTCATAAAGGATATAGGTCTGTTCAGTTTTGTTTGTTTGGCTTTTTTTTTTTTTTTTTTTTTTGGTCTTTTTTTTGTCACTGTCTTTGTCTGGCTTTGACATAAGGTAATGGTGGTCTCATAGTTAGGAAGTGGTTTTTCCTCTTCAGTTTTTTGGAAATGTTTGAGAAGGTATGATATTTGTTAAATATGTGATAGAATTTACTCATGATACCATCATTTGCAAGGCTTTTCTTTGTAGGAAGATTTTGGTTACTGATTCAAACTCTTCACTATTTACAGATATTCAGATTTTATACTTTTTGTGAGTTAGTTTTGTGTTTCAAGGGTGTGTTCATTTCATCTAGATTGTATCATCTGTTAGTGTGCAACTATTCATAGTGTTTATTATAATTCTTTTTATAGTGTCGTTTTGAGACTTTACACTGAACTCCCTGGCATGTTCTTATTTTTATTTTATTTTTTCTGATTTTGAGGTAGAGTACTGCTAAGTCACTAAATTGTCCAGGCTGAATTTAAACTTGCAATCATTTTGCCTTGCCTTAGCCCTTCTAGAGTGCTGGGATTATAGGCATTTGCTATCACACCCAGCTCCTTTATTTCTCAATCAATAGTAATGTACACATTTTATTTGATCATTTTAGTAATTTCACTCTTCTCTTTTTCCCTTAGTCCAGCCAGCTAAAGGATTGTCAGTTTTGTTGACCTTTAAAGAAAATCCTTTTGTTTTCAGTATTTATCTACTCATTTTATTTGTCTCTACTCTAATCTTCATTTCTTCCTTCCGATAACTTTGGATTTGGTTTGCTGGAATACTGAAACTGTACTACTTAAGCAATTGATAATGATTTTAATTTATCACTTTGGAAAATTTGGGGGGATTATTTTTTCAATGGATTAATTCATTAAATTGTTCATTGTGGTACCAGAGATTGAACTCAGGGCCTTTATACTGAGCTGTATCTTCAGCCTTTTAATTTTTTTATTTTTAGACAGGGTCTTGCAAAGTTATTAAATTCATCAAACTGAATGGACCGAAACTCACTATCCTTTTGTCTCAGCCTCCTGAAGTGGTGGGTTTACAGGGGTATATTGACTTACAGAAAAGTTACAAAGATAGGATGGAGAGCCCCTTTATACTCCCACCCACTTTCTGGGGTATGATGACATTGATAGTCCTGGTCTTGGAAGTTCTCAGGAAAGTTTGAAATGGTGTTGCGGTTTCTCATTTTTGTCTTTCTTCTTGAGATTAGCCAAAATTCTCGCTCCAGCCACTTGCTATCAGGCCTCTGGGGAACAAAAACTGCTGCTAAATCTCTTTTGTGGTGCTTTTATGGAAAAGTTATATTAAAAAACACCAGATCATGTTAGTGAGCACAATTAAAGATGAATTTCTTGGAATCAAGCACCTACTGTTGTGCCAGGAGGCCTCCCCAAAGATGAGCTTCTTGAACTCACTCATAGAATTACTGAGATTGAACTCGCTATAAGGAGTTGTGGATTCCAGGGTTGGGGATCCCCAAATTCCTGGAGGACAAATAGGGAATGCTATATTTAATGATATGCATTATTTAATGCTCTCAGGATAGCAAGTATGGTTGGCCCTCCTTGTCTATAGGTTTCTCATCCCACAGTCCTGCATCTGGGGGCCAACCTACCAGATGAAAAATATTTGAAGAAACGTGTACTGAACATGTACAGATTCTCTTTTTTAAAAAATAATACAATGTATATATTGTATTAGATGTTATAAACAATACATAGATGTTTTAAAGCATGTGGAAGACTCTGTGTATCCTGTAGGCAATTACTATACCATGTTGTAGAAGGGACTTGAGTACCCAGAGATTTTGGTATCCATAGGGGGTCGTGGAAAGAATCTCCCATGGATACTAAGGGAGGACCATAGCTAAGAATATGACCTTGAAGTCACATTTTCCAGATTATAATCCTGGTTGTATCACTTACTACTCATGGGATGTAGGGAAAGGATCTTAACATAACTGTGCCTTAGTTACCTCATCTTTCACTTGAGCTCAGAGTGCTCTCTAATTCAAAGGATGGTGGGAGAATTAAATGGATTGTGTTTATTTGCAACAGCACCTGGGTTGGTAAATGTTAGATCTTGTTAATGTAGCTATGACAACTCCTGTCATCTAGGATATGGGAGAATGGACTAAAATGAACCATTAAAAATGCTTTATTTATTTGGTACAGGATTTTGCTATGCAGTTTGAACTTATAGTGACCCTCCTGTCTCAGCCTCCCCAGCACTGGGATTGCAGGTGTGAGCCACCACACCATTTCATTGGCCAGCTCAGCGCACCCAGGGTTCCGGGACAGGCACAGCATGCAGTACTGGGGATCAAACTCAGCACCTTGTGCTTCCCAGGCAGGCATTTATGCAGCTGAGCTATATCCCTGGCCTGAAAAATGCTAGATGTTATTGATAAATGTATTATTTGTGCTTTATCTGAACAGAGACTCAGCCACCTGTGACAAATTTGAGTGTCTCTGTTGAAAACCTCTGCACAGTAATATGGACATGGAATCCTCCTGAGGGAGCCAGCCCAAATTGTAGCCTAAGGTATTTTAGTCATTTTGATGACCAACAGGAAAAGGTAAGTTTTCAGGTACATATTGTATTGATGGGGTAAAGTGAACAGTACAAATTCAGGCAAGGAATGAGTTAAGTTCTAATCAGATTTCAGAGTGTGGATTTTGAGTTGTACTCACATTTCAGTTGGGAAAAATTATGGAAACAGCTCATGAAAAAAATAGATCATTTAAAAATATTTGGTAATTATTGGATGATGAAATGTAATTGAGGTTATATGCAGGTATGAGAGTCCAAAAGTCAAATAGTAAATGACAAGTCTCTCTTTGACAACATCAGTCCCTAAAATGTAGTCCCTACATTCTTAAAGCATTCCTTTTTGATTTTGATCTTGAAGACTGGTTTTGTCTGTTTGGAATTCTATTTTGTATTTCCTTTAAACTTACTTTTAGGTGCTTGATGTGTTAACTTTCTGGGTTTATAGGTAAATATAATGCTTGTACCTTTGAATGTGAGAACTTATCTGTTCTATACATTAAGGTTTCTCAGTGATGGCACTACTGATATTTCTGAGTTATGGTTACTAAAAATGTTTCCAGACATTACTGAATGTCCTCAAGGATAGCAGCAGAGCAAACTCTGCCTGTCCTGAGAATCACTAATCTACACCATTTAAGAACTTGCCTTTCTTATACTTGTAGGCGTGCTAATAAATATTGTTAGGTGTACTTTTCCATGTTTGCTGCACTAATGCATTTTTAAATTTCCCAACCTCAGGAAATCGCTCCAGAAACTCATCGTTCAAAGGAAGTCCCCCTAAATGAGAAGATTTGTCTGCAGGTGGGGTCCCAGTGTAGTGCCAATGAAAGTGATAAGCGTAGCATTTTGCTGGAAAAGTGCATCTTACCCCTGGAAGGTAACATACAAAAAGCACAATCTTGGTATCTAGTGAATAGATCTGGATACTCCATGTTCATTGTTCATGAATTCATCCAATTTGCAAATTTTTGCTGTGTATTAGGGGCTGGCCACAGGATGGTGAGTCTGAGTATGCCTCTGTCTTCAAGGAAGTTCACAGACAAAACAAGTAACAATGCCTAGTAGATAACAGTACTTTTAACTTAAAAATGAATACACACAAACACTCCCAACACTGTGCCTTACATGCTTAGCTTAGCTTGTATATTATTGTCATGATCCATTTATGAGGAAAAAGGAAGCTGTGTGACTTGCTCCAGATTTTCAGATTCCAGGACTAGTACTTTTAAGTAAACCAAAATGCTATCTTAGCCAGGGAGATGGCTCAGTGCCTTAAGTTCCTGCCTAGCAAGCACAAGGTCCTGAGTTCGATCCCTGGAACCAAACCAAACCAGACCAAACCAAAAAAAAAGCAACCATGATGTATGGAAATTAATTTGGAATACAAGATGTATGTAAGGACATGCTGTTAAAAAGAAAAAGCATGCTAGCCTAAGTCAGTATATATGTGAGGTACTTAGGGTGATGTCGGGCAAAGAGCAAAGGCTGGACACATATTATCGATTAGTGCATATTGTCCTTTGGTTGAGTACATCATCTCCCAGCTCCAGACCTTAGCACTGTGGAGTCTACCTGCTTTGCACTGATTGAAAACTTATGAAGGACTATTGAGAAAATTATAAAATTCAAAACTTCTAGGAGAATGGGATCATAGTTTAAACAGCTTACCTACTCTATTCTCATTACAAAACAATTAGATTGTGACATCACTCCTCAAAGGATCATGAAGGATAAAAGTTTACGTTTTAAATAGAAGCATTTATATTAAAGACATGATAACTAAAGCAGCTTATAAAGAGTTCAGATCACAAAAATTTTAGAGCTCCTAAAAATCATAACACAAAATAAGCATTTATTAAGGACTCAGCTATGCTTCCCTTTCCCCAGAATTACTTCGGGAGATAAGCTGTTTATTTTTCTGTGCAGTATCAATCAAAAGACGTGAAGGTATATTGTACCTCCATAAAGTTTTTCTAAATACAGGAGCTGGAGTTGAGGGTGGAGCTAAAGGTTTGAGCATAGACTTAGCGTGTGATAGACCCTATGTTCAGTCCCATAACCAAAATAAATAAAATATAGGGATTTTTGTATTTCTGCATTTATTTAGGAATTCTGTGGTTATTGCCTGGTTGAAACATTTTAACCTCTCTGCAGTTATAGGTACAACAGTTAGAATCCTTCAGAGATAGCAAAGGTATTTTCCTTGAATCAGGAAGTGAGGAAGAAGGTTATAAACAAATTTGATTTGGGTTTTTGCCATGAGTGACTTCTGGGTAAAATGGGGTAAGATTAGAGATTAGTTTTGTGGGAAAACAGCCTGAAACACCCTCCCATCCCCCACGCGACAGAGCCATTCATATTCCAAGTCAAGAAGGGCCCTCACCTCTTGCCCGGATATTCTAGGTGATCCTGAGTCTGCTGTGACTGAGCTTCAGTGCATCTGGCACAACCTGAAGTTCATGAACTGTTCTTGGCTCCCTGGAAAGAATTCAAGTCCTGACACTAACTATACTCTTTACTATTGGTGAGTATGTATGTACAGTAAAACTACTGGACATCGTAGTATGATGATTTGGGGAGCTGTTAAATCCAACTGAGGTGAAAAAAGAACAGCTTATTCTCTTCCATAAAGGCAAGATGAGGGCAGTTTGCTTCAATGGAAAATATGTCTGCTTTGGGTGTCTACTTAAAAAAACTTTCTGTTTTTAACTATAGAGCCACAAAATATTATTGCAAAAAATGTATTAGGGCACTTCCTGTACCTTTCACCTAATTTATCTGAGTGGCAGCATCTTATGTAATTAGCTGTAGACTGTAATTGTGCTATTGCTCTGTAGAACACTGGACCTGAACCACACCCCAGCACCCAGCCCCATGTTTTGGTTCACATTATGCATTCACTCACTATCCCCTCTCCCTTCTCAAATGGGGATACTGAGTTAGTGGGAAAGCAGCCTTGAGAAGGGATGACCTAGCCGCAGTAATCTGCCCTCCACCTGGCCGTGACCCTGTAATTCTGTTTGCTAAAACAATGCTTAGTGAATGGGGTGTGTCCATTACTTCTGAGACTGCAGACAAACATGATCTTTCATCCTGAAGTGTCAGGCTAGGTGTGGCTCTGTGGTAAAGCTCTTGCCTAGCAATTGTGAAGCCCTAGGTTCTAGCTCCAGCTCTGTCAAAAGAAGGAAAAATGATCCTGGAGTGCCTTTGTTGCATGATGACTTGATGAAAGGTAATTATGGTGTCTGAGAACACTCATGGCTGTATCATGGGATAGAATGCACAAACCCCACATGTCATTTAAATTTTATTATTTTTAACATAAACTATTTTACACAGATTTATGAATTCATATTTAAGGGATATCATGCAATATGTCAATACTTGTATAGAATATATAATGTTAAAATAATGTTTAAATCAGGTTCATCATGTGTGTCTCCTCAACTCACATGAAGTTTTGAATGACAGCCTCTAAAGTGGCCTAAGGGTTAACATTCCCTCTCTTGCCCAATAGGAAGGATCTTTCTAGAAAAACTGAGAAGCGTATCAGGTGAATCCAGACAGCATTAAGATTTTGTGGTTCTTTCTGGAGGTTTTCTTCCCCCCCCTTCACTTAAGTAATTCTCACTTGAAGTTTTATTTGCCAACTTTTGGTACCTTTCTTTTTTAAAAAATCCTTCTTGGCTCTCTGATGGCTTTGGGATAAAGTAAAAAATCTTCAACAAGACAGAAAAAGTCCTTCATGACCTGGCTCCTTTTAACCTCTCAAGCGCTGGTCTCATGCTCTTCCTTCCACTCCTGCCCCTTTGAACTTTCAGTTTCTCAAAGTGAACCTAAAATACTCAGGCAGCACAATGGAATCCAAACTGACTATTCCTCAGAAGTATGGAAACATTCTGTCTAGAATGGAGCATGCCCTTGTAGCCCATGCCTTGCCCTTTCACCCAAAGCCTCTTATTTTTCTTCAGCTCAGCCCAGACAATGTTTCCTCACCAGAGAGCCTTCCATGACCTCTCAAGTCTACATACATGCTTATTCACTGTGTCCCACGACACCTTGTACTTTTGCGGGTCATAGTGCTCAGCACATTGTACTATCATTTCCTGTTTACTGAGTAGTTGCCTGCCCTCAGCTGCGATGTCCTTTGAGAAAATGATCTAGGGCTTGTTTCCCCTCGTGCTTGACACATGCTCGGTTTTCACATGCTCGGTTTTCCATAAATCACTTCTGAATGTCTGGTAAGATACAAAGCTCGAGAACATTGAGATTTGGGGTCAAAACTTAGGAAGTAGAAGCAACTCAGGAGCAGTATAGCTCAGGAATCAAGAGAGAATATGATTGAATAGAGCTGGCTCCCTGAAGACTTTGTAGTGAAATGAAGACTTTGTAGCAAAGCCACACAAAGAAGCAGGCCTTAGGAGTAGTCTGGCTCTGTTAGTGCTGTAGTAAAGTCTAGAAAAGCTGTTATTACAAACTTTTCAGGGGTCAAGGAGATAGCTCAGTGGAATAATTGCTTGCCTGGAAATCACAAGGTCCTGAGTTCGATCCCTGGTACCACACAAAAATAAAACAGGACCTGGGGAGATAGCTCAGTAGAATAAGCATTTGCCTGGCAAGCTCAGGGTCCTGAGTTCAATCTCTGGTACCGCAAAAAATAAAATAAAATAAAACAAAACAAACTTTTCAGTTGTCTTAGGAGTCAGTGCCATCCTTATGGCTATTATGCTATTAACCCCAGGGTCATTATGGGTAACCTACAGGGAGAACCTTTAAAGAACCTGTGTCTACATAAGCGGAAAGAAGTGAATAAAAGAAGTCTTAAAATATGTCTCATTGCACATTAGTCTGTGCAGGAGAGTAACCTAGCTATTACATCAGGATTACAATGGAGGTATATGATAGCCTAGTTGCTGAGGTTCTAGGACAATAAGAAAATGTCTCAGTGTGCACTAGCACAAACCAAGTCTCAGCATGAATTGTACAGAGTATCTCCTTGGGATGAATTAATTAGAGAAGAAATGGACTGACCAATTTGAAAGAGCATTCTATTTCTTGTGAATTGAAGTGTTGTTCTTCCTCTGGGCTGAAGAAGGCATTTGCAAAAGCTGACACAGATGGTACTTGTACTGGCTCTTAGGTCTCAGTTATTGGCTTTTTCTAAGGGACAATGTACAGCAGTTGGAGGTGTCACAGGAAGCAATCTGAAGAAAGTGGTGGTTAACTGGCATCCAAGGGGACAGGTGTCACAGATCCTACTTCTTGCCATACATATTCCCAGAGCTTGTCACCAGCAGGATCTCTTTCCACACTAAATACTTGGACTGTTCAACACAGGAGATGCTAGCTACATGCAGCTATTAGCATTTTAACTTGAAGTCATAAAAATTAAATGAAAATGTCATTTGTTCAGTGTCACTACCCATTTTGCAGTGGCTCTAGTATTAAATAGCACATAAAGGAAATATTTTCATCATCTCAGGCAACTCTGCTGGACAGGTTTGGTGTATGCTTTATCTTCTGCCTTCAGCACATCACACTACTTGAATTCAAATACTGGCTCTCTTGTGCCTAAGGAGAGTCACATGGAGAGAAAACATTCTCTCAGGCTTTCACAGAGAGCACATTGGCCAAGCAATGGCCGTGACTCATCCACATGGCTGACACTGACAAAGGTTCTACAATCTGAGGTACAAGATCTCAGGATAAATCCTGAGGGGATTTCACTGACCTTATCAGACCCAAAAGCTACAACTCTTGTTGCATAGGTCCTGCTTTACCTTGGTCTTAACCATACAGCAGGAAAGTATAAAAATGAAATATAAGAAGTAAAGCCTCTTGTGGAGAGACATGTGCAGGGGACCCAGGCCCCGCCAATTGCTGGTTTCCTGAGACTCTCATTGCATTTTGAGGGGGATGTAGTGTGGAATCTGTTTTGCTGTTGGTGTTTGCTCCAAGCATCTCACTGCGAAGGACAGAAAAGGTTACAAAATTTGGACTTTGGGTAGAAATTTCAAGGTAGTCGTTGGGTCCTGGCAGGTGTGCAAACAGAGCGGAACTGCTTGGCTTGAGCTTACCCTTTGGAGGTATTCTCTTCATGCCAGTTTTGGACATAGTTTGGGCATTGTTTCTGGGAGCCCCGAGTCCAGTTCTCCAGACCTCCTAAATGTAATTTTTTTTTTCAGTAAACTCCGTTTGGCCTTAAAAAAAAAAAAAAAAGAAGTAAAGCCATACTCTTACGTTGAGCTGTAGGGGACTGAGGTCAACAATTTCTGACATTGCCAGTCAAGTGGAACACCCGATACTATTATGGGCTACTGGACTCTTTTAGAATATTTTGCTGAGTTTGCATACCTATAATATTTAAATGATGGAACTTAACAAACAAAAAAGGGGTACAGATGAATGTCCATTTTGTATGTGTGTATTCTAAGTGGTTAGGATAGATATATAATTACATTCTCTTAATGAATAGAGGGATTTGTTCTAATGGTGTTTGTAAATAGGATATCATGTCTGCATCTTGTACAGCAATTAACCATTAGGAAGAATGTATGCAATGTGTTAATTATTGAAACTGCCCTACCAATTTGATTTGAAACTGTCTCATTGCTCTTTGTTTCTCAATAAAATTGTGGGAAAAAAGTCCCAAAAAACAAATACTGGCTCTCTTCCTTATTAGAAATATGATTTGGGGCCTTCTCTCTGATCTTCAGTTCTACAATCTATAGAACGGAGATAGTGATATTAGTTTCTACTCGTCAAGGCTGTCATGAGGGCTGTTGCTGTACTGAAGTGTTTGGGGGCTGTAACTAACTGCTAGCATGTATAGAGTAAGCACTCAGTACACGATAGCTGCTGCTCCCAGTGTTATTCATCCCCACTCCCTTACAGATATCATCAGCACACAGTGCCAGCCTCTTCTCCATCTCGTAGAGCTGGCACTGAGCTCATACCTCTTCTCTTCCTTGCTCTCCCCTACATAGATTCTTTCCAGTCCAAACCACAAAACCAAGGAAGCTCATGGTGCTCATTAGGTCCTGGTGTAAATCATATCACACAAATGGGCAAAGGCCATTTTCATAAATCCCCCACTGGAAAGCATGGAGTCATTTTTAAATTCTTTGACGCCCCAAGGCAGTAACTTGTGTCTGCAGGGATAGTCTGGCATTGAAAAGAGCGTGATTTGAATAGCTACAGACCAGCCAGGGCAATGAACTTTAGGGAATTTCTTACCACATTAATCATCTTCAGAGTTAGAAAAATAGTCTTTATTTTGTCCATTTCCTGTCTACAGTGTGATTCTGCAGAGGAATACAGTATATAAATTTTAATAGGATCATCTGCTTTTCTTAGGTTGTCATGTAATTTTTCAAAAGAAATTTTAAAAACTTGTCTACTGAAATCCATTATTCTCCCCCTTATTACTATTTCTAAATTACAATAAAATTGTTTTGAAAATTTCACATCTGGGCCAGGTATGGTGCCACATGCTTGTAATCCCAGTACTCAGGAGGGAGGCAGGAGGATTACTGTAAGTTCAAAGCCAGCGTGAACTACATAGTGATACCTTGTGTTATCTCAAACAATGAAAAAAAATTACTTTTGGGTTCAGAGATAGTACAAAAATGAAAAAGATATCTAAAAGCCCATTGGAGGAGTTCATTCTATTATTAAAATAAATAATTTTGTACATAGTTTTATTTAGTTATGAAGAAAAATGTCATTAATTTCTTTAGTTTCTGTTTCTGCCTGTGAGTAGGAAACATGATAGGACCGTGTGATCCAAAAACTAGCCATGACAATAGCTTATTTTTGTAAGAACTGTTTCCTCACATAAACTCCAGAGACCTATAACTAGGAGAATAGTTTTTCTCTTGAAGAACAAGATTTTTTTTCTTAAAGAACATTTTCTCTGGAAGGAAAAGATCATTTCTATGCTTAAGCCTTCTTTGCCAAGCCTTTGAAGGGGTAATTATATTAGATCTGAAGTTCTTAAAAGGCTACCTGTTTATTTCATTTAATTAATTTATTCATTTATTTTTTGTGGTACTAGATGGAACCCAGGGCCTCAAACATGCAAGGCAAGCACTCTAGCACTGAGCTATATCCCCAGTTTTTTAAAAACCTAATTTGTATCAGAATCCTCTGGGGACATTTCTGTTGGAATGCTAATTCCTAGATCAAGATAAACCCTTCTACATTGAATTCTCGAAAAGGGTTTAAGGGATCAGCACCTTCAATTGGTCTAAATAATTGTGAGTTAATATGACAAAGGTTTGGAGCTCTGCTCTCTGTTCATTTCTTAGAAATTGTCTTCCTTTTCTGCAGAACCTTTACACAACTCCCATTGTGGCTAATGATGTAAAGCCTGGCTCTATCTTCTGCCAGTCACTAAAAAACAGTTCTCTGATAGCCTAGACAAATATGTATTTTGGAGCACATTCTGTCTATTTGCACTGTGTAAATGCTGATAGTCATTGGTGAAAGAAAACATTTAAAGCCACACAGTGGAGGAGGACACTTGGGAAGCTATTGTGTTCTGGACCTATGTGGCAGCAACTGAAGGGCAAGGACCTTAATAATAAAAGTCAGAGAGTTCAAGCTGGAGAAGGCATTAAGCCTAAAGCAATGAAATCATGAATGAGGGTGTGGGCAGTGGGACTATCACAGCAGATAAAAATCCAAGAAGCTCTGCATCAAAATTTAGTGGCAGAATATAGGGAAAGGAGGAAAAAGGTGATTTCAAAATTCTGCAGAGCCTAGAGAAAATGAACTCCTGAGTGATGGAAATGGGAAGGTCGGCAGAAAGGGCAGTGTGGTGGGGAAGAGGATGTATGGCATGTGCTGGGCACTGACTGTGAAGCAAAAGTGGAACACTAACATGTAGCCATTTGAAGTCTGGGACTAGCGCTAAGATGAGAGGTTCAGCCCGGGAACCCCTAGAATAGAAATTACTGTATAGGGGAGGAATGGGTGTGATAATACTGGGAGTAGGTGGCTGAGTGAGTCAGAAATACAGAAGATTGTAGCATCCTCTGGGAAGAGGAAAGAAGGAGAGAAATGAGCCAAGAAAACGATAAAGGAAGCAGGCAGAGAGACCAGAAGGAAGCTATGGGTCTAGTACATTGGCCTTTTCCAGAAGCATAAACCTTGGCCTGGCTTCAGAACACTTTCCTCATATTTCTTCTCATAAGAAGGTCAGAATCCTGTAGTTTTCACAGCTGTTGACGATACTGACATCCATCACCAAAGAATAGCTTTGCCTTTTAGACAGTGAAGTGAGCCATATTTTAAGACAGGGGTTTTAAAAAGCTATCTTGCCTTTCTGCAAATATTGCTTTCAAAGGACATCTCCTACAGTCAGTAAAAAGTTCTGCTCTTATCCCTTGATTATCCCATTCAAAATAATATAAGAGTTGTGTCATTTTCTCTTATAGGCACAGCAACCTGGGAAAAATTCTTCAGTGTGTAAATATCTACAAAGAAGACCAATACATCGGTTGTTCCTTTGATCTGAGTAAAGTGAAGGATTCCAATTCTGAACACAGTGTCCAAGTAATGGTCAAGGATAATGCAGGAAAAATTAGGCCGTCCTTCCATATAGTGCCTTTAACATCCCGTGGTAAGTTCTAGAAATCCTTTATAACTGTGCAGATAAATGTGGCTTATTTCTTTTGAAGTCAGTGTAATTGGTAAGAAAATGATGCTTGGTCTTCCATTTTCCTAAAACAAGAGACTACATGTACGTAGCCTTTCTTTAATAGATCCTTTTTAAATAAGCAAGCTTGGAAATTGTACTTCTGGAGCACATGTGCCAGATGCTTTAGCCTTGTACTTAGGAGCATGCTGAGACTTGGAGCAATTAGTTGTAGAACCAGTATTGAAATTCAGGCTGTGTGACTATAAAACCTATTCTCTTTCACTTATGATACTTGAAAAGATGAAGCTTATATGATCGTATAGTTCCTGAATTTCTTTTAGAAAAAGCTTAGAATGAAGGTGATATAATCAGTTGTTATATTAAAAGGTTTTTTGATGATGGATATTGATCTCATAGCTTCAAAAATGCTTAACAGATTCTCTACCACCAAGTTACACCTCCAGTTCCATGTTCAAAATATTTAACATTCTTTATGGCACAGGCACCGATTGGTCAGAACAACCAGGATAGCCACGTGTGGGTGTATGAATTGCATATCAGCCTGTTAGAAAGAGGCCTTCACTTGAGTATAGAATATCTGATTGAGGTCCTAACTCCACTTTGGACAAGGCATATGAACCCTCCCCAAGTGTTTCCTTATCTTTAAAGTGGAGTATATGGTTCCTTTTGACCTCAAAGAATTGTCATTAGGTCCAGACAACAGAAGGTTTATAAAAGCATTTTGTAAATCTCTGAAGAAAATACCATCTTCATGCTGGCTTATTTGTTCCATTATCCTTATAAGGAGGTTGGATTTTGGCTTAGTGCTGTAGAGATGATTTATAGGCAAAGAGCTGTCCTTTGGCCAAGGATCCCACGTCTATAAGCAGAACATTACTTATAACCTCTTCAGATAGTTGTTGAAGTAAATTCTTCCACAGAAGGCCAAAGCCAGCTTGGTTTGTAGGCCAGGGGAGTAGGGTCAGGATAGTTTTCCAAGTAGGATATAATGAAGCAAAACTTTCTCTTTCCACCCACTTTTTGGACAGATTATTCTAGATATACTTTTTAGGCTTATGTATGTTGATTTTTCTTCTTTCTGGAATTAATGATAACGTAAAGGACAATTCTTAGCCAGACGATGATACCTAAGAGTTGTTTTCTGTTAATTATCCATTAATTTCTGTTGGTTGGTCTTAAGTATACCTGACTCCAACAAAGGTAAATTGACCTGGCTAATGATTTTTATAAAATTTTATTCTTAATTGTGGTTATGATTGTGTAATATTGATTTTACCATCACAATTGCATTTAAGTGTAAAGTTCAGTAGTATTAAGCATATTCAGATTGTTGTGCAATGGACACCTGGAACTTTTCATCCTTTCAAACTGAAACTCTATAACTTACATTTCAATGTAAACTGAAACTGTTTGCACTAAGTACAAATTTCCCTGTCCCCAAGTCCTTGGCTTTATTTGATGAACATTTCAACTTTGTTTCTGTGAACTTGATTCCGCGACATCATGTTAGTGGAGTTATACAGTAATTATTTTTTGTGATGGCTTATTATAGTAGATGTCATGCTCTCAAGGTTCACCTATGTCAAAGCGTGTGACAGAGACTAGGCTAATGTTTTCATTGTGGGCTCTGATTAGAATGAGTGAATGACAGCTAGGACATCCCTTTGTACCTGGTGCTTTGTTACCCATCAAGTAGGGGCACATCTGGACCTAGGTACTTGTTTTCTTTATTCTTTATGTTACAGTTAGATGTCCTGATTATAACAAGCCATTTTTGTAACCAGCTGCAGGTCAGAGTTTGGATTACATTTAAATTCACTTTACTAAGCAGTTTTTAAAATCTTGTTTTTAAAAACTTTTTTGTAGACCAGACTGGCCTTGAACCTAGGCTGGCCTCAAACTTCTTAATGCTGAGGTTCAGGCATGACACACCATGCTTGGCTGCTAGGCAGTTTTAAGTAAGCTTCTTCCACTAATTGTGCCTAACCAGAAATTCTAAACTCCTGTATCTCATTGTATAAAGGCATTAAAAAATATTGGCCCTCTTGGGATTTAACCTTGTGAACCATTGTCTATTTTCTATGTATATACTCCAATTTTGGAATCTAAATTTACTTTCTTCTATCTTTCAGTGAAGCCTGATCCTCCACATATCAGAAGTCTTCTATTCAAAGAAGGTAGCTTATATGTGCAGTGGGAGAATCCACCACATTTTCAGAGCAGATGCTTATCTTATGAAATAGAAGTCAATAAGAGCCAAACCGAGACACATGATATTTTCTCTGTAAGTTTTTTAGATTATTATTTCTCCTTGGATAAAAGGGGGCGGGGCTGGCTGGCATATGGTGCTGGGGGATTGAACCATGGTCCCTGTGTTTTTTTGCTAAGCTTGTTTTAGGTAGGTGCTTTAGACCACTGAGCCATCTCACCAGCCCTTTACTTGAATTTCTTATGTTGAAATATGAATTAAATAAAGCTCTTGCATTTGTTATCAGATGATAATAAAGAAACTTCTTGTCTGAATAGGGCAATGTGGAAAGTTTGAGGGTTTGTGTTGGTATGTGCTGCAGGGTTCAAAACATTAATTTGTTCATTGTAAATTTTGTTTCCTTTTTTCTTTTGGTTCTGGGAATTGAACCCAAGGCCTCACGTCTACAACCTTTTAGATTTTTTGAGATAATGTACCATGAAGTTGCCTAGGCTGACATCAAACTTAGCAATCCTCTTGCCTCAGCCTCCTGAGTAGCTAAGAAAATAGAGAGGCATCGCTGTACCTGGCTAAAATACTCAGGAAACCAACATTTTGGGGCCATTAAAAAAATCTATATATTTGGGTTTTTTTCAGTGCTGGAGCTTGAGCAGAGGGCCTAATGCATGTCAGGTAAACACTCTGCTATTGAACTATACCTCTGCTGCTTGCTCTACAGATTTTTATTAGGTGTCTACCATTTGCCAAGTTCATTTTATGCATGGGGAATAAGGCAGCAAATGTGACACTTGATGAACAAGTTTTTTTTTCACAAAGCTTATATATTAGCAAATAAGTATGTTGGAATGAGCAAGCTAATTTCAGATCCTGAGTACTGTGACGAAAATAAAATGGGGTTATGTAATAGAATGACTGGGAGGGTCCTGTGAAGATCTGAAGTTGGCACGGACAGCAAATACAATGACTGAGGCAAAAATGAGCTTGACACGTGTGGGAAAACAAAAACAGAGCTGGCGTGGTCAGCATAGAGTAGGAAAAAATGGCTAAGCAGAATGCAGAGATCAGAGCCTCTAGATTCTTGCAGCGTTTTCCAAGAACCGTTTCATTTTCTTGTTGTGTGTGCCAAGGAAGGTAGACAATTTTGAGTACAGTAGTCAGTATTTGTTGGGTTATGTATACCTCTGCTATTCAGAATCTAATACAAAACATTGCCATTAGATAGCCCTCTGAGCCAGTGAATGGAGTGTGGTAATCTCAGAGCACCAGTGTTATGGTGAGGCTTAGAGAAGGGGTCACACATTAAGGCCTTCTATGCTTAGGTGTGGATCACAGACAAAGGGGGGAGCTTGTGCTTTTTTTATTGTATGTCATTTTTTTTCACCCGGACTTAAAATCATGCTGCTCTGGGCACCTATTTCCATGAGGTGGTGCCTCAAGACTTCAGGGACTGCACCACTCACCCTATTGCTTTCAATATGTGCCTTTTGCACGGTTCCTTTAAATTTTAGAGGTTAGATGCAAGATGTTGTTCATTGGCTTTGAAAAGAGCCCAACAACTTATATGTGGACAAATTCCTCAGTGCAGTTGTTTTAGTTTATTATAAAACTTTTCAAAACACTAACTAAAATAAGCCAGTGTTGACAAGTGATCACTCCAGAGGGAGTGACTGGACATTAGCAGATGACTCTGCTCAGTATAATCATCATTACAACCAGAAGCCACAGTGTTCCCATGAAAGAGTGCAGAGGGCAGAAGCAGAGGCTTCCATGTAGGGAAGGGTGTAATGCTTAAATTTATAAGAAAACAATTCATCCAAAACCTGAAATATTTTGATTTGTTTAGCCTTAATGATCCCCTGGGTATCATATTCTGAGACATGTGCTAATTATGTAAACTAACTTTACTCCTCAGTTACAGCCTACATTTGAAAACTTGACCATGTATATGGCTTTTCTTTCCACTAAAAATATAAATTCCTGTAGAGCAGAGCCAGATGGTATCTATTTTGTGCTGTTCTTGTTAGTAATAGCAGCTAATATGTACTGAATGCTGACTATGTACCAAGTGTATTAGTAAATACTATATCTGAATTATCTGAGAGCTCACAGTAACCCTGAAGATCTTGGTTCTATTATTTGATACCCATTTTACCCATGAGAAATCTTAGTTACTCCTAAGATCCCATTTCCAGTAAGAGGTAGACTTAAGCAAACTTAACTACATGATTTAAGCAAACTTAACTACAAAGCTTGTATTTGTAATCATAGGAAACTACTTCAGTACTTCCTCTTAATACAAATAGCTGCAATTTACTTATTAAGTGTTTAGAATGTACCACAAAGATACCCCTCTACGGCATCTTATACAATAGCTTATAACAACCCCCACAAAGAACTATTATAACCTAAATATTTTTAAGGAACTAAGATTAAAAAAGTTTAAGTAACTTGCTATAGTTCATAACAAATGATAAGTTAATGTGGTTTCAGAGGTTTCAAAGGTTAGTTGGTTGGTCTCCACGTATTGAACTTTAACCAGTAATACTTGGTGTAACACCATAACCATAATCATCACTTAATGAAGTCTTATCAAAGTAAGTTACTTTTATTTTTATGAACTTCCAAACTAAAGAGAACACATACACTATAAACATTATCTACACAAATCAGAAATATAGTCTTCTTGGAATTAATTCTGTTTATGCACTTGACTTGAATTTTCTTTCTTTTGGTAGACGTTCACCAGCTGTTTCCCTCCCTAGAATGTTATCAATTCTTGTTTGTTTGTTCTTTTGTTTGTTTGAGACAGAGTCTTGCTGTGTACTTCAGGTTGGCCTTGAACTCACATGTAGCCTATGCTAGCCTCAAACTCTCAGCAGCCCTGCCTCAGCCTTCCAAGTGCTGATATTACAGGCACCAGCCACCATGCCTGGTTTTAGAGTGTCATCCATTCTTTGTGTCCTTACTGATTTTGAGCTGTTCAGGTTAGACCTATTTTTTTTCTTTTTGTAATACTATTTGATGAATTATTTTTCCTGGTGTTAACAGTTAAGAAAGGGAAGTAAGACAGAATATGATCTGTACCATCACAAGGGAATTGTGCTCAGAGTTAGCTCAAGACAAAATTATGAAATAAGGAATGCCTTGTTTTATTACCACCATCCATCCTTAAAAACTATCTACTTGATGCTCTGTGGCCTTGTTTTCCAGCTCTCAGAAATATCTGAGTAGCTGATAAACTACATGAGAAGATTTACATTTGAGTAAGAGCCTAGAGATTTAAATCTATTCAATGACTTACTGACTTTGGAATTTATGTATTTGGCAGATGGTCCAGGGAAGGAGGGACATCAGTCCCCCAAGTGGTAGTTGGCACTGGGGATTCTCCAACAGGTCTGTAGTCCCAAATAGCCAGCAGTGGGACAGAATAGCCCCCTGAGTGGCTCTTCTTCTGACCTTGTATGAAATATTGAAAATGTAGTCCTTTGTTGTTCCATTAACCTTTCAGGTTTTCACATATACCAGTAGAAACCATTTAGTAAGTCACAATAAATGTCAAAATTAATGGATGCATGTCGTCTTTGTTCCATGTTTAAATGTCTTTAATAGAAGTTGACTAAGCAACAGACTTTTCATTTCATTCTTTAAAAGCTTGCATTTAAGGAAATGATTATTCTTTTTATGTCAGATAGCAAGTAGCTTATATTGTGTGGAGAATTCTAAATTATGAATTCTTTTCTCCAACTTAGTCATTCTTATATCTTATACTCTGAACAAGAAAGGCAGGTCTGGCTGTCTCTCTTGCTCTCTCATCTCAAAACTTTTTACTGATGTATAATGCATGCTACTAAAAATTGCACAGATTGGGCTGGCCAAATAGCTCAGGTGATTAAAGGCCTGCAAGCAGGTGCAGGGGCCAGGGGTTTGATCCCTGGATCTGCCATGCTGGCCCCGCCCCTGGGGCATGCTGAGACAGCAATTGAGACTGGGTGTAGTGGTGTGCACCTCTAATCCCAGCTCTTGGGAGGCTGTAAACAGATGGATCACTACAAGTCCAATCTAGTAGTGAGACCCCAAACACCTGTAGACCCTTCCCTAAAAAATACAAAAAGAAAAGAGATACCTTTTGGACTGGAGAGGTAGCCCAGTGGCATATATAACTGCTTGCCTTGCAAGTGCAGTGTCCTGAGTTCAATCCCTGGTACCGCAAAAAAAAAAAAAAAGAGATCATAATGCAGTGGTACCTTGGTTCATGAACGCTTTTGTTTGCAGTGTTTGACAATTTTTGTTTGTTTACTAACTTTGCATCTGGAGACAAGCACAACTGCAGCTGACTCTCCCACACAAACACAAACATGGCTGTCTTTTCCAAAATCATGGAACAAATCAATTTCATGAACCAACCAAGGTGTCAGTATATGCAGGTCAGTGATTGTTTTCATGCAAGTTTTTCTTTTTTTCTTTTTCTTTTCTTTTTTGTGGTATCGGGGATTGAACTCAGCACCTTGCGCTTTCCAGGCAAGTGCTTATTCTACTGAGCTATCTCCCTGGCCCAGTGATTGTTTTCATAAGCAGTTTTTGCAGATGACTTTCTGCCCATGTTACCAGTACCCCAGAAGACCCCTCAAGACCACCTTAAGTTGCTACTCTCCCAGAGAGCAACTACATCTTGACTTCTAATCTCATAGAAGTGTTCTGTTACTGATTTTAAACCTTATTATAAATGAAATTATACAAAATGTATTTTTATATTTCTATTCCTTTTTTCATTCAAGATTATAAGATTCTCCAAAAAATCTTTCCTATAGTTGTAGATGGCTCATTCTTAGTATATACATATTCCATTATGTGAATATTTCGCTATTCATTACCTCACCAATTTGGACAAGTTCCAGTGTAGGGTAGTATAAATAGAGTTTTGTGAGCACTTACACACTTATCTCTGGGTGCATATGTGTATACATTTCTGTTGGACATATATAATATGAGGTTTGTAAGATTACATGTGATTGTAGCTGGTAGATACCACTTTTTCTCAATTGTGCCAATTTACGCTATCAAGCAGAAATTGAGAATTCTGTATGGTTCATGTTCACCATTTGGTATTCCGTCTAGTGTGTGTATCATTATCTTATAGATTTAATTTGCATTTCCCTGGTTATCATTGGAGTGGAGTACTTTTTCATATGTTTACTGGGAGTTTACATATTTTCTTGGGAAGTGTCTGTTAAGTCTTTTGCCACTTTTCTTATGATTTATCTTTCATATAAATTTGCAGAGAAAAGAATATATACAAGACCCTAGTCAGAAATTACGAAATGTTCTTTCCATCTACATATTTCCTGTTATTTCCCTACTAGATTATCACTTGATAAACAGAAGTATTAAATTTTAATGCATACACCTTTATAAACATTTTCTATTTACTAGTGTGAGATTTAGGGGTGCTTTTTAAGAAATCTTCCTTTTTCAAGGCCACAATAATGTTCTATGCATTCATCTAAACATTTGTTATGCTTATGGGTTTATGTGTTGATTTTATTTTCCTTATTTAGATCTGAAATATATTTGAAATTGAGCTTGTGAATAGTGTGAGATAGGAGGTCAAGATTCTATTTTTCCCATATAGATATGTAATTGATTCAGCACAACTTGTTAATAAGGCCAATCCTTTTTGTACTGTATGTGGTCCTCTTTTAATGGGCTATAAGGAAATTTGTTAGAAATAGATCGATGATATAAAATGTTTGTTTTTAATTTGGAGCTCATTCATTTTTTAATTTTTAAGACTGACGAGGGTGGATGTCAGAATGCAGTGTTTGAGAGAAACATCAAGGTCAGTAAATTTAACTTTATTTTTATTTATTCATTTATTTTGTATTTTAGGGAAGGGTCTACAGGGTGTTCAGTGTCTCACTACTAGATCGGACTCATAGTGATCCGCCTGTTTACAGCCTCCCAAGAGCTGGGAGGTGCATGCCATCTCACCCAGTCTCAATTGCTGTCCCAGCACACCCCAGGGGCAGGGCCAGCATGGCAGGCCTGGTTGTTGAACCCCCGGCTCTGTGCCTGCTTACAGGCTCTTTAATCTGTTGAGTTATTTGGCCAGCCCAGTAAATTTAACTTTAGTGATTTGGGCTTAGATTTCAAATAATAGGGGTTGGAGCAGGCCTGGCACAGGGTAAATCTGATCTGCTATCAGAAAAATAAAGTACTTGTTCTGTGGGTTATTGCCAACTTGGAGTCAAAGACAGATCACTTAAATTGTTATCAGTCTTGAGCATATACAGAATCTGGCAGATAATTATACTGTGATTCAATAGCAGACAAAGAATAAACTGGTAATAATGTTTGTGTGTTTTTATGTCTAAGGATACAACTTGTTTCATGGTCTCTGGAGTTCTTCCTGATACTTTTTACACAGTTAGAATAAGAGTCAAGACAAATAAATTATGCTATGAGGATGATGAACTGTGGAGTAACTGGAGTCAAGTGATGGGTATAGGTAAGTAAACAGAAATTTCATTAAAATTTAAAACATTAATGCTGAAGCAGAAAATTAACTGGGGAAAAGGATGTTATACCTTCTTGATGTCAGCCAAATGGTACTTATAATTTAATTGCATCTTCTGTTTAATTAGTATCAAGTCACCCAGTGTTCGTTGACAATATATAACTATTTGGAAAACCACAATCACGATAGTCAATAGTGTTATTTTCACTTCCGTCCCACCTCCATCTTCGTTAGCAACATGAACAAAGACATAGAAGGCAGGCATGATCAAATATGCAGGTTTTACCATGCTAGTGGACTGTACTATATGTTGGTTGATTGAATCAAGGACAAATCAGTAATCTTGTTGGCATTTCATAGACATAAACCTGTATCTAGATTGGAGGAAAAATCACTTGCCAGTGGAGACACTGAGCAGTCCCTGCTCAGGTACAGGATTGGAAAGACCTGAGCTTTATACACATGTATGGTAAAGTGGAGTATAGGACTTCACTTGACTGTAAACTCAATGGGACTCAACAAAGTGTCTTCAAAAGGAATATGTGGTTTTGGGCAGCAGTGCTAGAATGGGGGCTGCGGTCCTAGTCCTGGGTGGCACACAGTGATCTGGACACATTGGAAGTATGCAGCATCCCATTCTGAGCACCGTATTGCAGGAAATGCAGTGACAGACCAGACTCTGTCCTTGAAAGTGGAATCAGGATGTTGAAGAACCTCAGATCTTGGTGAGAAACAATTGGCAGAATTGCTGAATTCTAATATGTGTGGTATTGTCAAGTTGAAATGGAAATACGCTTTCTTCCTTTTTGTGATTCCAGAGTGCAACAAAGAACCAACTTTTAAATAGGTGTGTAAGACTCAGAGATGGGTTGTTGAGGAAGTCACTTCTCTTATTAATTGCTAGGTCAAACAAATTGTCTGCTGGTGGAAGGTTATATTAGTTATTTATTGTTGCAAAGCAAATTATTTCAAAGTTGAGTGTCTGTAAGCAATGCACATTTATCATCTTACTGTTTCTGTGGGTCAAGAATCTAGGCACAGATGGCCTCAAGATGTTACAGTCCAGCTCTTTAGAAGGATTATAGTCTTGAGTGCAGGCTTGGGTGGGGCTGAAGAATCCATTTCCAAGCTTCCTCCTGTGGATGGTGCAAAGCCTCAGTTCCTCACTGATCACTGGATGTAGGCTCTGGCAGGTTGAATTGTGTTCTCTCAAAATGATATGTTCAAGTCTCAATCTCCAGGACCTGGGAATGTGAACTTTTTTGGAAATACAGTTTTTGTGGATATAATCAACTGAAGATGAGGTTGTATTGTTTTAAAGTGAACCCTACATCTAATAACTAAGTGTTCTTATCAGAAAAGGAAACACGGAGACAGAGATACATATACACACAAAAAGACAGCCACGTGAAGATGGAGGCAGAGGTTGAGTGATGCAGAGATTCCATTCCAGGGTCCATGAGAATCTAGGAAGAAGCAAGGAGAGATTCTTCTCCAGAGTCTTCAGAGGGAACATGACCTTGTGGATACTTTGGTTTTGAACTTCTAGCCTCCCCAACTGTGAAAAAATAAATTTCTGTGGTTTTAGCACCTACTTGTGGTTATTTGTTGCAACAGCCTCCAGGAACTAGTACAGAGGCTTTCCTTAGTCACCCGGCACTTAGCCCTCTGCACAGGGTTAGCTCCTGCCAGAGTAGCTGCCCTCTCCAAGTGAGGGATCCAAGCAAGGAAGAATGTGTGAGAAAACACCCATTGTGGACACCATAGTTCTTTCTCACCTAATTTTGGAAATGATGCCCCATCACTGCTGCTGTTTGATTATTTAAAAGCAAGTCAGCTAGTACAGTCCATGTTCAAAGGGAGGGGATTTCAGAAGAATGATTACCAAGAGGCAGGAATCATTTGAAATTGTCTTAGAGATTGCCTCAAACAACAGTGTTTGGCCTTGACACTTCTTTGAGATTGTGCCATTGTGGGAAAGAGGACCACATAAACAGACAAGTGGCATTCTGTGTGTTATGTGTATGCAGGCTTTGGAATGGATGATGCTATATGTTAGACCTCCCTGAATTGTGTACTAAACACTTCTGATGAATTACTGATCCTGCTGAGCTTTTATCCTTCTTATCTGTGTAAATGGGAGATAATGCTGTCTGTCTGTCTTACATACATAGGAGATAAGCATGTTGAAGCACTTAACTGGAGCTTGCTTGAGAATAGCAGTCATGGTAGCTATTGTTAGGTGTTCTAGTAGTGGAAAATAAGTAGTAAGAAAAGATAGTCACTGTTTGAGATGACATGTTTAATAGATGTGATCTCTTATATCTTTTTGTGTCTAAAACTCAAGATATCCTGATATAAGATGTTAAGATATCCTGATTATAGTCAACCCTAAGGTGATTATTCATCCTGGAATTTTTAGGCACTATAATAGGACATTAATTATTAAGGTAGCAGAAATCATCTTTAAAAAAATAGGTTGGGCTAGGAGGCAGAAATAACAATAGCTAACAAAATTGTCCCCTGTTTTATTACTAAAATGGCTCTAGTTTTTATGTCTTTCTGTTTGCTTTCCATCCTTCAGGTAAGAAGCCTAATTCCACATTTTACATGACTGTGTTACTCATCATCCCGGTCATCGTTGCGGGTGCGATCATTGTCCTTCTGCTTTACCTAAAAAGGTGAGGCTCCTGCCAGGACAGATTTTAGTTTCTGCTAGCCTGGTTACTATGGCTATTATTCTTGGAGCTTTTTAAAATATTTTCCCAGCGTATTAGAAGCATTTTCACCCTAAATGGCTTTCGATGGCATGACATGAGCAAAAGAAGTACTCTTTGTGCCCATTTGCTGGTGAGGTTAGGGCTCTGCTCAAATATTGCTTCTTTTGGACATTTTTAGCATTGTTGAATAGGCTCTGCATTCATTTTCTCACTCACATGTTTAATTTATCAAGGGGTATTTAGTAGCTCATACAATGAAGTTGTAGAACTAGAAGCCGGGAGTGTACCTCAGAGGTAAAGCCCATGATTAGCGTATCTGAATCCCTGGTGTTGAACCCCAGCACCAAAGAAGAAAAGAGAAATGAAGATTATTGTCAATGAGATGACTTAAGTAGTACTAATGCAAGCAGAGTGCCACCTAAAGCTACAACAATGAAGACTTCACAGATTGTCACTAATAGATGGAGCTCATTCCTTAAGAATATTCTGTTTTCTCTATCTCCTTGCAAGCAGTTTTACTTGCTGTTGCTATTAACTAGGTAAGATTGGAATAAGGCTATTAATCCAGGTCCGGTACCAACATTTTATATTTCAACATTATTTAATTATGCATATTATACACCAAATGCCTATTCATGGGCCATACACTGCCCTAAGTGCTGGTGTTAGAACACTGAAAAGGACAAAGTCCCTATCTGTATGCTATTAGGGTGCACGCGCGTACACATACACATACACTTCACGTAGTGAAAAATAAAGTTGCAAGTTCGCAGGGGATGGGCTAGTTAGTGGCTATGAATACATTTTACATAGAAAAGTCAGGGAGGTCTCTCTGAGTGACATTTGAGGAGAGAAATAGAGGAGTGAACCAGTAAAATATTTGAGTAAAGAGCATCCCAGCCCAACTCAATAGCAAGTGCAAAGGCCTTAGGGCTGGAGTAAGCTTAGTGTGTCTGGTGGTTGGGGGAGAGACAGATAGTGAGACTGAGACATAGAAAGAGAGACAAAGAGACAGAAGGAGAGAGACAGACAAAGAGACACAGAGGCAGACAGAGACAGAGAGAGACAGACAGACAGACTGGTGGCTGGAGGGGAAACAACAGAGAAGTTGGCAGACCAGACAGTGCAGTCCATGGAGAGGAACTAAGTTTTTTTCTTAGCACAATTGAAGATATTAGAGCATTTTAAGGAGGGAAAGAGTGTGGCCTGAGGAAAGGATCACTGTTGCTTCTGAGTGAAGAATTGACTTTTACAAGTGTGGGAGCAGGTAGACTAGTTAGCAGGCATTGTAGTATTTGGGGTGTAAGATGAAGACAGCCTATAATAGAGGGTTAGCGATAAAGGTAGGAAAAAGTGATCAGGTTATGCAATATACTTTGGAAATACAATTGACAAAGCTTGCTGGTAGCTGCTTCTCTGTGGCAGTGTGAGGGAAATTGAGGATTCGAGGATACCCAGTAAGAGTTTCATACATAAACAACTAAGTGTTGGTGCCGTCTGTGAGACAGAGAAGACTGAGGATGCTGCCTTTTGGGAAAGATGAGGGCTTCAGTTTTGAACATGTTGATGCCTACTGGGTATCCAAAGAGACATGTGAAATAGGAATTGTGTATGTGAATCTAGAGTTTAAAGGGGAGCTCTGAAATGGACATATGATTGAGGGGGTCATTGTCATGGAAATGTGTTTGAAAAGACCGGAAGAGAATTCTCCTGAAGTGAGTACGGTACAGAGAAGTAAAAAGAACAAAAAAACTGAACCTTGAGCACCAGTAGGTATTCCCTGAAAGATAGGTCACCTTCACCAAAGGGAACTATAACATTCAAAAATGGAAAGGAAAGAAGTAAGAAAAGAAAAAATTAAAGTGAAATATACTACATTCTTGGATTGTTAAAGTCATAAAAAGCAAGCTTTTGTTGGTCTATTAAAAGTACAACATCAATATTATTGAAATGATAGAATATAAGTAACTGCTTATCACAGAGCCTGTTTGCTCCACTCAAACTTGTTGCTCTTAAGAGAGATTTCTCACGGCCTTTTAAAAGAATTGTTTTCACAACTGTCATGTCACTAAAGGGGCTTGTGTGTGCCATGACTTTTGCCAAGTCATGACTTTTGTGTACCTTCCTTTAGTAAGGCTGCCCCTTAAATGGGGCACTTCTATCCGGTGGATGGTTTGCTCAGAATTATATGTTTTCTTAAAGGCTCAAGATCATTATATTCCCTCCAATTCCTGATCCTGGAAAGATTTTTAAAGAAATGTTTGGAGACCAAAATGATGATACCCTGGTAAGCACTGACTCCATGGGAGTTTGAAATTGGTCTTATTTTTATTTATTTATTTATTTATTGGTTTTATTTTTTGAGGCTATAAAATTTGTAAAAAAATAATGGTAAAGTAGCATAATATAAAAATCATAATTTCAACAATTTCAAATGTACAGTTCAGTACATTAAATACATTTACAGTGTTTGGAAAGCATCACAACTGTCCATTTCGAGAACTTGTTCAATCATCCCACACAGAAACTATGCTCATCCCACCCACACACATTTGGTGGATTTCCTAGCTTCCGTGGGACTAGGCCTCAGTGCCTAAAGCAAACAAGCTACCTCAGTCCTGAGATAAACATCCTGTCTGATTAAACTCAGCTATTAGTTGCTAGGAAACCTTGTGTCACATGTTACTAACTTTGCAAAAGTATAAATAAAATACCATTTTGTTGTGAAAAAAAGAAACTAACTCACTAAACAGTAGCTATGCATATTGCCATTCCTGTCTCAGATAAACCCTGTACTTCTTGTCTCTGCATCTGCCTGTTCTGGATACTTCATGTACGTGGAACCAACAGTATTTTTTTGTTTTATGTCTACTCATTTCAGTTTGCCTCAGGTTTTCAAGGTTTATCATGTTGTAGCGTGTACCAGAATTTAATTTCAAAAATTGTTATTTTAAACTACAGTTTTATCTAAAAAGGTTAAAGAGCTGATTTAAGGTATATCACAGGCCATGCATGGCAGATAAAAAGTCGTTAGAACACTTTGTCTATTTTAGATCATGGGCTATGCATATTTTTGAGGTATAATACTCCAGACATCTAGGCAGAAGAACATCTAGGTGCCCTAAGAGACAAGCCTTCTTTTTTTTCACATGGAATTTTATTTATTTATCTATTGTTAATTTTATTGAGAAGCAAATACCAATGAGACAGTTTCAAAACCGATTAGTAGTAGTTTCAATAATTAGTACATTGCATATTGTTGTCTTCATAGTGGTTATTCATAGTATAAGATGCAGACATGATATCCTGTCCAAACACTATTAGTACAAATCTTACTTCTTATTGAATTTAAAGAAAGTAGCTGTATATCTATCCTAACTAATTTGTATATACAGATGCAAAATGGTCCTTCATTTGTATCCCTTTTTTTGTTTAGTTTTGTCAAGGATGGGTATTCCATTGCCATTTAAATATTGTAGACATGAATTCAGCAAAGTAATCCAGTATAGTCCAGTAGTCCATGATAATAGTGGGTTTTCTGTAGGACTGGCAATATCAGAAGTTATTGACTTGAGCCTTTTACAGCTCAGCGTATTAATATGGCTTTACTTTTTATAACTCATTTCTATACTTTTCTGCTGGATGGTTAAGACCAAGATAAAGCAAGACCTATATAACAAGTAATGTAACTTTTGTATCTGCCAAGGTCAGTCAAATCCCCTCAGGATTTATTTTCCATAATTTTATTGAGAAATAAATATCAATGAGACAGTTTCAAATCAAATTAGTAGGACAGTTCCAATGATTAACACATTGCATACAGCCTTCCTAGTGGTTGTTTGTTGTACAAGATGCAGAAATGATATCCTGTTTACAAACACCATTAGAATAAATTCCTCTATTCCTTGAATTAAGAGAATGTAGCTATATATCTATCCTAACCATTTTGAGTACACAGATACAAATACACAAATAGACATTCATCTATATCCCCTTTTTTGTTTAGTTCTATCACAGACAAGCCTTCTGACTGTTGGATAATTTTAAAAACTCAATATAGGAAAATATACAGTGCAATTGAAATGCACTTTGGTTACGCCGTTGTGTGGAAAATCAGACTCCAAATACAAGAAAGAGAGTAGGCCCACTCCTTTAGGGTTGGTTTCCAGCAGACTCTAAAGGTAGAATTGTAGACAGAAACCTGAGGAACAAAAGAGTTTGAGTTTTCTGTGATAAATACATTCACACTAATGAAATAATAAAAACACTGAATGAAATAAATGCCAATATGACTCTCTCGCTCTCTCTCTCTCTCTCTCTCTCTCTATATATATATATATATATATATATATATATATATATATATAAAATCAGTTCTAATAGGCATAAGGCAGTTAATTTAAGGAAGGAACACAGCATATTAGATAATAACCCAGGCTCTGGAGTCAGATTGTCTGGATTCAAATGTCTGCTGACTCACTGACCATCTTTTTAACTTTAGGTGATTTCCTTATTTGGGACTCAGTTTTCCTATTTGTAAAGTGGAGGTAACTACAGCACCTGCCTCATAGTATCATGCGGATTCAATTAATTTAATATGCAGTAACTTAGTATAAACTTAGCTGCCTGGCACATTGTGTTTAATAAGCTTTGGTAATGAGTCCTTTTAAATGAGTCTTAACTATTGATAATCATTTACATCTATCTTTCTTGCCAAAATGTAATAATGGTTGATTCACAGTGGTGGCAAATTTGGCTAGGGAAGGAAGGCAGAGAAGCTGGAGACTACCAGAGAATTCTTTTGGATCACTGTCCCACCCGTTCTCCTTCACAGACAGTGAGTAACTGCAGACTGTTGGGATAGGGCACCGCAAGTCAGATAGGTCCAGAAGTCTAGTACCTAATTACACTGTAAGTGGGGCAAGTGTGGCAACAGTGGTTCTTCAACTTTGATCACAGTCAAATGGAATGCTTGTGAGATTTCTGAGCTCCTGCTCCAGAAATTCTGATTCAGTAAGTCAAGAGTAAGGTCCAGGCACCTGCATAGTTAACAGAGCCCACAGGTGATTCCTGTCATGTTACAGTAGTCTATAGGAGGAGTGGGGTCTGCAGAAAAGGTGTCGGGCACCTTGTCTAGGTGGTAAGAAGCCTCTGAAACAGCGCAAGACGCATACCAAGGAGATGGATGAAGAAGAAAAGGTTTTCAATAGCAGAAACAAACAGGGGAGCAGCGGTTGAAATTAAAAATCTGGCAAAAAGTAAACTTTTCTTTTTGCTTAAGGTAATAGTGCCACTTGATTCCATTCCTATTTAAACATCTGGATTTCCTGCCATAGCATCTTTTGCCACCCATAGCTAGAATAGAGTGTTATCTTACAGTTTATTGTCTATTTAGGAATAAACTTTAATGATGATGATGATTTAAAACATAGTTTTTGGTCCACACTTTGAAATCACTGTTAGAGACATTTTCCCTCGTCAGTATTTCTTTCTTCATTTCAGCAGCTTCTCCCCTATAGATACTGAAAGTTGAGAATTGTTCAAGTACTATAACATTTCTACTAAATTATTGAAAGTCTACTGTATTCCAAACTATGTAACAAGTGCCTTGCATACTTCACTGAATCTTGCTATCCACCCTGTAGAGTAAGGGCTGTCAGTGTCATTTTACAGATGAGGAACTAGAGCACCAGTGGAACTGACTTAGCTATGATCACACAGCTGGTTAGTACTAAAGTAGGATTTCACCCAGGATTATCTATTTCAAGAGTTCTCTTACTCTTTCTACTGTGCTGTATTGGCTTGTAGGATAGAGTGCTTATTCTCAAAGATACCACTGTCTTCTGAGAGTCTTGTCTGACGAAAGAAGAGCATTTGGATAGGAGAATTCTGAGAAAATATTTGAGTCACATTATGAATAGCTTGCAATGGGAAGGTGTTAGGAATATTACTCTATCAACAATTCAGGTGGGATGGTTCAGAGAGAAGAAGCACACACCAACAAACTGAATTGCCCCATTAGATGTCTTGTTTGGCTGGTCTAGTGTGATGTATTTAAATTTTTTTCTATTTGGAAACTTAGACAGGACATGTGCTCTCTGATTCAGGCCCTACTGGTCTCAGTTCCCACTGTGGTTTCACACACTGGCCTAAGTGCCAGATTTCTGAAGGATGTTTGAGTTTGCTACTCTGCTTTAGCAGGCTGGAGGCTAGTTGAAGTGCCAGGAAACAAATGCCCAATATTTGTACAAACATGTGGGCATTGACCAACATACACAACACATCCAAAGCCAACCCTTGATGAGATACACACTTCTCCCCTAAAGAATTCCTAAAAAGAGGCAATATTTCATTTGTAATAAGTAGATAGGGAAGTGGCACTGCTTATTCATTGCTGGTGGGCCTGGCATAGGGTATACCGACTTAGTATCTGTATTAGTCAGCTTTCCCACTGCTGGGATACAATATCCAACACCCACACAACTTGAAGGAGAAATTAGCTCAGCATTTCAGGGGACTCAGTACGTGCTTGGCAGGCTCCAAGGCAGAAACATGAGGGCAGAAGGGCAGGGTGGAGCAGAGTTGTGTGGGAAGCACAACACCACAGCACCAGAGAGGAAGAGACAAGAGACCAGATAGAGTATACAGCCTCCTGACTCTGTGACTACCAAGACACACAGTAAGACGTGTGTTCTACCAGGCCTCCAGCCAGCTCCACAACCAATCAAGTTGCCAGAGTTAAACTTAACTGGCACCTTATATTATGCCTTATTCAGAGTATTTACACCTGATGCATTTCAAATCTTGGAGTTATTCACTGTATATTTATGTAGACTTTGCTAGCTGAATATTTCTAATCCAAAATTCTAAAATCTAAAATATTCCAGAAAAAAAAAGTCCCAACTTTTGACAGCACTGGGGATGTATCTCAGTGACTCAGTGCCTGCCTGGCAAGCATGAGGTCCTGAGTTCAATTCCTGGTACCAAAACAAAACAAAATGTGTGAAGTATTATGTCAGCACTCAAAGGTTCAGGTATCTGCTGGGCATAATGATATGTACTTGTAGTATTAGCTACTCAGTATATGTGCTGCCGAAGCGAGCACATTATTAGCTACTCAAGAGGCAGAGGCAGAAGGATTGTAAGTTGGAGCTCAGCCTGAGTGACTTAGAGACACTGTCACACACACACACACACACACACACACACACACACACACACACAGAGAGAGAGAGAGAGAGAGAGAGAGAGAGAGAGAGAGAGAGAGCTAGAATGTAGCTGAATGTTTTGTGGGTTTAATCCCCATACTAGGAAAAGAAGTTTCTGACTTCTAACCCTTTCAGATATAGGTTTTACAAATTAGGAAGGAGTACTTACCCTGTATATCTTTTCTGGAGGACAATTTGATAAAATTTAACAAGAATCTTTGGTCCTGCAATTATACTTTCAGGAACAGGCTTTTTTTTCCCGATTTATTTATGTAGTATTTAGTACAAGGTCTCACTACACAGATCAGACTCATAGTGATCCTTCTGTTTTTCAGCCTCCCAAGTGCTGGGATTACAGGCACTTGTCACCATGCCCAGTCTCAGTCGCTGTCTCAGCGTGCCCCGGGACCGGGGCTGGCATGGCATGCTGGGGATCGAACCCCAGTCCCTGTGTCTGCCTAAGCAGGTGCTTTAATCCGCTGAACTATCTAGCTGGCCCTAGGAATAGATTTTAAAGAAATGGCCCAACAATAGCACAAGGATGGTTGATACATCATTTTTTTCCTAACCTGAAAAATTAGAGACCAATGAATCATCCACAGTCAAGGATTATTTGAAGAAAGACTGGGTTTTCAGAGTTTACTGTTTTAACACAATACTCATGCGTGTAAGAAACATTATGCATAGGTAGTATACTGCAATTCTAATTGTTGTACAAAGGCTGCAATGCACTCACAGAACAATGAATGGAAGGAGGTAGGTTACAATGAATGATCATCTCTAGGCGGAGGGGTTGTATGTAACTGATGTTCTCTACCTCAGATTTTGAAATTGCTGATGAGGTGTATGATTTTCAAAATAAAAGAAGCCCTGTCCAAATCACTCAGAAAGAGAATCTTGTAGTCATCTGGGGCTGAGAGATAACATGGATTTGAATTTAGGTGGTACCCGAGGAGACTGATGTAGGAGACATTATTAAAAGAAGCTCATTGTGACTTAGTGATTCAGTGTGGATGGTGGAAGGTGGGGAGAGTAAAAAATGATTTCAGGTTTGCAAATCTGAGAGATAGAGTGAATGATGGTAACATCAACAGCAAAATCAGAACAATTATCTTTCTCAGCGATGGGAAAATTGCTTCTTTTCAGTTTGCTGTCTAGAGGATAACATGTTTTTGTTCCGATGAATCAGATAATTCACAGTGGCTATAGATTGGTAAACACAATCAGTTCTTTAGCACGGAAAATATAATAAAATATCAGATATGGGAAAGAGTAAGAGAACAATTTTTCATGTCTGCTTTTAAGCAGATGTATAATCCACTTGGTTTATATGGCTGCAACCTTCACAAAGCATGGAGTTAGGAATCACTGTACCCCTGGAGGTCATCTGATGAGGTGGATGATTCTAACTTTAGTGCTGTCCCTTTAGTTACTAATTTTCAAAACTCCAGATTCTCTTCTAACTTACGTTTTTTTTTTTTTTTTTGGTAGAACCGGGGATTGAACTCAGGCCCTTGCACTTGCCAGGGAAGCCCTTATTCTACTGAGCCATCTCCCCAGCCCCACTTACTTACTTTAGACATAAGGGCTTTCTAGGAATCACAGAGAAGTTTCTCAAGGAATCTCATGTAGAGTAGATTTGAACCAGGTAGCCCATAATTACCAAATCCTTTTTAAACATGCTTTTCATTCATACTATACCATCAGTAGTGCTTTAAAAAAGTTTGGATACGGCCATGAATAAATTATATTTAAATCTTCGTTGTATTTTTCTTAAGGTTTCTAGCATTTTAATGATGTTTTATTCATCACTGTAGCAACATTTTAGCCAACGTTTCTTCCTGTTGCTTTGCTATTTGTTTTTTTGTTGTGACTAACTGGCTGCTAGCCATAATTTAGATGAGGGAATGGGTAGCAGAAGGAGTTGCTTCTTTTCTTTTTGTGCTTTTATTTCACCCATAAAAATATCTGTTCTTGGACTTCTTAGAAAACAGTTATATTTTAAGTATTGGGCCAGTTTTACATTCCTGATAGAAAAGCAGCTTTCTAACATGTAGTTCTCTGCCAAATATTTTTAAGTTGTTTTACTTCAGTATATAGCCTTAAAAACTAAGAATATTTTTCTACATAGCATAAATAGTATTACTACTACTCTTTAAAAAATTATTAATTCCCTAAAATTGTCTTAATACTCACGGATATTCAGATCTTTCGAATGATACAATTGCTTGGGACAGACATCCTGTTGTCCAACTATTAGTGACACTAACATTTATTCATTTATTTTTTTAGTACAGGGTCTACAGTGTCTCACTACATAGATGGGACTCATAGTCATTCTCCTGTGTTCAGCCTCCCAAGGGCTGGGATTACAGGTGCACACCACCACGCCCAGTCTCAATTGCCATCTCAGTGCACCCTGGGGGCAGGGCTGGCACAGCAAGCTGAGGATCCAACCCCAATCCCTGTGTCTGCCAAAGCAGGCACTTTAGTATGCTGAGCTATATGGCCACCCCCAGTGATACTAATATTGATTACTACATTTTACATAATAACAGTATGCTCCCTCCTGCCATCTATATTTATTTAATCCTTGCTACCTGAAGACACATCGTGTGACATTATTTTAACATTATGTCAACCCTTTCGCAAATGCTTTTATGTCACTGGATATCCTTCCTTGAGCATATGATTTCTTTAGGGATTATAAAATGAAAATTTTCATACTGTATCATTTCAGTTACAAATAAAATCTTTGGTTGTTCTAAAATTCACTTTCACTGGGGATGTAGCTCAGTAGCATAGCACCTACATGGCAGTCACGAGGTTGTGAGTTCAGTTCCCAGTGCAAAAAAAATTCACTTCCTGCTAAAAAATAACAGGATGAATGTTTAATTTTGATTTTTATCAGCTTTTTAAATGAGCTGGATTTATAGCCACTTCAAGTGATACCGAACTATACCCCTGGGTATGACATTCAGCTTGTTATATTTAAAGCTGCAAGGTACTTAAAGTATGGAGATCTCCACTTTTTTTTTTTTTTTTTTTTTTTTTTTGGAACCAGGGATTGAACTCAGGCCCTTGTGCTTGCCAGGGAAGCGCTTATTCCACTGAGCCATCTCCCCGGCCCCCAGGATCTCCACTTTATATCATTCACCTTTCTGTTTACACTGTTGATCATAGAGGATTGGAGTATGAAATAGGTTGACTTGTGTACAAAAAAGCAGTGATATTTGCATGGTGCTTAGGTGCACCAAACCCACTTCACTGTGATAGACAATTCACTGTGACAAATATCCTAGCTAAACCTTGAAAACAATGTTAAATTGAGATGATATTCTGTTATGTTCCTGAATTTGTCTATTTCTTTATACTATAAAAAACCACACATAAAGTACTGTTTTCCTAGGCTTAGGTGATTAACAACTGAAAGCTCGTTGGGGTAATCTCATTAACACTGATTTTTAATTCTATGATTCTTTTTCCTCTTTGGCCCTTATTCTACTGCTGGTGACCTTTTTTCTTGAGAAGCATAAGGAAGTTTATTCAGCCAAATTTTAAGTATACATGCAAAGAAAATAGTGTGTGGGCCCTCAGGAGTGAGGCACACTGTAGTCTGGAGATGGAGCTATTTAGAGAGGAGTATGCTGGGGGTGTACAAATCTGTGGAGCTTGGGAGTCTTTAGAAAGCCTAGGTTTGGTTTAAAAGAGAGAAGTGGCAACCCTCCCCCGACCAGACTGATGGCCTTATTTTTTTTAATTGGCAGTATAAGGACTGAATTACTTTTTCCACAAGTGATTTTTTTTTTGAGACAGGGTCTTGCTATGCATTTCAGGCTCTCCTTCAGCTCACTGTGTAGCCCAGGCTGGCCTTGAACTCCTGACAGTCCTCCTGCTTCAGCCTCCCAAGTACTGGGATTACAGGAGTGTGCCACCATGCTGATCACTAATTCTAAAATTAGACTGTCATATAATTAATGAAATTAAATTGGCCAGAGCATTGTATTTGTTTATCATACCTTATATAGACACATTCCATGCAGTACACAGGAAAAGGCTACAGTGCCAATAAAGGGTAAAAATGAGAGAAATCTAAAGTTTAGGATGGATTAAAGTGCCTGCTTAGGCAGACATAGGAGCTGGGGGATCAATCCCTGGCCTGCCATGCTGCCCCCCGCCCCCGGGTGCACTGAGACAGAGATTGAGACTGGGTGTGTTGGCACACATCTGTAATCCCAGCGCTTGGGAGGCTGAAAACAGGAGGATCACTATGAGTCTGAGCTGTGTAGTGGGACCTTGTAGACCCTGTGCTAAATACATAAAAAAATAAAAAATAAAATTTAGGGATGAAACTACCAATTGAAAAGACTGATGTTTTCTTGGAGAACATTTATGCTTCAGTATTCACCTTATTGAAACAAATTGCTTTTTTTCTTGTCCAGCACAACTAAGCATTGGATCCAGTGACCAAAACTAATAAAAGTATTATTTTCAGTGTGCACTTAATTTTTTTTACAAATAAATATTTATTGTAGAAAATTGAACTGCAGGCAATCAAGAAACAAACCACACTTCATGCTATCACTTACAAATAACTATCTTTAACATTATATGAATAACACAAATAGACAGAAATGTTCTCACTGATTGAAGGAATAATAGCAACAACAGCTTGTGCTTTCTGAAGCTTTAGTAATGGCCAGATACTTTTCTAAGCCCTTCCTCCGTTAATCTGTCTCCATCCTAAGGTCAGTGTATATTATCTTCATTATTCAGCTGAAAAAACTGAGACACCAGAATGATATGTAGCGTGCTCAAGGTTACCCTGCTAGTATACAGTGGTGCTGAGATCCAAGTTTAACTAATAAGTGATAGAGCTGGGATCTGAACCCAGGCATCCTAAGTCTCCAGCCCACACTTTCAAGCCCCCGTGTTATATATTTTAATGAAATTATCATATTGAATTTTATTCAAATTAAACAAATGAGGAAGAGACAGATGTAACTAAAGAAATTTCTGAACTTCTGACTTCTGATAAACTATTATATACGTATGTATATATATATTTTTTCTTTTTTTGAGGTGGAGTCTTGCTGTGTTGCCCACAGTGACCTCAAACCTCTGGATTCAAGTAATTCTTCTTCCTCAGCCTCCCAAGGAGCTGAGACTACAGATGCATACCACATTCCCTGCTTATCATCCTTTTTAATGATTGTTCAGAAGATGAGTTTTTCCATCTGCACTCCCCACTGACTCCCTGCTGTTCAAGTAGCTCAGTCTCTGCACTGTCACTGCCCTCATACAGAGCTCTCTTTCAGTCTTCTATGTATGGCTATATATTTAATGCTCACTGCTGGATTTTATGCCAGTGTCACTAAGTCATCTTGGGTGTTTGAAGTTCTTACAGTTTTCTCAGGAAGGTTTCGTGGGACTAGCATTTTCTGAATGAGTTCCACTTTAATAATATATTTACTGCAAGACATTTTAGCAAGATATCAAAATCATGTCCTGTCATCCATTTTCTTTTGGCATAAAATGTCAAAGAAATCTGAAAATATAATTTTCTATGTTAAAACCCTTGGTCTTTTTGTCTGCTAGTTAAATTTTTTATCTTTAAAATCCAGTAACTTTCCCAGAATGTATCTTGGTTGTGTTGGTCATTCTGCTTTACTTTCTGAAGTACAGGTTGAGCACGTCTAATCTGAAAATTCAAAATCCAGACTATTCCAATATCTGAAACATTTGAAGCACCAACATGATGCTACAGATGAAAAATTCCACACAATAAAACTTTATTATATGCACAAAATTACTTAACGTGTTGTGTAAAATTACCTGTAGGCTGTGTATATAAGCAAAATACATGAATTTTGTGTTTAGATTTAGATCACATCCCAAAGATAGCTCATCATGATATATATGCAAATACTCACAAATCCAAAAACACTCCCAAATAACAGAGACTCTGGCTCTAAGCATTTTTTAAATGTAGTTGGTACAGGCTCTGCAGGATCTAGGGTCTCACTACATAGATCAGATTCATAGTGATTCTGTTTTCAGCCTCCCAACTGCTGGGATTACAGGCACGTGCCATCATACCCATCCTCAATCTCCGTCTCAGCACATCCCAGGGGCAGAGCCAGCACAGTAGGCTCAGGGCTTGAACCCTAGCCACTGCGCTCTGCCTAAGCAGGTGCTTTAGTCCGCTGAGCTATCTGACCAGCCCAATTTAAGCATTTTGGAAAAGGGATATTCAAATAATTCTGGTTTTTTTCTTTGTTTGACTTCTGTATTTGTCATGTCCTCTTGAATAATTTTCACCCACTTGTCCTTTTCCTTTAAAAATCCTACCATTCATCTCCTGTTTCTCCTAAGGTGCTGTCTAATTAGCTATGGTTTACCTTATGTTTCTTCTAGTATAGTCTATTTATTTATTTATTTATTTATTTATTTATTTATTTTGTGTGTGTGGCCAGCTCAGCCCACAAGGGGGCGGGGCTGGCTGGCATGTGGTGCTGGGGGATTGAACCGCGGTCCTTGTGCTTTGCTAAGTTTGTTCTAAGTAGGTGCTTTAGACCACTGAGCCATCTCACCAGCCCTTCTAGTATAGTCTTCATTCCTAAAATAAAACTATTATTCTCTTTTCCTTTAAATTTTTTCCTGTTTTGTTATTTCATTTTTATTCTGGATTTTTATATTTTATTCCATATAATTTATACTTTTTCATATAATGTAACTTTTTTTTTTTTAATGGAACTGCGGATTGAACTCAGGCCCTTGTGCTTGCCAGGGAAGCGCTTATTCCACTGAGCCATCTCCCCAGCCCCATGTAACTTATTTTAAGTAGTTCAGCTAGTTTTTTGTTTGTTTTTAATGTATCTGGAGGCTAGGGAGATAGCTCAGTGGCATAAGCGCCTGCCAGGCAAGTACAAGGTACTGAGTTCAATCCCCACTACTACAAAAAAAAAAACCTTTTGTAATTTTAATGTATTTGGTTGTTACAGGGTCTCACTACGCAGCTTGTACTCATAGTGATCTTCCTCTTTTCAGCCTCCTCAGTGCTGGGATTACAGGCCTGCGCCACCATGCCCGGTCTCTGGATGGCTCAGCCTGTCTTGGGGGTGGTCCCAGTGCAGCATGCGGTGGGAGGAGGGGGATCGAACCAAGTCCTTGTGCTTGCCCAAGCTTGCCCAAGCTTGCCCAAGCAGGCTCTTTATTCTGCTGAGCTATCTCGCTGTCACCAGTTCAGCTAATTTGAAATAAGACTGTAATGTTCATTGATATTAGACTTCATGAACTTCTTTTTTAGGCTTTTTAAAATCTATTTAGTGCAGGTTCTGAAGGGTCTCACTACGTAGACTGTAGATTGGACTCATAGCGATCCTCCAGTTTTCAGCCTCCCAAATGCTGAGATTACAAGCTCGAGTCACCACGCTGTCTCAGTTGCTGTTGCAGAGCGCTCTGGGGGCGGGGCCAGCATGGCTTGTGGTGCCTGGGATCGAACCCCCATCCCTGTGCTCTGTTTTGTTTTGTTTTGTTTTGTTTTTTTCAATACTAGCGATGGAATTCAGAACTTTGAGCTTGCTGCACAGGTGCTTATGCCACTCCTGGTTCAAAAGCATGTTTTTTATTTTTGTTTTTGTTTGTGGTCCCAGGGATGGAACTTAGGACCTTGCACTTAAGCTGCAGAGCTATATCCCCAGCTCTCAGGCATGTTTTAATTCTGAAAGGGTATTATTCTATTGCTCTTTTTAAAAATATATTTGGTACAGGGTCTCACTATGCAGCTGGGACTCCTAGTGTAGTGATCCTCCTGTCTCAGCCTCCCCAGCCCTGGGATTACAGAAGTGCATCATCACACCGGGTTTCAGGGCCACACGGCGCAGGACCTGCATGGCATGTGGTACCCAGGATTGAACCAGATCCTTGCACTTGCCAGGCAGGCCCTTAGACCACTGAGCTATCTTCCCCGCTATATGTTGCTCATTTTTACATGAAATTAATATCCTGAACTTTTTGAAGGAAGATTGATTTGGGTTAGATTTTTTTCTAATGTCATGACTATAAAGCTCCATTTTCTATGATATTTCAGAATTGTTCAAAATTAGAGTGAATTCCTCTCTGAAATATTCTTACCCTGCCTGTGTGCCACCTCTGCTTTTTCTGTTTCTTTTTTTTTCAAAGTTTTATTGATAAACAGACAGTTTCAAATCAAATCGGAAGTACAGTTTCAACAAATATACACTGCATATATTCTTCTTAGTGGTTAATTGCTGTACAAGATGCAGACTTGTGATCCTATTTACAAACACCATTAGAACAAATCATTCTATTCATTAAGAGAATGCAACTATATATCTATCCCAACCACTTTGAATACACAGATACAAAATGGACATTCATAGTTATACCCCGTTTTTTTTAAGTTCTGTTATTGAATATTATAGGTGTGTAAACTCAGCAAAATATTCTAAAAGAGTCCAGTAGCCCATAATAGCATTGGGTCTTCTGTTTAACTGGCAATGTCAGAAATTATTGACCTGAGTCCCCCACAGCTCAACTTAACAGCATGGCTTTATTTCCTATATTTCGTCTTCATACTTTTCTACTGGATGGTTAAGACCAAGGTAAAGCAGGACCTGTGCAACAAGAGTTGTAGCTTTTTGGTCTGAGAAGGTCAGTGTCTGTTTCTTTTTTAAATGTTTCATTTTCTGTTTTCATTTTTCTCCTTCATTCCTTCCATCCATTCATCCATTTCTTCTACATCAGTCTGGGCTTTCTACTTTCTTGTTCATGTTTTTCATCTCTCTGTCCTTGGCAATTTGGAATCTATTCTCACTAGTTGCTCCTGAGTTCAGCTTTACCCTGCAAGGGAGCTGAGGATGATTCATTGTGAGGGTCTCAGTTTAGACTGTGGACTCTCTTCATTTCTTCACTGTTTGGAGAGGCAAATCACTTCCATATGCTGCTCTTACTCATAAATTACTTAACATTTGAGAAAATTAATTTAGAATTTTCTAATCTCTCCGATGCCGTGTTGATTCCTTCTATGTATTCTTCCCCAGCTGATACAGTTTTGACTTTATAGCTATCTCTGGTTTGTCTTCACCTACTATTATTTTGGAATTCATAGGGAAATCATTTTCATACATCTTAGTTTATACTGTGTCAGGGAAATTTGATCGTGTTTTCCTACTTACCTTTTCTATACATACTTTTAAAAATAGTGGCATTGAGAGATTAAAAAACCTTAACTTCCCTCCAGAATTTCTCTGCAAACAAAATACTATGGATAAAATCCTGCCACCTATTTTTAAAGAACCTCTGACTGATTTTTGCAGGGTTTTTATTTTTTTTTCTTTATTTATCTTTTTGCATGATTCTGAGAGGCTTTTTTTCTGTGATAAACCCAGGGCCTCTCTCACAAAAGGCAAGTGTTCTACCACTGAGCTATAACCTCAGCCTTGTTTTAAATTCTTTGGTTGATATTGACAAATTGTCATCACAAGATGTTGCACATTAAATTCCATTAAATATACTGGCTAAATAGGTTATGATGCATTCATGCAATGAAATATTATGCAGAGGATAAAGAAAATAGGATCAACCTATTTTACTGATGTGTAAAAACATAACATATGCTATTAAAATACCAGGTTACCTATGTAGAGGATGATTTTTTCATGTTAAGAAAACAGGAGCATTAGAATATACAAAAATCACATTTATTTACTAGAAGGATAGATAAGAATTAGGTTGTATGAGTTTATATACTTGCCAATAGCACATCCAAATGGTTGGTCACATTTTTATCAACTCTCAGTTATCTCGTTTAAACAAACTAGTGCTAAATTGACAGGTGAGAAAAGGGCATCTTAATTACACCTGTAAGGTTTAATGTCTTCACAAGTTTATTGGCTTAAATTATTTTGTGAAATTGTTGTACCCTGTCTGTCTCCCCTCTATGGTATTCATCTTTTTATGGTGGTTTATAAAGTTTTTTGTATGTCATATATTAATCCTTTGGTTTATCAATTTTTGCCTTTTTATTGTATTTAGAATGATTAATGATGTACAAAATATTAACTTTTCTGTACTAAAACTCCTTTTATTTTTATATATTGAAAGCCCTTTCCACTTCATATATATATGAATATATATAGTCCCCTATATTTTTTATTACTTGATTTTTTTTTACATTTAGTCTTTAATTCAGCAAGGATTTATTTGAGTAATCTATGACATGGGATTTGAATTTGTTTTTCAAATGCTTGGCCAGTTGTCTTAGTGCCATTTAGTGAATAAGCCATTATTTTGAGGTCATGTATTTTTTCAGACTGTTTTCATTAGTTATGTTAGCAGACATGTGCAATTTTGTAGCCCCTGCTCCAATTAACATACAGAATATTAGCTAGATGTGGTGCTGCATTTCTTTAATTTCAGTTCTTTGGGAGGCTGAGACAGGAAGAGTTCTAGCCCAACTTGGGCAGCTTAGCAAGAGCCTGTCTCAAACAAACAGACACATGACTGGTGATACAACTCAATGCCAAGTCACTGCAATACCAAAAGAAGGAAGAAGGAAGAGGGAGAAGAAGGGGGAGAGGAGGAGGGAGTGGGGAGGAGGGAAGAAGAAACAGAATTTTTAAAGCATACCCCAAAATTCCATCATGCCTTTTCACAGTCAGCTCCCTTCCTGATCCTGGAGCTTGGCCACCACTGATTTGTATTCTGTCCCCTAAAGTTTGACCTTTTCCAGTGTGCCATTTATATAAATGGAACCATAAAGTGCATAGCATTTTGAATCTGGTTTCTTTCACTTATCATGATACATTTATGAGACATCTGTGTTTTTGCATATTTCAACAGTTCATTCCTTTTTATTGCTAAGCAATATTCCTTGGTATGGCTGTACCATAGTTTATTTAACCATTCACTTTTCCAAGAACATTGAGCTTATGTCCAATTTAGACACATTATAAAGTTAAACTGCATAAATATTCCTGTAGAAATATTTGTGGACATGTTTTCATTTCTTTTGGGTAAAGACCTAAGAGTGGGACTTCTGAGTCATGTGGTGAGCATGTGTTTAGTTGTATAAGAAACTATCAGGTGTTTGCCATTCTGACTGTACTGTACACTTTCTCCAACAGTATGTGAGAGATCTAGTTACAGCGCATCCTCATCAGCGCTTGGAGTTGCCAGTATTTTTAACTTTACCCACTCTACCAAGCATGGCAAGATTAAATACTATTGTTAGAATGTTTTTAAGTAGTATTTTCCCAACTTATAAATTCTCTGAGATAGAATGCTCCACTTACCACATGCATCTCTAGTTGCATAACCTGTAGCAACTGAATAGTCATAGTTACTCTTGCTTCTGTTTCCTTGTTTCTGTTTCTTTCCCTAAGCTTAAAGAACCGTAGAACTTGTAGATGGAAACAGAGCTTAGACCTAGTCTAAAGCAATGGTTAACAAACTTTTTCTGTAAAGGGCCTGGTAATAAATATTTTTGGTTTTGCAAACCACTTGATAGCTGTTACAGTTCACCTCTGCTGTGTTAGCCTGAAAACAGCTAGAGGCAATACAGAAACAAATGAGCATATTCCAATACAAATTTACATACTGAAATAGGAAGTTAGCAATACTGGCCAGTGGGCAATAGTTTGCCCACCTCTGGCTTAGCCTAATAACTTTATTTTTATAGGTGAAAGAATAGAGCTCAGATTTCGCCCTTTCCCCAGATATACAAGTACAGAAGGCAAGTTCTAGGATGCTGGCTTTCACCATAAAAGACATGCTTGAATTGGGTTTGGAATGAACTTGGCTTATGTGTAGTGTTTAGCAATTAATATTAAAGTTACTACTGCATCACATTTCAAAGATTTTTATTGCAGTAAGACTTTTAGGCCATCCTATATATTGTCATTGCTCTACATGTTAATTGACTTTAAATTATATCACGGAAGCAATGGTCAAATTTGAGGGGTAAGCAAACTAAGATAATAAATGTTCAAGTGAAAGCAGTTAAAATAAATGCATGCTACCCTTTTTTTTCATCTTCAAAGGCTGTTTCCAACTCTGAAATTGTCCATATTTGTGTATCTGAGTTTTTGGGGTTTGGGTCTTTTTTTTTTTGTACTGGGAATTGAACTCATAATCTCATGTTTGCCAGGCAGGCAGTGCGCCACTAAGCTATCTTCCCAGCCCAAGTTTGTATATCTGTTGAGGTCACAAAACACCATGCAACAGTCCCATGCTTTTCCAATCTGTAATGTTAATTCTTTTTTTTTTGTTTTATTTTGTTTTTTTGGTGAAACCAGGGATTGAGCTCAGGCCCTTACTCTTGCCAGGCAAGTGCTTATTCTACTGAGCCATCTCCGCGGCCCCTGTAGTGTTAATTCTTGATTGTTTTGTCTTATTATTAATTGTTAAAATAGATGAATATTCTTAGGTCATGAAACAAAAAACCAGGAAAACAGATTTATGATTCCCCACATGCAAACCTAAAAATAAACATTGGCTCTGAGTACTCAGGAAAAGAACATTGCTGAGAAAAATTGTTGTGTATATTTTTTTTCTCCCTTGCAGCACTGGAAGAAGTATGACATCTGTGAGAAGCAATCCAAAGAAGAAACTGACTCAGTAGTGCTGATAGAAAACGTGAAGAAGACCTCTCAATGATTGGGATAATTTATTTTGCTTCCAGCGTAACCTTGTGAATATTCCTCATATTCTACATTTGTTATCTGGGGACTCATTAAATGAAAACTGAAACTACTGGAACCTTTAAAAGCAGGCAGCCCATAAGAGCCACAAGTTTTTGTGTGAGTCATCCATCCAAAATCTAAAAATAATGGGCCCTTTGAAGATGGTAAAGGAGTCATTCTTACTGAATTCTAAAAGCAGATATCCTTTGCAAAGTCTTCACACTAAGGGACAAAACAAAAAATTGATGGTAACTGTAGAATTTAATCTTAGTGAGAGCTGTGACAACTCCCTAAGGGATCTATGATGATGCATATACTTTGTGTCAACACCAAAGAATTATATTTGTATGCCAACTTACTTTTGGATGTAAATACTAATGTCAAACATGACTCAGAGAATATCTAACAACTAAAATTGGTATCTATTGTTTGAGATCCCAGCGAATAATGTTTGTGGCTACTGAAGCCCCTTACAAGTCTGGAAACATCTGCTGTGATAGTATTTTTCTGTCCTTTGAAAGCCCCAGAAATCACTGTTGGCCATGATAATTAAAACCGTAAAAAAGGGTAGAGGCAGCTTCTTGACCAAGGCCATTCCATGCCATTGCAGACTTTTAAACACAATGGAGCAGAATGACTCATTGGGTATTAGAGTTTGAACCAAGGAATTGCTCATGAGGTATTTTTCTTCACTTCTGTTACTCACATCAAATGTTGACTACATGTTTGGCTTGTACATCAGTGCCTAGGTATGAGGGACACACTCTGACACTGGGTTTACAGTCTAGTTGGTACTCTTTTGGTCTTACCACTCCCTTTATCGCCAACCAATCAGTTGTCAGATTTTTCACCTTCCCAACTTCCATGTCAATATTTCCTTTTGTCCTCTCCCTCATTCCTTTCCTTATGGTCTTTTGATCTTCATTGGATATTGGGAAATAAATCTGCTTAGAACACCTAAAGGAGCAGGGATGAATTTGCATCTCAGGTGCCATGTGAACAGACTTAGAAACAGTAACTAATTCTTGCACATTTTATAACTTCCACTTGAATCTGAAGTTGTTGAGGGTTTTCAGTATTTAATGTTTATGCATTTTCTAAACCTCAATGAGATACTATCTTCACTTAGCTATTTACTTGAGAAAAAAGGTCTAGTTATATTAATTTCTCTGTCTATAAAATGGGCCCTAGGTTCCTCTCTTCCCTGCCACAAATGGTTAAGTAGATTTTATGTATTCCATTGATAGGCAGGGCTCCAACATATATACTCAATTTTATGTATGTTAGGGTTCCATTCTCCCCCATTCCCGCAATGTATGCACATATATTCTTTCTATTTCCTCCAGATTTAAAGAAGTAAATGAGAGCTATCTCCCCTTCTCTCTCACACACAGATTCAGATTGGTAGTAGGAGTTTAAGAACATTATATCGCAAGTTCTCATATCATCTACCAGTTCTTAATAATAAAATGATGCTACTTGCGATTCCTTTTCTTAGAGCAGCAGCAGATAAGAGGGCTCTGCTTTCCACATGTTTAGACAAACGTGACAGCCTGCTTCTATAGGAGTAGAGAAGCACTGTGCCTGGCAGTGCTGAGGAGATTGGAACAGGTGGTGTTTCCCCTGCTCATTGAGTTTATTAGGTTGAGGTGGGATACAGGCATAATAAGTGTTCAGTTTCTTCTACTGTTCACTGGAAAGAATTCTTGGTTTTCCTATGTAGAAATGAGATTATATCCTTTTTTATAATTCTGTGAAGCAAAACACTGAAAGGTTTCAATCAAAGCCATTCTTACTGTTGGTCTACTTTGATAGCAATGAGAAGGAGGCTTAGAAATTCCCAAACCACTACTGATGGTGACAGTTGTACAGCCTACAAGTGAGGAAATCATATTTTGTTTCTGTTCTCCTCTTCTGGAAGTAAAATAGACAGGAGAGAAGAGAGCAGTACATTATGAGAGTACCAATAATTGCTGTTTAGTTGCAAAAAAGGCATCCAGGACATAGGAACTCACGGAAGCATTAATACATCACCTACAAGACAATACTAGGGTCATTTTTACTATGTTATCAAACCTGTAGTTTTCCCCTATTTACCTAGGAAAGCCCAATGTAAGGATTGTCATTCCAACTCTTTCATTAAAAAAGGTTTTCTGCATCAGGGCACTGAAGGTATACGTGAAATAATGTTAACGTTTTTGGTAATGTCTTGAACTAGGGTGATTTTTGTCTATAGGAATACATGAGTAATTATGCATAAAATATCTTTTTCTACGTTGCCAAAAAGTTTTCCTTTGGTTTTACTTTGGGGGAAAGTGTTGTAAGGAGTGGGTGGTAGAGAAAATTGGAGTTAAAAGAATAAACATTGTAAAAATATGTTTCAAGGTAGGTGTTCTATGATGATTTATCAGAAGCTTCCCTCATGTTCTATGCCTGTGTTTTCTGAGAACACATGTACTTAGTTTAATATTAATACAGTCTTTGCAAGTAGCATGTAAAGGGACATATGTATTTGATAAATTGTGGTTATAATAAATAATGGAAATGAAGAGCTTGTCCTTTGTAGTACTAAGCTAAACATAGAGTTCAGAATGCTGTCAAGGTTTGCGTGATATATACATGATATACACAATACACTGGACTGTCATAGCATATGTGATGGGAGATCTCTAGTTACAAATCACATTAGTAGGTTAGATTTGAGGCTGAGAATTGGCTTTTAGTAGCCATTCTTAAGAAATGGTGATATGATTTCATATTTTCTATAATTATAACAACATGATTTAAATGTCAGAGTTTTTTTCTCACTTGTATTAATTTCTAGGAGCATATCTGTAGCCATACCACATGGGTTAATTATTCTGAATCTCTACTGGATTCAGACTCTAAAGCATGGCAGGTGCTGATCAGGTTATTTCGGTAACTATCTGGGATTATCTGGGAAAATTCTGGAAACCCGTGTCCAGCTAATGATAGTTGTTTGTTTAAATAAGAAACCGTTTTTTTCCCAGAACACTAAGTTTTATTTGGCATTTCATTCAAATTAAATCTCTAGGAATGAGGAGCCCTTGTTAGAGGGCACAATGGTCAAAAAACCCTCAGATCTCATAGTGAACTGCCAGCTGAGGTTCCTTGCTGGGATCACTGCCGCCTTCCAGGTACAGATTATTCTAAGTATACTGCTTTAGTCCCACAGGCTGGTAGCTGGGGTACATCTCCCCTACCCAGAACATTAAAAGCATGAACACCATGAAGCCAAAGAGATGGTTACACATGATACTCAAAAAAAAAACAGGTGTGGGAGATGTGTCCACATGGTTCTGGATATACATGTCTAGATGCCAGTGAATCAGTTCACCCCAGTTCAACCTCAGGGGTGGTCCCATTCAAACCATGGGTCCCTCTCATGCTCTGGGTGGTCAGGCAGCTTTGGGTAGTCTCTATACCCCATGCCTTCATATGGGTAAGGCTCATAGTCTTCCGTAAGCATATTATACTTCTTGGTGGTGCCTGCCTGTTCCTCTGGGGTCCTGGATAGGCACCTGGTAGCATGTTCCTGGTAATGTAGGAGGTTATCCGTGCCCCCAACAGCACCACCTGCCATGCTGTTCTTTGCAGCCACAGGAAACCCAGAGCCAGATCCTGGGCTCCCGCCATCTTCACCCAAGAAACCTTTTTTTATCCAAGTATGGTGGTGTACAACCTGTAGTCCCAGCACTCACAAAGCTGAAGAACCACTATGAGTTTGAGGCCATCTGGGCTGCAAAGTGAATTCAAGGCCAGCCTGAACTGCATAGTGGACCCTGTCTCAAAAAGACAAAGAAATAAACGCTTTCTAATTCTTAACATTTTACTCCTGAGTATTATGGCAGAAATCTTTTAATTGGAGACACTGATGGTCATACATCTCTGTGAAATCTATGGAAACCAAATTTCTGTAGCCATGGACATGCTTACTAGTCTTGGAGAGGAGAGGAGCTAAAATGATCTAAACACATTTACTTTCCTTAGTGGTTTTCCATTTTGTCATTACCCTAAACTCTGACTTTTTAAAAAGTGTAACTTAGGGCCGGCCAAATAGCCCAGCGGATTAAAGCACCTGCAAGCAGGAGCAGGGACTGGGTGTTTGATCCCCGGGCCTGCTATGCTGGCCCTACCCCCAAGGCACACTGAGACGGGAATTGAGATTGGGCATGGTGGCGTGCACCTGTAATCCCAGCTCTTGGGAGGCTGTAAACAGGCGGATCACTGAGTCCGATCTAGCAGTGAGACCCTGAACTTCCTGTAGACCCTTCCCTAAAATAAAAATAAATAAATAAATAAATAAATAGTGTAACTTTATTTTCCTATGAATAGCATATTATGCTACTCAGTACTAGTTATAAAAGAAAGTGAGGAAATAAAAGCATTTATTTCAGAACTTTGCTTTATTTCAACCTTAATGATTAGGTCAAGCAAGAATTCTTTTGTAAATACTGTAACTAAATCATGGTGTGCTTTTACTTTACACAAGGGCAAAGTTTTACTGACACCTGGATGTGGTAGATATTTTCCTTACATCAAGCCCCAAGATGACTTCTTCCTGAAGGTTCTTTGGTCCACCCAAATCAGCAGTTTCACAAGTGGCTAGCATGGGTGTGCTTAAAAAAATACCTAACACATTTGGCGTATCTGCAGCCATTTTTCCTGAAAAGCATGAAAGACTGGGCTGGCCAGATAGCTCAGCAAATTAAAGCGCCTGCTTAGGCAGTGGCAGGGACTGGGGTTTGATCCCTAGAGTGCCTTGCCAGCCCTGCCCCCGGGGCGGGCTAAGACTGCTACTGAGACTGGACGTGGCAGTGCATGCCTATAATCCCAGTGCTTGGGAGGCTGAAAACAGGAGGATCACTGAGTTGGAATTCCATAGTGAGACCCTTTAGACCCTGTACTAAATACATTAAAAAACATGAAAGACTGCTTGTATGATGACATTTGTTATATTGCCTAAAATAGAGTCCATTTAAATTTAGCACTTATAAATTTGATAATTGAATTTAACTCTTTGATTTTTATTTCATCAAAAGAACACACACATAAATTTAAACCTCAAAGAGTATTACAGAGTTTGCTGTGGTTGGATCTTGGTGTCCTCAAGAACACATATGGTAAAGGTTTATCCCCTAGAGAGATACTTTTGGGGGGATGGAGGCTATTTAAGAGGGGGTCCTAATAGGAGATCTTTGGGTCATAGGATGCATACCCTCATGCCCGTGGTGGGGCCATAGCCCCTTCCTCTCCCTCTTTCTTCTGGGCCACACTTTGCTACCATGATGTGCCAGCACCAACCCAAAGCAACAGGAATAACCAACCATGTACGTAAAACTACCATATTCTGAACCAAAATAAGTTTTTTTTTATAAGTTGATCATCTCACGCCTCTTTTGTAGAATGGAAACCTGACTAACACAAGGTGCATCATTAGGAAGCAGTTGCTCCCTACCCCAGCCCTGCTTATCCCCTATTCCTGCTCTTAGAAAAGATGTGCGTGTCCTAATTCCTGGAGACTCTTGAGTATGTAAGTTTACACAGCATGTGGGACTGTGGATGTGTAATTAAAATTACAGAGCTTAAAATAGGGAGGTTTTCCTAATTTTCTGGCCAGCTTCAACCTTGATCCCTTAAAAGCAGAGAAATTTCTTTCATAGAAGTAGAAGTGAAGAGAACCAAAATTTTCCTACTGGCTTGAGGATGTAAGAGACCATGTAGAAAGTGAGGAGGATCTGAATGCTACCAGTTAATTGAAATGCGAATGGCTTCCTCAGAGCCTCCATAGAGAAAGTGACAGACACATGATTTTGATGTTCTGGGACCTTGAGCAGAAAACTTAGCCATGTAATGTTGAACTTCAGACCTATAAAGATGTGAAGTAATAATTTTGATTGTTTTACATGATTTTTAAACATTTTTAGTAATTTCTTTTGCAGGGGCTGGGGAGATAGCTCAGTTGAATAAGCACTTGCCTGGCAAGCACAATGACCTGAGTTCAATCAATCCCCAGCTCTGCAAACAAAAAGAAGAGAGCAGATGAGCTGGCAGATGCCACTGCCTGGAGGATTCAGTGCCCCTCCTGCAGGAAGTCAAATTCCTGTCTAAAAAAAAAAAAAAAAAAAAAAAAAAAGAAAGAAAGAAAGAAAGAAAGAAATTTCTTTTGCTATACCATAGAACTACTTCTGAATATCACCCTCATACTTAATTCTGTTTATTATTTTTATGTAGTTTTAGAGATGACCTGTTCCTAATTGCTAAATGTTAACATGAGGAATTAGCTGCTTGCACTTTCTTTCTTTCTTCTTTCTTTCTTTTTCTTTCTTTCTTTCTTTCTTTCTTTCTTTCTTTCTTTCTTTCTTTCTTTTTCTTTCTTTCTTTCTTTCTTCTTTCTTCTTTCTTTCTTTCTTTCTTTCTTTCTTTCTTTCTTTCTTCTTTCTTTCCCTTCCTTCCTTCCTTCCTTCCTTCCTTTTCCTTTCTCCCTCCCTCCTTCCCTCCCTCCCTTCCTCCTTTCATTTTCTGGAATTGCTAGGGATTGAACCCAGGGTTTCATGGTTGCTTTCTCTACGTGCCTCCCAAAATACACTTTTCTTCTGCAAATATAAAAAAAAGGGTTACACTATTTAATACTTGAATTATACTGTGTAAATATTACTTCTACTTGATGCATATAGAGTAATTACTTATCTTTTTTAATTCCTGAAAACTTTTCTTTGAGTTTTTTTACATACTTATGTTATGAGATCAGGTCTAATTTTCTGAAAGAACGAAAAACTTCCACTCAATATAGTCAAACATAGTAGGCAATCTGTAAGTTCCATTTTTTTTCTCTGAAAGACTGTCCTCTTGGAATTTTTGCCCTCTTGATCATCCTAGAATGGTTATTTCCTTAGACCTGCAATGTAGCTGTAATCTAGGGAATTGCTTTTGCTTCTCTTCTGAGTTACTTTTGTTTCTTGGATCCCAAGTTATTTTATCTGTGCCTTTATGCTCTTGGTTTACTGGATCATACTCTATTGCCTTCCTTACAAATGCTGTGTTGGAGTTTATTTTAATAAACTCCTTGTCTGAATATATCTTCACACATAATTAAAATTTACATTACATGAGGAATTCCCCTTTGGAAATAATTTCCTCTGAACATTGAAATTATTATTATAATGTGTTTTTTCTAGTGTTGCTTTGGAAAATCTGGCTTTCTAATATTTCCAATTTTTAAATATACATTTTTCCCTTCTAGATTGTCTTTTGATCCCTAGTGCTTGAAATAAGAAGTCTTATTGTGGATCTTCTTTTATTTATTGAGGTGGAATCTTATGACCCTTTTCTTTTTTAAAATTTTATTCATGTGCATTAATATTCCATGCTGATAGGGCTTCTTTGGGGGTGGTACATGCATCTAATATATCTTTCTTAAAAAAGTTTTTCCATAATTTTATTGATAAACAAATAGCGATGAGACAGTTTCAAACCAAATTGATAGGACAGTTTCAATATTTAACATATGGCATACATATTTCCTAGTGGTTATTTGCTGTACAAGATGCAGACATGATATCCTATTTACAAATTCTATTAGAACAAATCCCTCTATTCATGAAGAGAATGTAACTATATATCTATCCTAACCATTTTGAATACACAGATACAAAAGGACATTCATCTGTATCTCATTTTTTGTTTAGTTCTGTTATATGAATATTATAAGTGTGTTAACTCAGCAAAATATTCTAAAAGAGTCCAATAGCCCATAATAGTATTGGGTCTTCCACTTGACTGGAAATGTCAGAAATTGTTGACCTGAGTCCCCTACAGTTCAACATAACAGCGTGACTTTATTTCTTATACTTTGTTTTTATACTTTTCTGCTGGATGGTTAAGACCAAGATAAACCATGATCTATGCAACAAGAGTTGTAGCTTTTGGATCTGATAAGGTCAGTGAAATCCCCTCAGGATTTATCCTGAGATCCTGTACCTCAGATTGTAGAACCTTTATCAGTGTCAGCCATGTGGATGAGTCATAGCCTTGCTTGGCCAATGTGCTCTCTGTGAAAGCCTGAGAGAGTGTCTTCTCCCCATGTGACTCTCCCTAGGCACACTCTACATCATCGATTACTTTCCTCTTTTGCCCCATAATCTCCTTGATCAGAAAATTTGGGACTCTACTACATTACATGATGTTACAGTACAAGTTCTCCTATGTCCTGAGTCTTAATTGACCATGGAAGGCTAGGGCCAAAATGTTGGCTTTCCTTGCGGCCCTCCTTTTTCTCTAATTTTGGTCTGCAAACTTAGGTTGTTAACCCTCCAGAAGAGAAGCTTATTGTTGTTACCATACAACCTAGGCTGTTAAGCTT
>NW_004524812.1:2096181-2104253 GCF_000260255.1 Octodon degus
AGTTCCACCTACTTTCTCTTCCAGGAGATTTAGTGTCTCTGCTTTAATGTTTAGATCTTTAATCCATTTTGACTTTAGTTTAGTACATGGTGATAGACACGGGTCAAGTTTGAGTTTTCGGCATGTAGAGAGCCAGTTTTTCCAGCACCATTTGTTAAAGAGGCTGTCTTTCTTCCAGTGAGTATGTTTATTAGGTTTTATTTTGGCTTTTTTTTAATTTTTAAATTTTTGTTAGCATCTATTTGCAGTGCATAATGATTCCATTCATCATGGGGGTTGGTACATGTCCGTAGCTTATCTTAATTCTTTCTACTTCCCCTTCTCTCCTCCCTTCTTCCAACCTCCATTTTTTGGTTCCCTTTCCATTTGTGAAGGATCTATCTCCTTGTGTCCCATTGTCTAGCTTTCCTTTTGTTCTTTAAATTGTTTGTATCTTGGGTTTCTCATATAAGAGAAACCACACAATATTTAAGCTTGTATGACTGATTTATTTCACTTAACATTATTGTCTCAAGGTGTATCCAATATCCTATGCCTGATTCAAATTTATTCTTTATGACAGAGTAAGACTCATTGTGTATAGATTTCGTTTATCTGCTGATGGACATGTAAGCCACTTCCAAAGTTTAGCTATTATGAATTTTCTGCTATAAACGTGGGAGTCACAGGCAAAATATTTTTCCCATTCTGTAGGTTGTCTCTGTTGTTTGTCGCACAGTGAGAGCAGGTAATAGGGGAATCATGCCTAATCTTGGAGATTAGCAAACATGTTTCTGAGGATGTGATATTTAAGGTGAAATTTAAAGATTTGGTAGAAATTAGAAGTTGACTGTTCTGAAAAATAGGAAACTCACAAGGCCAAGGAAAATAAAGTCCATCTTTCTGGTTCCTCCATCTTTAAGATGATAATATAGTAGGGGTTTCTTTGCCTATACACAGGATAGTCCCTAAGAGAATCTTTAATCCTGAGTTGGCATGTTAGCTAAGGTGAACAGCTTATGTCTAAAATAAAGATAATGATTACTATAATGGTAAACAGAGAAATAGAAAATAAAGATATAGAAGAGCCACCCCAAAGCCTCTATTTGAAAAAGATTAGTTGTAAAGAGATAAACAAATGTTAATGCTCTTGAAGTCTTTAAATATTATGCTTTATTTTATTTATTTTTATTTTTGAGACTTGAGTCATTATTAAAATCTCCGTATGGGGGCACATGCCTGTAATCCAAGTATGGGGGAGGCTGACGTAGGAGGATGCTTGTGAGTTTGAGAACAGCCTGGGCTACAAAGTGAGTTCAAGGCCAGCCTGAGCTGCATAGTGAGACCCTGCTTCCAAGACAAAAAAGAGGCCGGGAGATGTCTCATTGCACAAGCACCTGCCTGGCAAGTGCAAGATCCTGAGTTTGATTCCCAGCACACACACACACACACACACACACACACACACACACACACACACACATAAAATCTCTGAATGAGAGATACAGAGAATTATGATTGAGTTGTTCATTACGTTTGAACAATTCAACCATAATGCCTGGGCCTGGACCAAATAATGGTAAAAAGCAATCTGCCTGACCTTCAGATTCCTAATGAATAAAATAGGGATAACAATAATAGCCACAAACTAAGGTTGTTTTGGAGACTCAGTGAGTCAACATGTGCAATCACTTCAACCAGTGTCTGGGCAATAGATGAGCACATGATACATCTTTAGTTTAGTACTTTGAGGGCAATCTATTTATAAAATATGTGAGGGGAAGTACTATTGGGCCGGTGGGACACAATGTTGCTTCGACACTGGGTCACTGATAAGGCTGCCTACACTACTGCATAAGGGCCAGCCTCAACGCTAGAAATGACAAGAAAAAGAAGAATCAATTCTAATAAATTCTAATATCTCTCTCTCTCTCTCTCTCTCTCTCTCTCTCTCTCTCTCTCTCTCTCTCTTGTTCTAGGGATGAAACCTAGAATTTCACATCTATCACATACAAGCCACCTAGTTTGCAGACTGTACATAGAAAGAAGCATATTTTCTAGCATGTATTTATAAGGGATCTTTCCTTCCTCATTTCTAATAAGAAATCATTCAGTTTCTGCCTAAAAACCTCAAGGAGTTTCCTGTTTTTATAGGGAGGCTATTTCATTAATTGATAGCTCTAATAGTTTTAGCTCAAGCATCACTTTCTATAGTGAGAAATTATATTCCTCATATGGTCATCCATGAATATTTCTTCTGCCCTGGGTAGCCAAATATCACCAAAAAGTTCTCCCAAACAATTGTTGAAATTGGCGTAATGACTACAGGTTACAATAACAAGTCATCGTTAAATTTCCAGGATTTGATGAAGGTACTATACTTATTCATAAAAGGTCCTTTTCCTGGGAAATATGCACTGAAAGGTTAAGGAATAAAATGACATGATGTATGTAATACATCATGCCTACAAATAGTTCAGAAAAAGTATATATATGGAATATAGATATAGATATAGATATAGACATATATCTCCCAATTGATGAGATTGGTATATGGGAATTCTTTGTTCTACTCCTGTCAATTTGCCAGTTATTCTATCCTATTTTTCTCTGTCACTTACTTGCTTATTCCTCACTCATTCATTCATTTTTAACAAATAGTGATTGAATATCTGCTTTGAGCCTGTCCCAGAGCTGGGTACTGTGGACACAGCAGAGAAGAAAGTTGAGACCGGTGTCTCTTGTGGATTTGGAGCAACTTGGGGATGATCAAAGGAAATCAAATTGCTCAATAAATATTTCTAGCTATGATAGGATTCTGAAGGTGGAATCGTGATAGAGAGAGAGAGAGCTACCAGAAAGTTCTGAACCTGGCAAATAGGCTGGCATCTAAGGTTGTAATGAGAACCAGAAAGACTAGCACTCCTCCATGAAAATTTGTTGGATGAGAGAAAGCATTTGTGAGGCCAAGGCAGTGGCTTTGGCCAAGCATTCGACAAGTTGTTCTATCTGCTCCCTAAAATGTGACAGAAATATTGCAAAGAGATTTCCTGAATTTGAATGGTATCTGGTGTATCCTGGTGATATAATAGTGAAAGCAGACAGAATAGCTTCAGTGCCTTACCACAGTTAAGATCAGTAAACAGTAGAAATGTATTCAACTTTTCTGAATGCTGGGGTCTATCTCAGAAGCCAGGGCCCTGCTCCTGCCTTGTCCCTGCTCTTATGCCCTATCACTTGCTGCTGGATTTTTTTTTTCTTTTTTCTTTTTGGAAGTTCTGGGGCTCAAACTTGGAACCTTGCACTTGCCAGGCAGGCACTTATGCTGCTGAGGTATCTCCCCAACCTAGCTATCTCCCCAGCCTTACTGGGCTTGAATAGTATAGCTCTAGCACTTGAGCCCCTCACTATACAATTTCAGATTTGAATATGAGTTGGGGAGAGTCCTAAGAACAGAAACACCAATAGATATTATGCTGGTTTCAAGAGCAGATTTGCCTTGCAGTGTAAGTCAGAAAACTTGAATGGTTAGAGCCATTGAAATGTGCTTGTTTTTTTGTAAGAAACGTATCCCTTAAATAAGGGGATGTAAGGGCCGGCCAAATAGCTCAGTAGATTAAAGCACCTGTGAGCAGGCACAGGGACTGGGGGTTCGATCCCCAGGCCTGCTGTGCCGGTCCAATTGAGACTGGGTGTGGCGTGCACACCAGTAATCACAGCTCTTGAGAGGCTGGTAAACAGGCGGATCACTATGAGTCCGATCTAGTACTGAGACCCTGAACACCCTGTAGACCCTTCCCTAAAATACAAAAAATAAATAAATAGTAATAATAATAATAATAATAATAATAATAATGGGATGTATTTGAAGATCAAGCTGAGGATGTGCTTATGAAGCCTGGTGCCTAGAACCTAAAAAGCCTTCAGAGAATGGCAGCTGTTGCTACTGTCACTGTTGACAAGTTGACTGGGTGAAGAAAAATGTGGCAGTATGAGAACACTGGATATGTAATATACCTCCAGGGTACTGTCAAGTGACGGGCCAGACTCTAAACGGAAGGGTGCAAGCGCTTACGTTTGCCTATCTCATATTTGTGCTTATCACAGCCCCCTGGTATTCTAGTCAGTACTGGAACTCTCATATATGCATCAATCATTCTTCCATCCAGCAAGTGTTTATTAAATACTTGCTACATGCCAAACACTGTTCCGGTTCTAGGGATATGTAAGAGAATAAAGCAAATAAACAGATAATCTTACAGGTCTGTAACTCAGGAGTTTTCTTAGTACTTTCATCTCCATGATTTCTTGTGATTCTCATGACAATCCAATAAGATGGGCACATTGTTACTGTCTCTATTTATATAGAGAGAGATTAATTTGCCTATGAATAACACAGCTGGTATTTGTGCCTAGACCTTCAGGTCATAGCTCAACATGCTCTTCATTGCACATATTCAGAATGGCCATCAGCCTAATCTACTCCCCACCCATCTCCCTTTCACCTCTGGGTACCAAAGCCCGCTTTCTACCTCTCCACTCCTCCCTCTTCCTCGCTTGTTCTAGGAGTTCAATCAGTCTATCATTGGGGAGTTTTTCAAAGCCTGGTTTCATGACTTCATAAGAAATAAGTCCCAAAGGGCCCATCAGGCCTCCTTTGTCTCAGTCAGTCCAGAGAAGCAGCAGCAAAGAGACTGGTATACATTTTCTGAAGTGCCAACTGTGAATTTGGTTAGACTTTAAACTAGACCATTTTAGGGTCCCACTCTGGGCATGCACTCTTGTGTTCAGAGACTTGGAGAAGAAGGAAGACACCTGGTGAAAGTTAGGTTTAGAAGCCAGGTTCCACATCAGGAGTGTGGCACTAGGCTCCCTCAGATTTGGCGACTTGTGCCGTCTTATAGGTGACACACTTTCTCTGACTGGACACCACTGTATTTCTGGAATTTGACCATGTTTAAACTGCTAGATTATTACAACTTAAGCAATTTCTAGGAACACATATTTACCTGGATACACAGCACAAGATATTTAGGTCTGCTCTTCAACTGTACATACTTTCACTGTACTCTTTCCAAGCATACAAAGCACTCAGGCTTTGGGGAATACTTTCTCCACATTAAGTCATATAAATATGTTATAGTTTCAACCTTTAATGTCTTCCAAAAGATCCTGTATTGAATGCATGGTCCCCAGCCCATGGCAATATGTGGAGGTGGTGGAACATTCAGGACGAAGGGCATTGTGGAAGGAAGTTAGGTTACTGGAGGCCTGCCTTTGAAAAAGATAATGCCCCCTCCCCACCTTCCACCTTGTCTCTATGTTTTCCTGGATGCCTTGAGGTGAGTAGCTTGTTCTACTGTGTACTCTTGCAATGGCACACAACTTTGCCACAGTACCAAGGCAACGGACCAAATTGATCTTGAGCTGAAATGTCTGAAACAATAAGTCAAAAAATTCTTTCTTTTAAATTGATTCTTTGAAGTATTTTATCACAGTAACACAAAGCTCACCAATAAAAAGTGATTTAAATAGTGATGGTATAGAAAATTGTTTGAATTCCCTATTGATCAATGGTTATTTTCTTTTTTTTTTAAATTTTTTTTTTATTTATTAGAGAGAGAGAGAGAGGAGAGAGAGAGAGAGAGAGTGTGGTGTGTGTGTGTGGCCAGCTCAGTCCACCAGGGGGCGGGGCTGGCTGGCATGTGGTGCTGGGGATCGAACCGCGGTCCCTGATGCTTTGCCAAGCTTGTTCCAAGTAGGTGCTTTAGACCACTGAGCCATCTCTCCAGCCCCGATCAATGGTTATTTTCAACTCCATGAAAAGTTAATACAAGGTCACAAAGGCTTTGGAGTCAGATGGGCTTGTTTTCAAAACATTACTTCTAACAAAACTGTGTGACCTTATGCTTTTTACTTAACCTCTGTTAGTAATGTCTTAACTGTCAGTTTCTATTGAACATACCAATCCACAAAATCAGTCTGAGGAATAAAGAAGTTGACATATGTAAAGCACAAGATACCATGACTGCCAGACTGAAACATTCGATGAGTGTTACTCCTGCATGGTGCACAGAGTTGCCATAGGTGTAAAGCAACAGAACAAATTGAAAAGGTAGAAACTGAAGAGCTAACTGAAGAGGTAGAAATGATCTTAAAGGATGAAGCTTTAGAAATGTATCTATTTGGGCCCAAGACTATGCCTCCATGGTAGACCTAGTGTTTAGTATATGGAAGGCCCTTGGTTTGACTCCTGGGACCACCAGGGAAAAAAGAAAGGAGAAAGAAATATAAATTGTTTTAAATAAAATCTTAATATGTTCATGTATCTCACGTAGATGGAATATAGGACAATGGCATTCATGCAAAAGAGACTCACAGTTAACGAAAATGAGGCACAGGAGGATCATAAAACCAAAAACTAAGTAGTAAATGCAGAAATCGAATGGAGTTGATTTGCTGTAAAGCCTGCATACTTTAACTGTTACTCTATCTGAATTGTTTGCTCAGGAACCAAAGAAGTACTTGTTTAAACCTCTCTTCTTCTCTACCTACATGCCCTTCTATCAATACTTTTAATTTTAGGGTCACTTAATTCAGCAACCCTTCTCTATAAATAGTCTGGATTAGTTCATTTCTGTTTTCAGTACTAGAAATGGAACTCAGGGCCTTGCACATGCTAGGCTTGTGCTCTACCAGTGAATACCCATTCCCACTAATCTGACTTTTATGGCAATAGTTCTTGCCCTCTTTAAGTTTTATCATCTTTATATGGATGTCTAAGCAACACAGTTTAGTTTTAGCTGTTTGAATTTTATATAAATGAAACCATGCTGTTGAGTCTTCTTTTTAAAATAACTTTATTGTGATATAAATTCATTCTTTTAAGTTTTATAATTCAATGGTTTTATATATTTTCAGAGTTGTATGACCATCATGTAATCAGATTTAGAGTAATTTCATCATTCATTAGCAGCTGCTCTCTTTTCCTTCTTCCCCAGCCCTAGGAAATACTAGTCTACTTTCTGTCTATAGATATGTTTCTTCTGAACATTCCATGTAAATACAATCATACCCTGTTTAGCTTTCTGTGTCTCTTCTTTCATTCAGCATAGTTTCGAGGTTCATATGTATGGCAGGATAAATCAACATTTCTTTCCATTTGTCTATTCACAAATGGATTTAATGATTGAGTTTTTTCTCCTTTGGGTTATTATTAATATCTGTCATCAATGATAGCATACAATCTTGGCAGACTTATATTTTCTATTTTTTTATTTTTCAAGTGGAAGTTAGATTCAGATTTTCCAATTTTTAAAAATGTATTTAGTACAAGATCTACAGGGTCTCACTATGAAGATCAAATTCATATTGATCTTCCTGTTTTCAGCCTCCCAAGCACTGGGATTACAAGCAGGCACCACCAAGCCCAGTTTCGATTGCCATCTCAGTGCACCCCGGTCCCTGCGCTCTGCCTAAGCAGGCACTTTAGTCAGCTGAGCTATCGGGCCTGCCTGCAGACTTATATTTTCATTTCTCTTGGATATTCACCTAAGAATGGAATTATTCGATCATGGGGCAATTCTACATTTAATCTTCTGAGGAAACTCCAGACTTTCTCAAAGCAGTTACATCATTTTGCATTTCTATCAGCAACATTTGAGCACTCTAATTTTTCCATGTCCTTTTAAATACTTGATATTATATTACATTATAGCCATTCTAAAGCTATAAAATTCTGTTTCCTCATGTTATTCACTTGCATTTCATCTATGGTTAATGAGGCATGTGTGCATGTGCTCCCTTCTTTCATTCTGTGAATCGTCTTACTTTTCTTGAATGTCTTTTGATACACAAAAGCTTTATATATTGAAGAAGTTCAACTTATCTGTGTTTTCTTTTGTTGTTTATGCCTTTGCATCATATCTAGGAGCATCTTTCCTGACTCAAGAACACAAATATTTACTTTAATGATTTCGTGTAAGAGTTTTATTTATGACAACTAGAAAAGGAAGAGCAAACCAAACCCAGAGCCCAAAGACGCGAGGAAATCATAAAGATTAGAGCAGAAATTAATTCAATTGAGACGAAGA
>NW_004524812.1:2104353-2107820 GCF_000260255.1 Octodon degus
TTGTAAATAGGATCTCAAGTCCGCATCTTGTACAGCAATTAACCACTAAGAAGAATGTATGCAGTGTGTTAATTATTGAAACTGTCCTACCAATTTGAATTCAAACTGTCTCATTGCTATTTATCAATAAAATTATGGCAAAAAATAGAAAAAAAATTAAAAAGAATGTTTCTGCAAATAGCACTACAGAGCACACCAATCTCCTATCATTTTCCTCCCATACAATAAGTACCTATACAAGCATGTTGGAAAATTGCTATTAAAAGTGAGCACTTCCACATGGATTAAAAATGAAGGACCTCAGGCAGGCAAGATAGCTCAGCGGACTAAAGCACCTGCTTAGGCAAGCTTAAGCAACCGTGGCTTGAGCCCTGGCACCACAGAACACGCCAGCCCCCCCCCACTTGGGAGGCTGAAAGCAAGAGGATCACCACAATTCTGAGCTGCGCAGTGAGACCCAGTAATAACAAAATACATTAAAAAACAGGAAAAGAAAAACAGAAAAAAAGAATGAAAGGTCTCAATCTTTTTTACTTTTCTTTTTGTTGTTCTTGATACAGGGTTTCACTACACAGCTTGGACTTGTAGGGATCCTCCTGTCTCAGCCTCCCCAGCACTGGAATTACAGGCATGCGCTACCACGCCTGGTTTTGGTGGCTAGCACAGCAAGCCCGGGGTTTCAGGGTTGGCACAGCATGCAGTACCAGGGATCAAACCTAGGTCCTTGTGCTTGCCAGGCAGGCGCTTAGACCATCAAGCTATATCCCCAACTGCCACAATCTTTTTGCTATTTTTCAATGCCCTGAAAATTTGAAATCAGGATGGTAGAACAGGGCTACAAGTTTGAATGTTAGGTTGAGAAAAAGTATGTGTGGTTAAGTTTGTGCTGCTTAAATCTGCTGAGTTTACACTTGATCATGAAGTTTTTAGTAAATTACTGCCTTAAATGCCACTAGGAAATATGAATAAAAGCCATGTGGCTATTGCCAGCAAGTTATACAGATACATGGAAATGGGAAAGCAGATTAAATTGAATCGCAGAGTTGGAAGCAGCATATTCCTGCCATTAGTGGCTGCTTCTTTCTACTCTGCTTTTTTATTATTCATTCATTCATTCATTCATTCATTCATTCATTTATATTTATTTTTATTTAATTGTTTTCATGCTAGGGGTTGAACTCTGTCTTTTCAGTGAGTTACACCCCCAGACCTTTTTTACTTTTGATTTTGAAATAGGCTCAGACTAGGACTACCTCACAAAGTGCTCAAATTTGTGATCCCCCAGCTTCTGGCTCCTAGAATGCTGGGGTTACAAAGAAGCCTTTTCTGGGCAGGAAGATTTTCTGGGCCTCCTCCTGGCCCCCACTTCCCAAGTGTTCTTTCTATTGATTCTCTACAGCATTTCACTTGGGCATCCTCTTACAGCTTTAATTTTTTAACATCATGAGTGAGTGTAGATTATTCATCACTTCATGAGTGAGTGTAGATTATGTGAAAGATATTATGGTGCATTCAGAAAGACTTTGGCATGCTTTCTATTCTATCGTTGTCAAGAGGCCTGGTCAAGGATGGCATACTTGTTTTGTTTTATGACCTCTGTCTGCCTAGAGTAGTGTTTGCACGATTTGAAGATTAGACTTAGCCTTGTGGGAAGACAGACAAGATCTATTAATGATATCTCTCATTGCATAATGGTGGAAGGGAGTGAGCTGAAGCATTTGGGCTAAGGGCTCAGTGGGAAAAAAATTACACACACACACACACACACACACACACACACACATATATTTTACAAGGCAGAATGTTAAAAATTAAAGCTGTAAGAGGATGTCCAAGTGAAATGCTGTAGAGAAGCAATAGAAAGAACACTTGGGATGTGGGGGCCAGGAGGAGGCCCAGAAAATCTTCCTGAAGGAGAAGTAATTGATATGTGAGTAAATCTGAGTAGATTAACAAAAGAAGGGCATTTCTGACTTGGGGAGAAGTTTGAGTACAGGCACAAATCATGATGGCAGGATGGATTGTGTGGAGAGACGATGGAAATAAAAAGATAAGCTAAGAAATTAGGCAAGAAGTAGTGCCTAGTGCCCTGTGTCTGGAAAACTAGAGAGGAGGGTGTGGATCTGAAAGCATTCCAGAGGGGCTGGCGATATAGTTCAGTGAACTAAGCGCTTGCTTAGGTAAGCGTAGCGGCCAGGATTCGATCGCTGGTGCCACATGCCATGCCGACCCAGCTTCCAGCAGTGCTGAACTGAAGAGGGAGTCCGGGCGTAGTGGCTCACTCCTGTAATTCCACCACTAGGGAGGCACAAGTCAGGAGGATCACTATGAATCCGAACTGTGTAGTGAGACCCTGCACACACACAAATAAAGAAAATCTAAAAAAACCCACACAAATCTTTAGGGCCAGCCAGATAGGTCAGCGTACTAAAGCACCTGCTTAAGCAGAGCGCAGCGATCGGGGTTCCATCCCTAGCCTGCTGGGCCGGGCCCGCCCCCAGGGTGTGCTGAGACAGCCAGTTGGCGCGTGCCTGTAATTCCAGCTCTTGGGAAGCCGAAAACAGGAGGATTACTACAAGTCCGATCTCTGTAGTGAGACCCTGTAGACCCCGTAGACCCTGTCCTAAATACAGAAAGAAAAAAATAAATGAAAGTGTTCCGGGGTGGTTTCAACAGTACTTGAGAAGTGGGAAGGAGATGTTAAAAGGATAGAAGATCAGGACTGGGCGAGGAGGGGGATATGAATCGCCTTGAACAGGTGACTATAGAGGGGGTCATTGTTTCACGGTCTTTAACAAGGTCGGGGTGCTTTGGGCTGGGAAGGACAGGAGAGCAACTTGAAGGATCAGGATGGTGGGAACCAGCCAGCAGAGAAAGACCAATAGGGTCACCTCCAGAAGACATACAACAACCTTGGCACAAGGTAAGGGTAGCCGGAATCTAAAGCTTGCTGTGGTTGCAGTCGTAGGTTGGCACGTTAGATGTTATCAGAATACTTTTAAGGTCCTTGCAAGATTAACGCACTACTGCCACCTAGGCGCCACGTGTAGAAACTGTACTGGTAGCTTTGCTAAAGCTCCTTAGAGGAGAACCTTACTTCAGAGCCAGCAAGACAACTCTGCCAAAATCCTTTTTTTTTTTTTTTTTTGGACTCTTCTCACCCTAGCTCTTCTTGTCTGTCTCCAATGAGCAAAATGCGGGGGCACGTGTTCTGTAGCATCTTCCTTTCCAGAAAGGCTGAATCGTGAAAGCAGACACTCCAGTTCGTGACAGCCAAGCCTGAATGAAGATGCTGCATGCTGCTGCTGCTGTTCCGGAGCTGGACCACAAGTCCTGGCTGGACCGACCAAACTCCTCATTTTGACTGAGTCACTGTCTGGCTCTAACATTTGATGATAAAATATGGATTTTCCCCATGTTTATGTTTGCTTGTATATATTAGATTTAATAAATATTAGGTTTTTTTT
>NW_004524812.1:2127498-2177292 GCF_000260255.1 Octodon degus
ATTTCACTGACCTTCTCAGACCAAAAAGCTACAACTCTTGTTGCATAGGTCCTGCTTTACCTTGGTCTTAACCATCCAGTAGAAATGTATGAAGACGTAATATAGGAAATAAAGCCATGCTGTTAAGTTGAGCTGTGGGGGACTCAGGTCAATAATTTTTGACATTGCCAGTTAAACAGAAGCCCAATGCTATTATGGGCTACTGGACTCTTTTAGAATATTTTGCTGAGTTTACACACCTATAATATTCCATAACGGAACTTAGAAAAAATGGTGTATACCTATGAATGTCCATTTTGTATCTGTGTATTCAAAGTGGTTGGGATAGATATGTAGTTTCATTCTCTTAATGAATAGAATGATTTGTTCTAATGGTGTTTGTAAATAGGATCACAAGTCTGCATCTTGGACAGCAATTTACCACTAAAAAGAATATATGCAGTGTATTATTTCTTGAATGTGTACTTCCGATTTGATTTGAAACTGTCTCATTGCTATCTGTTTATCAATAAAACTTTGAAGAAAAAAAAGATTAGTGTATAATAAAACTAATAAATTAGAAAGACTATGACAACTCAAGATTCTATAATAAGGAACTTGTGCATGCTTGTGCTATTTTTTCTATACCATTAAAATTTAAGTTAGATTTATTATATGGTAGCCTCTAAAATCTTTCCAAGTTTTATATTTGAAAAGTCATATCATAATTTTTAATGCAACTTACATAGTGTTTCAAAAATAAACATATTTCATTAAAAAATCTCTATTTCTAGTACTTCATGACTCTGAGCATATTTAATCCATACTTACTAATTTGTCTTTTAAAAATCTAATCTTATTTATCAGATTAAATTTATAGTTTTATGTACATAAAAATAACCATTTATAATTTTTATGACCTCTACTAAAGAATTTAAATTCCATGATCACCATTCTTTGGTCCATCTCTTATTTCTGAATATGTGTCTTAGTTTCTAAACTTGTTGCAAATTTCTACTTACCTATCTGCTGCTGATTTTTAACTTATTTACAGTGTGATCAGACTTCAATTCTTGAAAATGTATTGAACTTCTTTTTGCCTAATACACGATCAAATTTTATGGCTGTTCTTTGTGTGTATACTACAGTTGTTTGTTTCAACATTCTTTACATTAGCTACTAAATCAAGATACTAATGGAGCCTGGGAGATGGCTCAGTAGAATAAGCACTTGCCTGGAAAGCGCAACGGCCTGAGTTCAATCCCTGGTTCTGCAAAAAAAAAAATATATACTAGTAATATTGTTTAAAAAATTCTTAGAGTTATCCTTAGAGACATTTTTGCCTTCTTGATTTACTATTGATAAAAATGGGGGTAAGACCTTCCACTCTGTCATTTGCCTATTTCTCCTTTTAGTAAGATAATTTTGCATTTGTGTAAGGCTTTGCTGTAAGTTCATAATCATGTGAATTTGTTGAAATTCCTGGAGAATTGAAACTTCTATCATTATAAAATAACATATTTTCAATAATGCTCTTAAAGGTATAAAACATCTTTTTATCTTTTATACATTAATTGCATAATTTTCTTCCTTCACCCTTTTACTGTCAGCCTGTCTTTTTAATTTGTCTTTTAAACTGCATGCAGTTACATTTGATGATATTTGTTTTTTGTTGTTTTGACTTCTTTGTTTTTTTGAGGCAGGGTCTCAATGCATAGTTCAGACTGGCCTTGAACTCACTGTGTAGCCCAGGCTGGCCCAGAATTTATAACAATCTCCCTCCTTGGCCTCCCAAATGTTGGGATTAAAGGTATCTGACATCTCATCCAGCTTATTTTTTTAAAAAAAGTTAGGACAAATTTTATTAATGAAAAAAATTTCATGGTTTATTTTTCACCAGTCTGTTTTGGCATGCTTCTACTGGTATCAGAATCACCCTAACCCTCATCCTAACCCTAACCCTAAATCATTTTGTATTTAAGCACTGGTTATGCCAGATGCATAAAGGTGAGCTAATTTACAATGTAACTTGTTGATCTAAGTTGCCTTCAAAATATATTACAGCTATAAATATATTACAGCTATATTGCAGAGATTTTGCCTGTGTGAATTTTCTGTAGTGTTTTCCACACGCTGGGCACAGTTCAATATTATTACCACTGTAGTGATGGGCACCAGTTTTGGCCAAAATGGCATAGTACTGGATTTCAGATTTCCTCAAAGCTGGGCAGTTGTTGGTAAAGATGACCAATTCCACCTTGCCCTGTCTGATTATTTACCAAGTGAGCTTATACCCCAGTATGTACTTTCCACTTTTCAAAATAAGTTGGATCCTAGAGTTGATGAACTCTAGAGACTGTTTCATTTTCTTTGCAGCCACCATCTTTCTGCCTTATGTGCGGGATGGCTTCCAACCAATATCAGCCAGCAGAATAGCGAGGGATTGAAAACTAGATACTTGTTTTTAACTTCAATATTTATCTCTAAGGACCGGAGAGATGGCTCAGTGGAATAAGCGCTTCCCTGGCAAGCGCAAGGGCCTGAGTTCAATCCCCGGTTCCGCCAAAAAAAAAAAAAGAACCTCAAAAAATTTAATAAAACTGTGGTTATATTTGGGTTAAAGCTACCATTTTATTTTGTGCTTTTATTTGTCTCACCTATGTCTCTTTAACCTCCTTTCCTGAGTTAAAAAAACTAAGCAAGGAGGCACAGCTTGTGGTAGAGCGAGTGCTTAGTAGGCATTAAAGCCTTGGGTTTAATCTCCAATAATTAATTAACTAACTAGCTAACTAAATAAGTAAATAAATATTTTGTTAACCACTCAACTTTTTTCTTCCCTAGTAGTGTGGAATTTCCTATCTTGTTGCTATTATCTTAACAGTCATAACCTATTAATTACTATAATACATTATATCCACAAAGTATAAATACCTAAATCACTTCTGATATGATACACAATGCCCGAAGAAAAGTTGAATTCTATTTATGCCCCTCTTGATTGCATAGTGCTTTATTTTTAAAAATTTAGCAGATTTTTTATGATTCTTTTCCCCATACTCATGTTGCCCAAGTACTTCACTACTTTCTTTGCTCTTCATTCCTTCCTGTATTTAGTTCTTTATTTTATTTATTTATTTTTGTTTTGTTATATTTTTGGCAGAACTGGGGATTGAACTCAGACCCTTGCGCTTGCCAGGGAAGCGCTTATTCCACTGAGCCATCTCCCCAGCCCCCCTGTATTTAGTTCTTCCGATACTATTTTTCTTTTGAAGTACAGTTGCAGTTTTCCTTAGTTTAGTCTGCTGGTAATAAACTCCCTCAGTTTTTGTCTGTCTACAAATATCTCCTTTGTCCTTTTGAATACTTCTATGCACAATGCTGCTCTCGGAGTATCAGACAACATAGTAAGGTGGGAGCCACGTGTATCTCCATCTAGGCTTTGACGTCTGAAGAGCTAGAATTCTAGTGTGAGACACCAGCTCATACCCGGCTCCTTTGCTAGGGTAAGGATGCCTATCTCACTAGGGTTGCTGAGATCCTTAAACGAGATAAAGGATGGAAAACTCCTGGCACAGAGGAGGAAGGCAAACAAACGTAGTTATTATTTTAACTGAAATCTTTGGCTTGTAAGTTTCAGGCTTTTAAGGTTTAATTTTTGTAACTGGAAAATAAAATGTGGCCTTCTTACCAGAGCAAAAATTCTTGCAATTGGAAAGCCTCTCGCCCCAAACTGCTCTCCTGCAACATGAGACTAGGGATAAGGCATACTCTGTATCCTGCTTGCCAGTTTAGCTAGTGCTCCTCCAGCCCCTACACAAAGGGCCCTTGGCTTGGGCTTGTCCTGATGATCCAACGCAGGCACCTTTCCACAGTCAACATGTGTTGTCAGGCTTCAGAGACCTAGTCTCTGTCTTTGCAAAGCCATCAGGGTTCACTGCAGAGGACTGGATTTGATGACAGAGCCGGTTAAATGCAGAATAAGAATCTGCTTAGAAAGCAGAGTCTAGATTTAGGGCTCATATGGATAATTTCTTTAAGTCAACAACCATCACTTCATCACATCTGTGAAAACCTTTTTGCTTTATAAGGTACCATTTACAGGTTGCAGGGACAAGAACTTGACATATTCGGTGGCCAGTATTCAGCCTGCTATAAAGTCCAAAATCTTAGCACACAATTTCAGGAAGATTATAAGCCCCAGCTAAGAGTAGCTCCTCAGGAGTGGCATTTCACCACGGATATGTATAGATACAATGCAAACAGGCGTTTTTACTTTTTCACTAATCTCTCTACATCTCAGAGAGAATTTCCCAGCGATGGCGCCCAGGAACCTGAATTTGTGACTAGCTCTCCCAAATAACCCTGATGCAACCAGTTTTGCACTCATATTTGACTGATGATAGGGCAAAAATTACCGTGCTCCAAATCGCCTGTTAATTGGACACACTGCCCCTCCTTCACAAGGTAGTACTCTCTCTCTTCTTCCCCTAACACAAAGGTGAGGAACTTCCACGGCTTCTCTCGATTTTGGCCCCAGCTCATGATGAATGCACATGGCCACCAGCCACTGAATTGAACCAAAGTGACGGGAGAGGAGAAGGGGGAGGGAGTGACAATGCAAGAAAGGAGGGAAAGAGAAACAGTCGCAAACCCTAGGGAGAATTGCAAACTGTCTCCCGCCTTCAGACGCAGCGGCAGTGGACGCCGCTCTTCCTCCCCCCCTCCTCCCCGCACTCCAGCTCCTCCTGCTTCTGACAGGCCCTCCTCAAGACGGGAGCCCGCCCCCGGCTCCACTGATTGGTCTCTTTGGCCCGCTCGTCACGCTCTTGAGCTGGGTGGGGGATAAAAGCAGCTTCCATTGCCTTGGGAACCGTGCAGTCTCACCAGGGCTACGTGGCTCTGGGCTAGTTTGCTAAGCGGCTCCTCTGGCCACCTTCGGTCGCTAGCCGCAGAGTCTGAGCTCATCGTTTTCCTCTGTAGGGCCTCGGAGACGAGCAGGAGGAATCCATAGCTGTCGGCGCCAGAGCATCCGCTCCTCACTTGCGGTGCCTAGGTAAAGAAAAGGAACGCGAATCCCGGGTGCAGAGGGGGGAGGGATTAAACTCCACCAGTACAGGGTGGTTCCAGCTTGGAAAATCAGTGATTTCGAGGCTGAAAAAGGAGTATTTCCATGACCGGGCTATGCTGAACAAGTGGGGTTCACCTGGACGCTGCCTGTTGGGTAGGATTTGCACGCATTGGAAAGGGGGAGGGGGGCCACATAAGGCGGAGGAGAAGGAGTCACGTTGGCTTGAACCCCTTCAATGTGGGGGTGTCCAGATTCCGTTCTCTTTCTCCATGGCAGCCCCTCAAAACTGCATCTGAGCTTGAATTCAGTGCAGCTGATTGTAACTGAGGGGGGAGGGGGGAGCTAAACGCGCGGGGGTGGGGTCGCTTTGGATTTTATTCAGCCACTGGATGGGAGATGGAAATTTCCTTCTGGTGAGGGGTGGGGGGAGAGGAGGTGGGAGGAAGGCGAGTAGCGGGATTATGGTCGGAGCTGCATCAAAACCTTCCTTTCCCTGCTCTCTTCTCCTGTGGCGCAGTTTTGCTGTCCAGAGCACCCGGATCTGCGACCCCCTGTAGACTGAGTTCGACCATACCTGGGAGGCAAGCTTTCTCACTGAGGGCACTGATTCAGAGGCTGGAAATAAAATAAAGGTGTGCTTGTATTTCTGAGCTATGTAAGAATCAGAGAAATGGGGGGGGGATTAAAAGGGGGTGTGATTAAGACCGGAGATCATAAAGTTAACGAGATCTTATTTTATGTTCACAAATCTGTGACTGTTGGGCTCTATTTTGACAGCCCAATTATCAACTCCACACAGTTAAACCTAGAATTCCAAGCAACAGTTGCTGTCCCTCTTGGAGGACTACCTGCAAACAGCACTCTGCTAGCGCAAGGGCGCTGGCTAGCTCCAGAATGCTGTAATTATTATCTCCTGCAGAGCATTTCTTGGGCAGGGGCAGATATAAAATCTAAGGAAGGCACTTGAGGTAGGAAGAGAATGTGGTTGTAGCCTGCTCCCTTATTAATTACTTCCCCTTTTTTTCTTTTGTACAGTGTCTAATGAAATAGAAGGAAGATTGAACCTGCTGCACACCTGCTGATCACGCTTTATTTTCTAAAAAGCCTGAGCCTCTTCTTGTATTCAGATACCGTGTCCTCATCAGGCATGGCTAGCATCCTTGCTTATGTGGGTAATAGCCGGAGGCAAAACACAGCCTTGCCACCTTGGGCCCATTCCATGCTGAGGTCCCTGGGGAGGACTCTTGGTCCTTTGATGGCCAACATGGTAGAGAGAAACATGAAATTGTTCTCTGGGAGGGCAGTGCCAGTCTATGGGGAAGAAACCTTTGAAAACTGGCTGATAGAAGTCAATGGGGTCCTGCCAGATTGGAATATATCTGAGGAGGAAAAGCTCAAACGGTTAATGAAAACCCTTAGGGGCCCTGCCCGGGAGGTCATGCGATTACTACAGGCTGCCAACCCCAACCTAAGTGTGGCAGATTTTTTGCGGGCGATGAAGCTGGTGTTTGGGGAGTCTGAGAGCAGTGTGACTGCCCATGGTAAATTTTTTAACACCTTACAGGCACAAGGGGAGAAAGCTTCCCTTTATGTGATCCGTTTAGAGGTGCAGCTGCAGAATGCTATTCAGGCAGGCTTCCTAGCTGAGAAGGATGCAAACCAGACTCGCCTGCACCAGCTCCTGGTAGGGGCTGAGCTGGATAGAGACCTGTACTACAAGCTGAAGCGTCTTCTCAAGATATATCCGAATGAGCAAGAGCAGCTTCCCAATTGCATGGAATTAATCAGAATGATAAGGGAGGAAGAGGATTGGGATGGCACTTTTATTAAGCGGAAGCGCCCCAAAAGATCTGAGTCAATGACAGAGAGAGCAGACAGCCCTGTGGCATTTCAGGACTCCCCACCAATGGCTACTGGTAGTGTTGACTGCAATGTGATAGAGATAGATGATACTCCTGATGACTCAGATGAGGATGTGATCCTTGTAGAACCTGAGGACCCTCCACTGTCATCCTCTGATGCCACACCACTGAGAGATAGGGCCACATCTTGGGATCAAGTGCTGGTCATTGATTCTCCCGACAGTGCTGAGGGTCAGTCTCCTTCTGCCAGTGGTAGTTCTGGGCATAAGCATAGTGGTCCTGGGGATATGTGTAGAGCCAGGAAACGAAAACATACAATGTACTGTTCTTATTGTGGGGACGAGGGCCACTCAAAAGAAATGTGTGACAGTGAGAACAACAAGACCCATGTTTTTGAGAATCTGATCATCACCTTGAAGGAGCTGACACATACAGAGGAGGAGGGGCCAAGCGAGGGACCTGGTACATTGAGTGACCTCTCTGAGTAAAGCACTTACCCCCTAGCCTTCACTGAACCCCCGTACCTATATCTAGAGTTCAGTGACTGGGAGAAGGGGACTTCTATTTGCATGAATTAATCCACAAAACAGCTTTCTTTTTGAATGGAGGACAAAGGGCCTGGAGAAGAAAGGATGTGGCATATCAGGGTGGTAGAAGGGGAAGGACTGACTGTTGTCCTTTGTCTCTCTGCCTGCTGGCTAAGTGTATGTTTTCTGTGTGTGCCCATTTCCTTGATGACTTTATTCTCTTTGTGAAAGTGTTATACAATTCATTGTTAAATCTTCAAATAATACAGAAAAATATAAAAAGTAAAATACAAATTACCCAAAACTGTCCACCCTTATATAACTATTGTCAGCCCTTTGGTGAATGTTCTAGAGTTTTTCCTATATCTATGTACCCAGATAGATATATGTACAGATAAAAATGATCAATGTAAGTGATGTTGTATATGCTGTATTTTTTCACTAAGCAAAATATGTTGTGGGCTTCTATGTCAATAAATATATGTCTCTATATCAGCATCTACTTTAATGTCTCATGGTATTATTTTAGGAAGAAGTGAAAGAAACAAATAAAAATATGATAAACTATAAAAGGGGGCCATACTCTGAAATGAGTTTTTAAAAACTCAACCTTATTTTGCAGGTAAGGAAAAGGAGAAAGAAATGGGCTGAAATCCTCCCCAAAGGTAAAGGGTCCTTTCCCACAACTGACTTGCCCCTTACCTCACTGAGCCAGATCATGGCTTGTACTAATTTTTTTTTTGTCTTTTTGAGACAGGGTCTGGCTATGCAGTTTAGGCTGGCCTTGTACTCTCTTTGTAGCTCAAGCTGGTCTCAGAACTCACAACAATCTTCTTGCCTCAGCCTCCTGAGTGCTGGGATTACAGGCTGCACCAGCATGCCTGGTAATAGCCTATACTAATTTCTTCTAACTCATGTTTTCTTTTCTAAGTATCCAGAATAGTCTGATGGAGAGAAAGTGTGGTGGTGGGATAACAGCTCGGCACAGAGATCCTAGGATCTCCATTCCTGTTCATTTTGGGGAGGGGGCGCTGTCCCTCATCTGTGTGGATTCCCTAGATTGTGCTGCTCCTTCTCATCAGCATCCTGGCCACAATAAGGTTTCTCTTCTGGGGGCTAATACCACCCTCTGTCTCCTCCATGATTGAAAAAAGAAAGAGTTGCTATTCTTGGGAGCTTAGCACCAGTGGGCCCAGGTCCTGAAAATGCCCAGGCCTCATCCTATAAATTCTGATGTTACATGCCACAGGACATGCCAAACCCACCTCATTCCAACACAATCTCACCTCAACTCAAATCCCTTCATATGAAGGGAGGAAATCCAGTCTAGTTACCAGGGCACAGCAAGAGCATGGAAACAGAAAGCCAGGAAGCCCTGTGAGGCTTGAGCAAAGAGCAATGTTTAGAAAAAAGTTCTTACTGTAAAAGATGAATTACCATTAATCCTGAAAATATGTCCCCTCAGTTTGAACACAATTAGCTCATTGTGTTTGCCACTTTTTTTTTTTTTTGTGGTACCAGGGATTGAACTCAGGACCCTGTGCTTGCCAGGCAAGTGCTTAGTCTTTTTTGGGCAGAACCAGGGATTGAACTCAGGCCATGCACTTGCCAGGCAAGCGCTTATTTTACTGAGCCATTTCCCCAGCCACAAGTGCTTATTCTACTGAGCTATCTCCCTGGTCCCAGAAATTGGTTTGGGGTTTTTTTTTGGATTTTTTTTTTTTGTAGAACTGGGGATCGAACTCAGGTCCTTGTGCTTGCCAGGCAGTGTTTGCCACTTTCTGAAGTAGTTCTGAAAGTTTTGTTTTGTGTCTTTAATTGCATTATCCTGACTGCCTTGATATCTGGAATCAATTTGAAATGTTTCCCTTTCATGGTCATTTTGACATTGGAGCAGAGCCAGAAGTCACCGAATGCCACACCCAGTGAATAAGGTGGTAGAGGATGCCCTTTTCACAAGTCTGCCTTTCTGTTGGGTGGCACTTGGCAGCAGTATTTACTATATTTTTTTAGATCACAGCTTGTAAAGACACAAAAGAGAACCTCCAAAACTATTTCAAAAAATGACAAAAATGATGGGATAAGTATTGAAATCAAGGTGGTATATTTTGAGGGACATTAATGACAGTGTATCTTTTACTATAATATTTTAATTAAGCATTCATTTTAGTTCTTTATCATACCACATACACAACATTTTTTTTAGAGTGGAGAGTTTTCAAAGGAAGAGGGAAAGAAAAGAGTAATCTTCCTAGAAACCTGCCCCTTGTTGCATCATCTGGTCTCAAGCTGAAGGGTAATAAAAGATACATGTGACTTCAGACCCCTAGGGCACTTATGTTTCCTATTTTTGCAAGTAAGACATGGGTGTGGTGTGCTTCCTTGTAAGGGTGGAGAGTGAGATGAATGTATACATCTGAGTTTGTCATGCAGGAAATAAGGGTTCCACAGAGCTATGACAGTGTATACAGCAGTGGGAGCTGGTATGCTAGAGAGAAGCATAGAGCTGTGCAGTACAGGGGCCAGGATTGAGGGCCCTATTAGCAGGAAGAGTCACATGAAGATTGACTGGGCCCAGAGACCTGGTAAGAATCACAGATGCTAGGGTTTTACAAAGAGGCCTAGGCTGTTGTACAAAGGATGGCACAGACTGGGGTGTCTAAGTGAAAATGATTAGGGCTCTAATTATGCTGGTAGTTGATGGCCCACTCAGTAGAGGCAAAGGGAACAAAGGCTGGGACCTTGAAGAAGAGGTGGTAACCAAATGCTACCTGAAGCCTTGCAGAGAGTAAGTGGCTAGGCCCAGAGCCTAGCTTGAACTGCTTCTCTTTTCAGAAGTACCCCTTCAGCTTGGCCTTGGCTTCCTGCTCCAGCTCCATTCGCCATCCACAATCTGACCTTACTGACTACCCTCCCCCACTCCCCTGGGTTACACTGTCTTTTGGTAGCAAATGTGGAGGCCCTACTTCCTCTACTCTGCCCTCCTCTCTCCTACTCCAACATTCCATATTTGGTTAAATCCTCAGCCTCCTTACCTCTCATCACTAGAAGAATAGCTCCTCTGCCTCCAACCCAGGGAAAAATATCAAGAGGACACCTCTGTGCCCCTGGAAGCCCCCTAGATCTCTCCAGAGCTGAAGGGAACAACTCCTGCACCCCCAGGAAGGAGGCAACTCAAGTTAATCCCCAAAAGCTACAGAAGCCCCTAACATCTCTCAGCTTGCATAGAATTTTAAAACCTAACTCATCCCTACCCTTCCCTAAATCTGTGCTTCGGGGGTTTCTAATGCCAATATCGAGTCCAGTTTAGAAAATGGTTTTATTTGTATCTGTTTCACTCTGTAAACACTTGTTGAATGATTTTCCCAAAGACCCAGAATGTGCCGCCATCATTTCTTTCTGGTACCAGGTAGAGTAGAAAAATAAACACATTCCATCCACACTGGCACTCTCCTTTTCCCTGGAGTTAGCAGGGGTGTTCAGTGCAGACCATTGCTTGGAAAACCTGTTTGGTGATCCATCCCGCTTTTCTTCAGTCTTCCTATCCTCTGCTCTATTGTGTGTGTTTGAAATTTTTGAAAATTGCATTTCCTTGACCTGCTGTAACATTTCTTTTTGTTCATTTTGTGCGACATTTGCTTTTCCTTTCCTCAAGAAGTACTTTTTTCTAATTGAATGTCTGTGTGTTCAGATCAGATTAGTGGGATTAGCCAAAAGGAGACCATTAGGGCATTTTACAGCTGTTACCCTTGATTTCAAGCTATAGGCTTATTTTCTTCCTTCTTCTTCTCATTGGTCACTAAGGGGTGAAAATCACTCTTGTCAGAAGAAACAGGCCTCCCAATGCCCTTTGGTATTATCTCGCTCCTTCCTGGCATCTTTTCTCTCAGTTTCCATGACACCCTTCTCTCAGCTCCCTCCTCCCTGACCTTTTTGGTGTGCACTTCTCAGTCTCCTTTGCTGAGTCTTCTGCCATATCCTGATCTTTCAATAGTCATAATAAATTAAAAATCATTACAAGTGTTATTTTTTATTATTTTGTGTGCCAGTCACTCTGTACCAAATCCATTAAATGCATTAGCTCCTGTACTGCACATCTCAACCTTTTAAAGTAGACACTACTATTATCCCATATTCAGAAGAAGAAACTGGCTGTAAAATCATGAAAATAACCCAGGTTTATATAAGTAGCTAGAGGTAGAACCGGCAGTCAGAGTGCAGGTGAGTGACTCCAAAGCGTTTCCTCCTGCGACTTTGCTCTACCACCACCATAGTGTCCTTTCTGAAGTGCTACTTACTGCCTGGGCTTGCAATCAGGGAAAAGGCCAGCATTTTGCGCACATGCCCTGTGTATGAGTGATTCATGCAGGATTAGTCAGTCCATCTCAGGCTCTAAACAAGTGGCAGCCATGAGGCTGGATGCATTGCTCTGCTACAGAAGGAAGGACAGGAGAAAGTACACAGTGTCTCAACCAAGAAAGCAGCAATTATTTAGTGTTAATCTGAGGATTTGTCGGTCTGATTCTTTGCACTACACAGAGCCTAGCCCCTGGCAGGCATAACGATTGATTCAGAAATTCCTGAGAGTGTGATGATGATGATGGAATGATAAGGGCACAGAAGGGGATTCCTTGGGCAGGACTGACACTGCCCACCCCCATCCCTGTGCATGGTTTGTGTGTCCTCTGGGAATTTCTTTTTTTGGGGGGCAGGGGGAAATTTCTCTTTTCCATACATGCTTAAAGCCCCTTTATCTCTTCAGATAGCTCAAGACCAGCCAAATTATTCTCCTTGGCAACAGACAGGAGTGACGTGTGAAGGAAGCTGATGTCAGTGTGACACAGACTCCCCTGTGCCTGGTTGGAAGGAGACATGATTGAGGTTTAAGTGGTCTGTGTGATCCTGCCATTACGCAGGGTTTCAAGGGCAGGATAAAAAGGCACAGAGTCCTAGCTAGCATAGGCACAGTGTGACTAAAATAGTTTGGAGGAATACATGGCTTGATGTGGTGCAGAAAAGGCCCTCCATGTTTAAGCTTTAACGAAGGACGCAATGAGGAAGAAAAGTAAGAAACTAATTTCCCAAACATCATGAAAGGTATGTGAGCACCTGAATAAATAAACTTATGCCTAAAGCCTGGCTTAATACCTATCTGGGAAAGACAGTGACAATTAAATGCCATTCTCAGTTAAAGTATGCAAGGTGCTTATAGTATGTTCCTGCTCCTATTTTCTATTTTGGTGAAAATATCTGTGATTTATACAGTGCTATAGAACACATAAAACTGTAACCTATGTCATTGGGTGCAGAGAGGACAGTGCTTGGTCTCATGGTCTCATCCTGATGGGGTAGAGGGATCCCCAGCTGCAGCAGTTCATCTCAGACCAGGGCTAACACCTTAGTGTGGCCTTATAGCTGTCCCCTCCTTCTGTACCAGGCTTCTACAGTTTGTGATTAATTCATGATCCAATGATGGAATTATGAGTGTGAGTGCTACACCTGCCCTGGTGCAGATAATCTGCATACAAATGTAAGGAGTGGAGAGAGACTAGTTAGGAGACTAGGCTCCTCCCTTTGCTTCTTGCTGTTTTCTGCTGCCATGAACAGACGCCCTCTGCCATGCCTCTTCATTGTTGAGGGTAATATAAGCTAGTATAGTACAACCGTTATGGTGATCAGTGTGGAGATTTCTCAAAGAATTAAAGTTATAAATTCCATATGACCCAGTGATTCCCCTACTAGGTGTCTTCCCCAAAGAGCCTAACATATACTACAGTTACACATGCATATGTCAATATTTATAGCAGCAAAATGCATGATAGCAAAATCCTGGAAAGAGCCTGTATACCTACAAAACATGTGATTGAATAAAGACAATGTGGTATCTGTATATAATGAAATGCTACTCTGCTGCAAAGAATGACAGATTTGAGACACTTGTGGGAAAATAGATGCACGTGGAAAATATAAAGTCGAGTGAAATAAACCAGATACACAAGCTTAAATATGGTATGATGTATCTCATTTGAGTGAGGCAAATTATAAAGAGAATAATGAAGGATGGCTAAAAGGGGACAAAGTGATGGATCTCTTCCAATAAGGAAATGGTCCAAGAGGAAAAGTGCCAAGGTTGAGTAGGAAGGGAAGGAAAAATAAATATAATAATGATACGCCAGATACAGGAACCTAATAACCTTGATGAATGTAAACATTACATGACATAACATGAGTCAACATTAATAATATCAACAAGAATGAAAAATGGGGGGTGGCCAAATAGCTCAGCAGATTAAAGCACCTAAAAACAGGCACAGGGGCCAGGAGTTCGATCCCAGGGCACACTGAGACCACAGTTAAGACTGGGTGTGGTGGCGTGTGCCTGTAATCCCAGCTCATGGGAGGCTGTAAAAAGAGAATTACTATGAGTCTGATCTAGTATTAAGACCCTGAACACCCTGTAGACCCTTCCCTAAAAAAATACAAAAATAAATAAATAAATAAAAATTAAAAAAGGATTTAAAAAAAGAATGAAAAATGGGACAGGGAACTGGAGGAGAAAAAGGAGGGAAGGAGAAGGAGGGAAGAGAATGGGGATTAAACAAAAAGAAACTGGGGCCGAGGAGATGGCTCAGTGAAATAAGCACTTCCCTGGCAAGCGCAAGGGCCTGAGTTCAATTCCTGGTTTGGTCAAAAAAAGAAAAAGAAAAAGAAAAGGGAAACAAGCTGTGGTATGATGTACATGTAACCACTCCCCAAGATGACTGCAAATTGCATGAATTGAAACATGTAGTAATACAATATAAAATAAATTTTAAAAAGAATAAAAGGGAAACATAGCTAAAGATAAAATAAGGGTAATTATTAGAAAATCTGAATAAGTTAGGAGAAGAAAATGATAAAATTCTTTTGAGTGCACTATTAGAATATTTGTTTATTTATTTATTTTTTCTAATTTTTTACTTTTTTATTTTATTTTTTTTTTTTGCGGGACCGGGGATTGAACTCAGGCCCTTGCACTTGCCAGGGAAGTGCTCATTCCACTGAGCCATCTTCCCAGCCCCTTTTTTTGTTTTTTTTAAGGCAAATAAATTATTGTTTTATTGAGGAAATCCAAATATTAGCTCATTTACATAAGTTTTAATTCTTTAAATTTTAATTGATTACTTTTTTTCTCCATAGACATACAACATATTACAACTTTTTTTTTTTTGGTTGTGGTACCAGGGATTGAACACAGGACCTTCAGTTTGCCAGGTAAGCACTTATTCCACTGTGCTATCTCCTTAGCCCACAAAAATTTAATGTTCATATAAATACAAGATTAGAATAAGAAATCAATTAGAAATTCTGGTTTAGAATCATAGTAATGAAGAGGCATTTATATTAAAGGCAATGTTTTTTGAAATATGTGCCAGAAGAGTTCTTGAAGGGAGTAGGTAATGCTGGAGTGACAACTGGTCAAAGTAATCAGAAATGTTGAGGACGCATTGTTCCTCCTGTTCCTGTTTGTGATTTCTTTTTTTAATGTATTTAGTACAGGGTGTGCAGGATCTCACTACGCAGATCTGACTCGTAGTGATCCTCCTGTTTCCAGCCTTCCAAGCACTGTGATTACAGGCATGCACCACCATGCCCAGTCTCAGTCACCCTCTCTGCATGCCATGGGACTGTGGCCAGCATGGCTTGTGGTGCCAGGGATCGAAGCCCATTCCCTGTGCCCTGCCTAAGCAGGCACTTTAGGCTGCTGAGCTGTCTGGCCGGCCCTTCTTGTTTGTGATCTTGCTCTCATTACTTGCTAAGAATGACCAGTATCTTCCTAAATCTCTCAGGTATGGAAATGACAAGGGATGAAGACAATGAAGTCTCATCAGGAAGCACTGTATTTGTATTAGGAGATGGAATTCTTTCTCTTTTGCTTATACTTCTTGGCTATTGTTGTGTCAGGTGGCCACTCCTAGTTGAAGATGGTTAAAGAGAAAAAAAGGCATGGATAAGAGTTGGCTTTTGCTAGCCAGCAGTGTTTGCTGAAAATTCTATGTCTTGGTTAAAAGAGAGAATGACCAAAGCCAGCAGAAGCAAAAACTGAAGTAAAGTGACAAATGTCCTGTGGTCACTGTAGTTTGGGCAGGTGCAAAGTAGGAGTTTTCATCCACTTCCTTCCTCAAATGTAGAGGACTGGGCGACAACCACTCCTCTTACAGCAGTGTATCATCATATCACTACACAGGGGTTTGTTCTAAGTTTTGTTTATCATGTTAATCAATTTACTCTCTGGTATGTTCTGATTCACATTTTCAATCCTGTGTGGCACTCACAGACATTTTGGGCATCTGGTGGTTTTTAAGCAGCCATTTCATTCTTTCTCACCTGTCCCAAGAGAAACAGACTTCATGTAATAGTTCACTCTGTGCTCAAATCAACAAACTTATATTCATACATTTAGAATTCTCAAAGTAGAAAGAGGTAGGCAATAAATATTTAAAGATTTAAAATTTCTGAATTTAGTTGAAATTATAGCACCACATTTCCAAGAAAAACAACTTTTTGCACAAGAAATTTGAATAAAATCATACCATGATACACACAAAAGAAATTGTCCAAAGCTAATTAGAAGACTGATGTGTAAATTCCTTTTTCATTTTTAATTTAGACAATTTTTATTGTTATACTAATTTAAGTTCTAAAATAATTTATTCACAATGTTCTCTATTATTAATCTCGTGCTATGTATTCATTTCAGAAATATTTCTCCAAAATTTACTCTGTCAACATCTTTTTTCCCATAATTTTATTGATAAACAAATAGAAATGAGACAGTTTCAAATCAAATTGGTAGGACAGTTTCAATAATTAACACATTGCATACATTCTTCTTAGTGGTTAATTGCTGTACAAGATGAGGACTTGAGATCCTATTTACAAACATCATTAGAACAAATCACTCTATTCATTAAGAGAATGTAACTATATATCTATCCCATCCACATTGAATACACAGACACAAAATGGACATTGATCTGTATACCCCTTTTTTTCTAAGTTCCGTTATTTGAATATTATAGGTGTATAAACTCAGCAAAATATTCTAAAAGAGTCCAGTAGCCCATAATAGTATTGGGTCTTCCACTTGACTGGCAATGTCAGAAATTGTTGACCTGAGTTCCCTACAGCTCAACATAACAGCATGGCTTTACTTCTTATACTTCATTCTTATACTTTTCTGCTGGATGGTTAAGACCAAGGTAAAGCAGGACCTATGCAACAAGAGTTGTAGCTTTTTGGTCTGAGAAGGTCAATGAAATCCCCTCAGGATTTATCCTGAGATCCTGTACCTCAGATTGTAGATCCTTTGTCAGTGTCAGCCATGTGGTATTAGAATATTTGAATGAGTAGACAAAACTCAAGTGTAGTTGGAGAGTCTTGTGTGTGGTGGCCAGAGTAGAAATATAGATATGATCATAAAATCACCTGAGTCCCAGTGAACCTCACAAGTACAATGAGGTGAACTCTGCTGTTCTAGACTTGCTGTTATGTACAGTGGCTCACTGGGGTCAAAACAGGTGTAGTGAGAACCATGCTACAGGTGATCCAGAAGATAGCTGGAATACAGAGAAGAGCCCAGTAGCCCAGGGAATCATGCATGGCTTCTGTCTTAGTTACTCTTGTCTCATTGCTGGGAAAAATACCCGACACTCAAAATGAAGGAGGGAGAGGTTTATTTAGCTCACAGTTACTGAAGATTTCAGTCCATATTCAGTTGGCTCCAAGGCAGAGTGGCACATAGCAAAAAGCAACATTTCATGGTGGGAGGCAAAGAGCAAGAGCTCAAGGAAGTAGCAGCAGCTCAAGCAGCTAGCTTCTCTTTCCTCCTTACATTGTAATGCAAATTACCTTCCCCAGGGCAGATGCAGCATCCGCACCCACAATAATCAATCAGAAACTCCAGAAGCAGGCCCAAGACTGCATGAGGCGTTGGGGGGACACCTAGACACAAACCATAACAGCTTCTCATAGCGGATAATGTGTGGGCAATAGGACTACTATACTTAGCAACAGGGAACTCAGGGGAAGAGATCAGAGCTCCAACCAGCATGAAACCTACATTGCCTACTGTTATTGCAAGAGGAGTTAGGAGGCCTGAGAAGAGCATACAATTTCCAAGTGGAAAGCCCTGAGCTGTGATGGAGAGGTCTCACCTTCCACTGAATCTCCCTGGGGTGCTCAGAATTGTCACTGACCAACGCACTTGGGGGATGTGACAAAGCTGTTTATTGCTTATTCCAGTAAAGGTGAACACCATCTGGCAAAGCTTTAACAGTATGTTGGGGAGGAACTTGAGATACAGAAGTTTGAGATAAATTTGAGATATTGGGGGGTGTTTCAATGTGGTAAGATATAATTGGAATTGGTCAAAAATCAGGATGTCCACGGTATAGCAACAGTGGAATCCGTAAGGGGAGGCTTTTAAAAAAAAATTAAGGTATGTAATTTTTTTTCCAGTTTTTAAAATTAGTACAAATTTGTAATGTGTGATGATTCTATAAGGGAGGATTTCAAGGGGAGGGATTCCAAGAATTTTAGAGTTTAAGCTGTTGAATGCCTTTTGAAGTAGACACTATTAATATCTTTACTTTCTAGATTAGAAGACTGAGGCCCCAGAGGTAACAATTAGTTCACAGTATTTTGACCACAAATATATGGGTTTTTTTTTTTTCAGAACCAGGGATTGAACTCAGGTCCTTGAGCTTGCCAGGGAAGCGCTTATTCCACTGAGCCATTTCCCCGGCCCTTACAAATATATGTTTTAAGGACCATCAAAAAAGAGACTAGTTAAACTTCCTTATTCTGTTTTGTTATTTGCATAAGCGTGCTAGGATTCAGGTTCAAAATTCGCGGGCCTGTCACTCTAGGGGTTCTCTTCCCTCTGGGGAGAAAGGAAAAAATGGTACAAACCTAAGGCCTCCACTAACTTTAGTTCGGATTGGTGTCATCCGCGCATAAATTTCCACCACAGAGAGGCCAAGATTGCAGCGTGGGCCCTCACACTGATGGCAGGACCTTGCCTTTGTGGTCTCCACTTGGGTTGGGGTGGGTCGGCTCCGCTTGACGCGGGTCGACTCATCTCAGTTCCGGCTCCACTCGGGTCGGCTGGAGTCTAATCGGCTCGGCTCGGCTCGGCTCGGCTCAATTACGGCCTAGGGCACGGGCGCTTCCAGTGTCCTGCCACCAGGGGGCAGTACTGCACAGTGGCATATTCCGCGAGAGGCGGCTGACCCGTGATTTATGAGGGCAGGGTCGTTTTTCAGGCGGGGGAGCCTCAGATCGCTGAGACCAGGAAGCGCCCAGGCGCATGCCCAGCTGGCTCGGGCTGCTTTCCTTCCTCCACCGCCCGCGCTCACAGCCGGGTTGGAGGCTGAGGCCGGATCCGCGAAAGTGACTGAATCTGGGCTCAGGCGCGTGAGTTTCCTGGTCACCAGGAGGCCCCGGGAGGAGACGGCTCACAGGGCTCTGTGGCAGGTTTTTGCCCTTCCTGCAAAACAAGGCAACAGGGCCTTTGTCTCGGCCTTTTGCACCTCGGAGAGGTGTGCTTAGGACCCCGCGCCCCCGCCGCCCTCCTGAACACTGTGCTGCCCTGCAGGCCCACGGGAGGGGATTAGGGCGTGGGCTTTGCACTTTGGTTTAGCTGGCTTTACATCCTTGCCCAACAAGCATTAAGTGAAGTGTCCAGTGGTCCCTCGCCCCCTTAAATCAGTCTTTCAGCCAGGCACCATTTTCACAGCTATGCCATAACAGGAAAATTGTGCAGGCTCTGGATAGGGTCCAAGAGGTGAATTTGAAATCTAGCTGCAGCTCTTGCTTGGCAGAGGGGATTCAGGCTCACAGAATGGCAGAGGGGCCAGGGAGCGTGCAGATACAGGCATAGCACCCACAGGAAAACGCAGGGAACCTCAGGACATCTGTGAGCTTCAGAGAGATGTTGGCTTCCATGTTTCTAGCAGCGCAGCTTCAAGCCTCACCCAACAGAAGTGCCTCCAAACCTCCTTTCACTACAGTTCTTCAGAGCGTTAGTTTCTCTGGAGTAGGGAGGTGGGGTGAGTTAGAGATAAACTGAATAATGTAATAGATCACCGGGCATGGTGGTTTGTGCCTGTAATCCAAGTAGTAGGGAGGCTGAGGCAGTAAGATCTCTGTGTTTGAGACCAGCCTGGGCTACATAGTGAGTTCAAGGCCAACTTGAACTGTGTAGTAAAACTCTGTCTCAAAAGAAAGAACGAAGCCAAAACAAAAGTAATAGATTAATGGATTTTTTTCAGATTTATGGTTTATTTACATACATTAAAGTTCACCCATTCAAGTGTAGTTATTTTTAATACATTTATGGAGCTCTAGAGCCATCACTCCAATCCAGTTTTAGAACATTTCTATCATTCCCAACCCCAAATTCTCTTAAATCTAGTTGCAGTTGGCTATGGTTGATGAACCATGTGAACTTGAGGAGTCTAGCAGCTTACATGAGTAACTCGGCAGTTCCACATCCTGGGGTAAAAAGGACATGCCTTTACTGCTCCAGGGTGGTGTTCACTGTGCAAATTAGAGAAATTCAAAAGTTCAGCTACGTGATTCAGCAGGGAGCTAGGGTCTATGAGTGCTACAGCACCCCCGTATGTGGGGTTAGCCTGCTTATAGTACAAGGAGGAAAATAGACTTGTTCTCCTCTCTTTTTGCTCTTGCTGTTTTTGCTGTCTTCTGCCGCCTTGAACTGTTGGCCCCTGCACCATGCTGCCCTGCCGTGGAGCCAACTGATTAGGACTGAAACCTCCCCAAACTGTGAGCTAAATAAACCTTTCCTTCCTTAATTCTGGGTGTCAGGTATTTTATCCCAGCAAAGAGAGAAAAGTAACTAAGACACAGTTAATTGCCCCCTCAGCTTTTGCCCTAAGCACATGCTTTTCTGCCTTCTGTCTAAGTAGATGCCTTTCTTGGACATTGTTTAAGGAATGAACGCATCCAGCATATGGCCTTTTGGATCTGGCTTATATCACATAACTGGGAGTTTTCAAGGTTCATTTTTTTTTCCGGAACCAGGGATTGAACTCTTAGACACTTGAGCTTGCCAGGGAAGCTCTTATTCTACTGAGCCATCTCCCTGGCCCCAAGGTTCATCCTTTATCAAAACGGCATTCATTTTCTGGCTAAGCAGGATTGCATTATATGGATATACCAAATTTGTTTTTCCATTCATCAACTGATACACATTGGAATTCCACTTTTGCTTATGTATGATTCTACGTGCAGGTACAAGTTTTTGTGTGAACATGTTTTCAGTTCTCTACCTGAGAGTAGAATTGCTGGATCATATGATAACTGTATATTTAACTTTTTCTTTGAGACAGAGTGTCACTATGCAGTTCAGCTGACCTTGAACTCACACTGTAGCCCAGGCTGGCCTCAAACTCATGGTGATTCTTGCCCCAGCCTCCTGAGCCCTGGGATTATAGGTTTGCACCACCATGGCCAGCTCTATTTAACTTTTTAAAGAAATTACAAAATGTTTTATGAAGTGACTGCACTGTTTTTATTCCCACTAATAAGTGAGCATTCAAATTTCTCCTCATCCTCACAAACAATTTTTTATTGTGTATGGGGAAAGGGAGATCTGGGATTAAATCCAAGGTCTTCACCCTGAACCTCCCCCTGCCATTAATTTTATTTTTATTTGGGAGAGGGGTCTTGCTAAGGCACTAAGTTGCCCAAGCTGGATTTGAACTTGTGATCCTCCTGCCTTAGCTTCTCAGAGTTTTGGTATTATAGGTATACACCACCATGCCTGACTTTTGTCTGTATTTTTTGGCAGAACCATGGATTCAACTCAGGCCCTTGTGCTTGCCAGGGAAGTGCTTATTCTACTGAGCCATCTCCCTGGCCCCTTGTCTGTATTTTTAAAACTTACTTTTTCACTTCTTTGGTACAGTGTCTTACTATGCAGGTCAGACTCATACTGATCTTCCTCTCAGCCTCCCCAGTGCTGGGATTACAGGTCTGTGCCACCATGCCTGGTTTGGGGGCTGGCATTGCATGCCTGGGATACTGGGGCAGGCATGGCATGCATTACTGGGGATCAAACCCAGGTCCTTGCACTTGCCAGGCAGGCACTTAGACTGCCACGCTGTCTCCCATCTTTTTTCTGTGTTTTTGATCAGGGTTTGATTGTGATGTTCATTTACCTGAACTATGATTTTTGGTTGTATTTGTTTTATCTAGTTGTACCCACTTAGAAAGAGTGCTTTTTGAATGCTACGAAAATTAGAAAATGAAATGAATATAGATGATCTCTCCCTGCAGAGAGCGCAAGTCTCCTCCAGGAGCTGGAGAAACAGTTCCTTATGGTGGAGGGTAAAGTGAGGACTCGGATAGGGTGAAGCAATCGGGGTGCTATGGGGAACAGAGCAGAGATGCTTAACCCCACTGGGGAGCAGGGCTGGAGGAGAGCATCGAGAAGCCTTTTCTAGAAAGTGTCCCCATATGCCTGTTTTTATTTTCTCAGAATTATCCTTTTCCATAGTTTTAAAAGTCAAATCTACAAGATTTGTTTTTTATTTAAAGGAATCTCATTTTTTTCTCCCCATACTTCATGTCCCCAAGTCAATGGCTTTTTTTTTTTTTTTTTAAAAAACTTTTTATTTTTTTTTTTTTTTTTTTTTTTTTTCCGGAACCGGGGATTGAACTCAGACCCTTGCGCTTGCCAAGGAAGCGCTTATTCCACTGAGCCAGCTCCCCGGCCTCCCCCTTTCTATTCTTCTAACACTTTGGATATTTAACTTTTGTATCATTAAATATATTTTTATTTGAGGCATAAATATAATATATATTAAATGTATTTTTATTTGAGAGAGAAAAACTCAGTCATGGCATAGGACAATCGCCAGTCTCACATTCACTGATTTTTAAATTGACCATCCCCGTTAAATATTAACATGGTTAATTTTAAAAGCCACTGTCACAGTGCAGCTACCTTCTATCTATCCACATGAAAGAACACAGGCTTGCTCAGCAGTTAGGTACCAAGAGCAGTAAGACAGTATATACCTTTCAAAGGAGTAGCTAGAGAATTTTTTCCTCATTGGTACTTTAAGTTCACACATCTTCCATAAGCCAGCATGCAAATGCAACTGTTAAGAGGAATTTCATTTTTTAAGGTAGAAAACAAAGCCACAGACCAGTAGCATGTCGTAGTACTGCGGTTGGTGCACTATGACCTGTGAGCTAAGAATTGTTTCTTTCTGATCAAGACTTAAAATCGGTTCATTAATAGAGCACAGTAACTTTCAGTCTCAGTAAGCAATACGGTACCCTTCCTTTCTTTGGTAGACTTGTTTTACATAATTTTGTGGTCAATAATGATTATATTTTAAATTTCATTAATAAAATTTTGGGTAAAAGTTTGCTGACTACTGATTTAATAGAATAAAAAGGGGAACAGAAAGCATTTGACATATACTTAGGCTGTGCCAGTTTGCACAAACCTGTAATTCCAGCAGTCAGGAGGCTGAGGCAGGAGGATCTTTGCGAATTTGAGGCCAGTCTGGGTTACAAAGTGAGCTCAAGGCCAGCCTGAACTGCATAGCGAGACCCTGTCTGAGAAAGACAAAACAATTTGCTATGTAACCTTGGGAAATTGCTTCACTTCTCTGTTTTTTTTTAATTTTCATTATTGGTAAAATGAAGATAATAGGTTATGTATCAATGAGATAAGCGCTAACCTTACTGTCCAATTTTTTTATTGAGTATACAAATTTATTTGAGTTATTATTACATACTAAGAACTTTTAAAGGGATTGGGGATATAGCAGCAAATGAAATACTGTTCTGGAAAAGAATATAAGCCTAAATGAAAAGGGATTTCCGATGCAATATGTGGTTTGAGATTTGATCCTGATTTGAGCAAACTATAGAACATTTTTTGAAATTGGAATATGGGTGGGTATTAGATAAGTTGCAAATTTACATGAAATAGAGAAGGTTGTTTACTAAGGAGCCTTTATGAAATGTTGCAAACACTATCATATCATTTTGATAGAAATGCATATCCATATTATGAATTCTTAGCAAAATCTAGAAGGATATAGACTAAACTGTCAATAGTGATGATTAATGTGCAGGAGGAATATGTTTATGTGGACTCTTCTAAGTTTTTGACAGTGAATGTATACTGTTTTTGTACAAAAGAAAAGTTATAATTAAAAAATCTCTATTCATGGGACTTACATACCAGTGCTCCTTGGAATTATTCATATTACTAAATCTGTCACTTTTTCCTCAGGAATATGTGTAAGAATGGAGAGAAATCCCTCCTTCACTACCCTGTGCAGGTAATGAAGTAGCAGGGAGCTCTATGAAGTCGCTGCAGAGTATGGAGGGAGGGATGTTGCCGCCTATTCCTTTGTGATGTTCTTGCTAAGTAGAGCTTCCTTATACTGGGGCTTTCAACTGGTGTGGGATTTTGTGGGTTAGTCAGCCATTAAAAAAGATGGATCTTAGGGGCAAAGGTTACCAGTGTCCCTCTACACACCATTCAGGAAAGAGAGCCCTGCCTAACAACTGTGTGATCTGATACTGAAGGTACTTTTTTGTTGTTGCCTTGGTAAACATCAGACTAGTAAAACTTGGTGCAGTTAAACATTTGTAACATGTAGCTCCACCTTTCATTTATTATAGAACAGGGTGCACCAACTACAGCCTGTGGATCAAGTCTAGCCCACCATCTTTTTTTTGTCAATCAAATTTTATTGGGATACAGAGCCACTTGTTTGCGTATTTTCTGTCATTGCTTTGTTCCATGATGGCAACATTTAATTATGACAGAAGTGGTCTGTAACTCATAAAGCCATTTAATTATGAGCCTTTTAAGGAAAATGTTTGCAGACCCTTGTTTTAGTCTCAGCAGAAAACTCTCAGTAGGTGTCCTTATGTGGAAAGGTCATTTATGATGCTATTAACAAAGTGATATGGATTTATAAACTTCATTCTTTACTGAACTGTATTGGCATGTGTCAGGATTTGTAATTTCAGATGACTTTGCATTGAATTTCTTATCCTGAAAAGCTAAAGGGAAGGCCAGACCATGAGAAATCAGAGAAATTAAGGTAAGTGCTACCCTATAAGTCTTATTAATGTAGAGGAATGAAACTCCCAACCTGAAAGATACCTGGGCCAAGTTTGTGCTCTCTAAAACCTAAGAATGAATTTTAGGAACAACGGAGGTTAAAAGTAGAATATATTTACTGGGGGAAAGAAAGCTCCTGTTCGAGAGAAGGACACAAGGGGACCTGACTGGGTTGCCTAGGAACCGGCATTTTCTAGGCATTTTCATAGAGCAAAACCATGAGGGGAGGTGGATGCAAGGTGGGAAACACAGGACCTTACTAGATGGACATGAAGTGGGACAAAACTATGGCCCACCAATGAGATAACAAGTAGAATTACTCAGGTCAAATTGATTAAATCCAGGACCAAATGGGAAAGTGAGTCATGTAGCAAGCAGGTGTGAATACAGAACAGGGGCTTTTCCTGTAGGGGGCTGGTTTAGTGACTTCCTGGCTTCCTCAAGGTGACAGACCTATTTAGAATATCACTCCTAGATGTTTATCTTTAGGGAGGTATGCATTTCTTTGATCTTTTATCTTGAGGTTTGGCCCACAGCTGGAGTGTCTGTCTCTCCAACAGTTGTGAGCTATCTGACCTTCCCTAGGTCTGACTGCTTTTATAATGTTTTTAGCTAACTAATCTGCCTATGACATTATCAATACATAGCTAGTAGGAATTACAGTCATCTAGCTAAGATGTACTTATGCTTCTGATTTGTTTCAAGTGTCACCTTCTTTTGGAAGCCTCCTCTGATTCTCCCTTGATTTCAATTTCTGTGACTGCATTTCCACTCCATGCTTTGCAGACCTCTATCATGATACTTAAGCTGCTTCATGGTAAGTCTTGGAGTTACTCCTTTCTTTCCACTAAAGAGGGAAGAAGCACAGTCATGTGTTCCTTGGTATGTTGACTACGCCTAACATATGGCATCTTACTAGCTTTGTATGCTGGGTGATGCCAGTTCTCTGAACCTGAGTTTTTTCATCTGTCAATCAGGGAAGGAAATAATAGCAGCTATGTAATCCAGTTTTTGTGAAGATTAGATGAGTGTCTTGGTTGCTTTTCTTGTTGCTGAGACCAAATACCCAACACCCGAAGTTAAAGAAGGAAAGGTTGATTTAGCTCACAGTTACTGGAGGTTTCACTTCATAGTTGGCTGACTCCAAGGCAGGGTGGCGTGGCAGGGAGGCATCATAGAGGAAAAACAGTTCATAGCAAAGCAGGGCAGGCAGAAGGCAGCAAACCGAAAACAAAGTAGCCGCAAGTGACAAGCAACCAGCAGCATGAAGCTCTTTCCCTTACATTTTATCCTTAGGGTGGGTAGCACTCACATCCTTAATCCTAGGACTGGTGAATCAATACCAGCAGCATACAGCCTAGATCCAGCCAGCTCCAAAATGCCTGACCTATGTTCGCATGAGGCTTTGAGGGGACATCCACATACAAGGCATAGCAACGAGATCATACTAGGTATTCAGTGAATACTTGTTAAATGAATGAATGAATGAATGAATTACAAATACGGAGTTATGTGAATTGTATTGTGAATTAGGAAAGTCCACATAAGCAGTACCTAAAGTAATGTACACAGGTTTTGTTTGCTCTATTTAAACCAGTATTATACTTTTCTTACTTTGCCTACCCAGACTGGAGCATCATTCACTTATTCTTTCTTTCTTTTGTTTGTGTTGCAGATTGAACCAAGGGTTTGACTCATTCTAAGCACACAGTATACCACTAAGTTGTACATCCCCATACTATCATTAATTTATTTCAAATGAATGAGTTATTAAGTGCTACTTCTGCACTATGCTTGATGTTAGAGTTCTAACAGGCTTTACTCAATCTATACCATCCTGGGATTTTAATTCTAGTGGGAAAATGGGTCAATAAATAAGTACACTACTTTGTAAGAATATATTATAGACTGTGATAAATAATGAAATAAGTAGGCTTAGGTTGGAGTAATTGAAGATTATTACATAACTAGAAATCAGGGACAGATTCTTTGAAGTGATAACTTTCACTATGAAATTGGACGAATGTGCCAACCATGAAAAGAGCTGGGGAAAGAATATTTTAGACAGATTATAATAAGTGTGAAAACCCTGAGGACAGGAAGGATCTGGATGTTCAAAGGGTGGATTGAAGATAGAAGGGTAAAGAGGTTAGAGTCATTGTAAGACTAGAGGTAAACCATTTAGTGATTTTAAGAGGGAGAGTGATATGGTCTGTCACCCTGTGGTTTTTAAAAATACAATTTTTAACTAAAAAATTGGAGAGATAAACAGGATAATGTTTTCCAAAAGTGTCCATATCCCAGTCTTCCAGACTTTTGAATATGTTCTGTCACAAAGTGGATGTGATTAAGGATCTTGAAATGGAAGATCACTATGGATTACTCATGTGGGCACACTACCCAAGGGCTCTTATGAAGGGCGGGAGTGGAAGGCCCGTGAGGGAGGAAGGAGACGAGATGACAGAAGCACGGGTTCTAGAGAGGTAGAGATTAGAAATGCTGTGCCACTGCCTAGAGGGTGGAGAAAGGGGACATAAGCCAAGAAGCACAGGCACCTTGATCTTGGGCTTTGAGCCTCCCAAATGGTGAGAAATAAATTTCTATTATTTAAGCCACCATGTATGATATTTTGTTATGGCAGCCTAAGAGATGAATGGACTAAGTAACTTGGGAAAACTGTTTTGACTATATACTATATCGTCCTATGTACTGTATGGTCCTTAACTAACGTCTTGTATCCTGTGTGGTCCTGAAACTAAAGCATATGTCAGAGTTTCCTAGAGGGCCCCTTAGAACTCAGAATGCTGAGCCCTGCCCTAGAAGTTGTCACTCAATAGATCTGGGTTTGGGCCTCATAATTTGCATTTCTAACAAGTTACCAAATTGTGCCTACGTTGCTGCATTAGGGACCACACTTCAGAATTAACAGCTACATACTATACTATAATTCATAGGTTTCTCTTCCCCTGAGCTATGGGTTAATGATTCTGATTCTGTGTCTGTGTCTAATATTGAGCAAATAAGTGACTATATGGTAAATAACGAGAGCCAGGATTTACTCTATCAGAGGCAACAGTTCCACATAAGGAAAGAAAGAAGCCTAGAAAGAGCCTAGTGGTGATCAGAGGTATTAGTGTGCAGACATTGTTTTACTTGTGTACATATATGGGCACCTTTCTATGCCACATTTCCCCAGAGACAGACATAGACCTGGAATTAGACATACGTTGTTTCCTATTTGTATCTGCAGAAAACACTAGAAGTAGTGATGACTCAATACCAAGGAGCCCACCTACTACTCAGATCTTGGCATTTTCAAAAATTCATTTTTTCCATAATTTTATTGAGAAACAAATAGCAATGAGACAGTTTCAAACCAAATTGGTAGGATAGTTTCAATAATTAACACATTGCATACATTCTTCCTAGTGGTTAATTGCTGTACAAGATGCGCACATGATATCCTATTTACAAACATTATTAGAACAAATCCCTCTATTCATTAAGAGAATGTAACTATATATCTATCCTAACCATTTTGAATACACAGATACAAAATGGACATTCATCTGTATCCCCTTTTTTGTTAAGTTCCGTCATTTAAATATTATAGGTGTGTTAACTCAGCAAAATATTCTAAAAGAGTCCAGTAGTCCACAATAGTATTGGGGCTTCCGCTTCACTGGCAACGGCCGTGACTCATCCACATGGCTGACACTGACAAAGGTTCTACAATCGGAGGTACAGGATCTCAGGATAAATCCTGAGGGTATTTCACTGACCATATCAGACCCAAAAGCTACAACTTTTGTTGCACAGGTCCTGCTTTACCTTGGTCTTAACCATCCAGCAGAAAAGTATAAAAATGAAACATAAGAAGTAAAGCCATGCTGTTATGTTGAGCTGTAGGGGACTCAGGTCAACAATTTCTGACATTGCCAAAAATTCATTTATTTTTTTTTCAAAATTTTATTGATAAACAGATAGCAATGAGAAATTCATTTATTTTTGATGCTAGGGATTAAACCTTGGATCTTGCATATGTTAAACATGTACCATATCTTGGCATTAAAAAGTACATTATCAAAATCAAAGTAATTATGGCTCTTTGGAGAGTTTACTGATTTTAGGGCTAGGGCCAGGAGAGTGTAAGTGTCATATGTCTTCTCTTGCTAGAAAGTAAGAGTGCTTATTGAATAATGGAGACAGGTCAAAAAGATACAGGAGTCAATTTGAAGGGGTCTGTAATAGTGATATCTGGGACAGTTTAAGCAACAAAATAAATAATGGTAGTAATGGGTTATTTCCCGCAGAATAAAATAATAATCCATACTAATGTAAAGAAATACCTGAATAAGTGAATGCGGAAGATAGGAAAGTACTTTTTTTTTTTTTTTTTTTTTTGCGGAACCGGGGATTGAACTCAGGTCCTTGTACTTGCCAGGGAAGCGCTTATTCTACTGAGCCATCTCCCCAGTCCCTGGAAAGTACTTTGTACAATACAATTCTAAGTGAACTAATATAGAAAGAATAAGGGTAATAGAAACTTGTCGTTTGACAGTTACTGCAGTAATAATTGTTTCAGGCAAAAATCGTCAATGAATGCTAACATTAGTAGACAAAAGTGTGAATACAAACAGAATAAATAATTTCATAATATCTACCTATAAAATACTTGTTAATTATGAAAGGCCAAGAGAGTAACCATACTCTAGAGACACCTGGAAGATACCACCTTAATCCAGTGATCAAAGTGAGTGTCACTCCTAATAGAACAAAATGACATCACCTGCCTCTTGATACTGTGTGTTGAGAAGGACACAGCATCACATATCTGTAGTATTCTTTTCAGAACACATCATCTAAACTTAATTATGATAACATGCAAAACCCCAAATTGAAACTAGTCAGTATATTTAAAAATGTTATAATAATAAAAAATAATGAAACAGGAAAGACTGAGAACTGTTCTAGATAAAAGAACCTAAGAAGTCAGATGTGACCCTGGACTTAGGAAAGGATATTGGTGAGGCAACTGGAGAAAACTATATGCAAGCAATATATTTGATTATAATATTGCTTGAATATTCACTTATTGATTTGTAACACTGTACTATGGTTTGTAGACTGTTAACATGTAGGGAATCTGGATGAAGAATGGATGCAGATTCTTGGAACTATTTTTGTAACTTTTGGTAAGTCTATAATTACTTCAAAATTAAAAGTGGGAAATAAAATGAGTTGTTTATCAGCCCCACAGAATATTCCTGGGTGATCTGATTGCTGTGTGCAGTGTGTTCTGTGGAAGGGGAAGCGGCAGAGGCCAAGCATTAGAGTGATGCACCATACCAGAGATGGATGATAGGAGCTTGACCTGGAGTGGCGAGGGCAATGGAGATGAGGGCTAGATGGATGCAGAATGCATGTTGACGTTTCAGTGGAAAGGACACTGAAGGGAAAACGGGATGGAAAACAAACATGAAAAAAAGAGCTCTTTAGGTAATACCTTTGTAAAACAGAATAGACCCTAATGCCTATACATGTTTCTGATTAGATAGTATTGATTCAGAACCCGGTATTTTGTAAGCTGGACTGTTTATCATGAAATTTTTCTCCTTCCTCCCCTTCCTTTCTTCCCTCTCCTCTCCTCTCCTCTCCTCTCCTCTGCTCCTCTCACCTCTCCTCTGCTCTCCTCACCTCTGCTCTGCTCTCCTCTCCTCTGCTCTGCTCTCCTCTCCTCTGCTCTGCTCTCCTCTCCTCTGCTCTACTCTCCTCTCCTCTGCTCTCCTCTCCTCTGTTCTGCTCTCCTCTGCTCTGCTCTCCTCTGCTCTGCTCTTCTCTCCTCTGCTCTGCTCTCCTCTGCTCTGCTCTTCCCTCCTCTGCTCTCCTCCCCTCTCCTCCCCTCTGCTCTCCTCACCTCTCCTCTCCTCTGCTGTGCTCTCCTCTCCTCTCCTCTGCTCTCCTCTCCTCTGTTCTGCTCTCTTCTCCTCTGCTCTGCTCTGCTCTCCTCTCCTCTCCTCTGCTCTCCTCTCCTCTGCTCTCCTCTCCTCTGCTCTGCTCTCCTCTGCTCTGCTCTTCTCTCCTCTGCTCTCCTCCCCTCTCCTCCACTCTGCTCTCCTCACCTCTCCTCTCCTCTCCTCTGTTGTGCTCTCCTCTCCTCTACTCTGCTCCACTCTGCTCTCCTCTCCTCTGTTCTGCTCTCTTCTCTGCTCTGCTCTGCTCTCCTCTCCTCTGCTCTCCTCTCCTCTCCTCTCCTCTGCTCTCCTCTCCTCTCCTCTGCTCTGCTCTCCTCTCCTCTCCTCTCCTCTGCTCTCCTCTTCTCTCCTCTCTCCTCTCATCTCCTGTTTTCTCCTCTTTTCTTTCTCTTCTCCTCTGGCTTGCTCTTCTTGTGGGTGGAACCTGGGCCCTTATGCCCACTAGGCAAGTGCTCTGTCACTGAGCTACACCAGCCCTTTTGGTTTTGAGACTCAGGGTCACTAAATTGCTCAGACTGCCCTCAAACTTGTGAGCCTCCCAGCGCATCTTCCTGAAGAGGGATTACAATCTTCTTTATATTTTCTCCCCGAGTTTTTAGGAGTGTTCTTTTCATCTAAGAGGAAAAAAGAAAATTGATTGCCTCTGCTTTTTTCCTGCGTTTACCTCTGCCAAGGCGCTTTCTCTTGGTGATCCCGCTCTTTTTAAGGAGGGATTTCCATTCTTTCACCCGAATTGTGACCTTTCCAAAACTGCACTGGTCGACTTGGAATTCCATGTGCTATACCTTTTCCAACATTTAGCTCTTTATCTAAGCTGTTCTCCTAACAAAATTTTGTCTTTTTTATTTTAAAGAGGGAAAAAACCAAAAGGCAATACTTTTTATCTTGTTCTTTTAAAATTTTGTCTTTTAAGGCTCAGCTGAGGAAGCACCATTCCCTCAGATGCCTGCCAGGATCTACCCAAACTTGAAGCAATCCGCTCTTTCCTAGGTAAGTCATACCTCTTATGTTCCTTCCTTTTATTTGGTCCACATTCACAGATTCGCAGGTGTACTCATTACTTTGTATGGAGTTATATTTATGGCTTATATTCTGTACGGGATTTTAAACTCTTTGAGTATAGATATATGTGGTCATATTTAATGAGGCTTCCCTGTTGTCAGATGCAAAAGAGGTTCAGTAATAAAATAAATAGATAATTATCCCCGTGTTCTTAAAATCTAATGTCTACTTTCCCTTGTTTCTAGTGAGGGCTTTTCCTGTGAAATGTAGTAACTTCCTTTGTCCCCAGTGATTTCCATTGTAGCTTCTAGCAATGTTTCTATTCCATTGTTTTGCTGACTTGTTTCCACCAGGGGGAGCTCCTTACCGCAGATAGGTCAACATCCCTCCTCTTGGGAGGTAAACAAAGGAAACTTCCTCAGATAAAAAGTCCAATAGCAGAAAATCTTGTCAAATAATAAAAATAAATTAGTAGAAAACAGGAACTGAGCATCTCCTGAGATTGAACTTACTCGCAGCACGAGTTGGCTATTCAAATGCCATATCACTTGTCGTATTGTGTTTCTATAGGATTCTGACCCATTTGTCAGAAATTTCTCCCTTCCCAACTACTTTCTTCATTCTGTCTACACATGTACATTGAGGGCACATTTTGTGTCAGGTATGTTTGTAGAGGCTGAGGCTTCCTCTGTGAATAAGACAGCCAGGTCCCTGACCTCATGGAACTTACACTCATGTATGGGCCGCAGTCAATGGGTCAGATAAGTGAATAAAACACTGTCTGTTATACAGGGATCGATGCAAAAGAGAAAAAAAATTCAGAGTGCAATAGATCATTATAAGAACTTTCCTTACTTGGAGAGAAATGAGAAGTATTGAGGAATTTTTATTATAAAGGGGTGGTGTGGTGGGACTTATATTTTATAAAAGGTTTGCTTTGGAGGAGAGACTGATAGAAAAGAGAAAGGGGATTAAGGAAGGTGAAAGAGATGGGTATAACTGAAGAGAATAATTAAAGTTATATACATATATAAAAATGTTAAAATGAAATCCACTAGCCTATATAACTGTTATGTACTAATAGAAAATAAAAAGAATTCCTAAATAACTTTTACTTTAAAAAGATCACTTTATTTTTTATTTTTTAATTCTTTTTATTGAGAAACAAAAAGCAATGAAACAGTTTCAAAACCGATTAGTAGGACAGTTTCAATCATTAATACATCGCATATTGTCTTCATAGTGGTTATTTATAGTACAAGATGCAGACATGATTTCCTGTCCAAACACTATTAGTACGAATCTTTCTTCTCATTGAATTAAGAGGAAGTAGCTGTATATCTATCCTAACTATTTTGTATATACAGATACAAAATGGCCCTTCATTTGTATCCCCTTTTTGTTTAATTTTGTCAGAGATGGGTATTCCATTGCCATTTAAATATTGTAGGTGTGTGAATTCAACTAAATAATCCAATATAGCCCAGTAGTCCATAATAGTAGTGGGTTATCTGTAGGACTGGCAGTGTCAGAAGTTGTTGACTTGAGCCTTTTACAACTCAGCATATTAATATGGCTTTACTTTTTATACCTCGTTTTTATGCTTTTCTGTTGGATGGTGAAGGCCAAGATAAACCAAGACCTATATAACAAGAAATATAACTTTTGTATCTGACAAGATCAGTCAAATTCCCTCAGAATTTATCTTGAAACCTTGTACTGCCCTTTGTAGATCCTTTGTGTCAGCCATATGGATGAATCATGGCCATTGCTTGACCAATTTCCTCTTTGTAAAAGCCTGAGAGAATATTTTCTCTCCATGTGACTTTCCTTAGGCACACTCTACGTCATTGATCACTTTCCTCTTTGTCACCATAATCTCCTTGATCAGAAAATTTGGGACACAACTGAGTTACAGGATGTTACAGTACAGGTTCTCTTAGGTTATGAGTCCTCACTGATCTTGAAAAGCTAGGGCCAAAATGTTGGCTGTCCTTGCAGCCCTTCCTTTCCTCTAATTTTTGGATCACTTTAATTGTATTGTGGAAAGCAAACACTGGCCTGGGCCAGGATGGTTGAAATCAAATTGAGAAAAAGATACTAGGTTTGGGGATATATTTTGAACGCAGATTCAATTGGATATGCTAATAGAGAAGATATAGGAAAAGAGGGGAATCAAGGAAGGTAGGACCACTATGTTGTACAACAACAGTAATATTGATTACAATGTGCCTGGTGCCTCCTGTAGTTAAATAATACAGCATTTCTGCCAAGATAATGCTACCAGTTCTAGTCTTGAGAATAGAAGAGTGGAGTTGCCACTAGCTTCTCAGAGTAGAGTACCTGCCTAGTATTCAGGAGGGAGGGCTTAGATTCCATCCAGCTCCAGTACAACAAGAATAACAAACAAACAAAAAATCTTCTGCTTGGCCAAGGTGCTGAGGGTCACAAATTCTTGATAGAATTTAGCAACATAGAGTTCACTAGTGGCCTTGACAAAAGCTGTTTCTGTGAACAAAAGCATGATTAGAATGTTTCAGGAGGAAAAGTGATGAGAAAAATTATGGACAGTGTACTCAGACAAATTTTTTGAAGAGTTTTGCTGAATACAGAGTGAAAGGATAAGGTAATAACTGAAATGGTGTATGAGGCCGAGAAGGATGTTGAGAATGGGGTTGCTCTCACGGAGTTTGCTCCATGAGTACTCACTGGAAATTGGAGTTCACTTGGCCTTTTTCACATGCATTTCTTGGGGTAGTACCCAGGCATCTGTAGGGACGCTGAATGTCACAGGAGGGGCTATACATTGTATCTGAGTAGAATGGACTGTAAAGAAACCCATGGATATTCTTTAATAAAACTGAACCCAGAAACTCTGCAAAAGAGAGGGTATCTCCTTGTGTGGAAGAAACCGGGCCAGCGAGGCCCAACTATCTGCCTCACTCACAGGGTGATTCCAGCCCCTTGGTCCACTTTGAAGGGTCTGGCCTCTGTTATACTAAAGACAGACTGTGTGTCTCCTTCTAAAAACACTAGCCATTGTACGGAAGGGAGAGGAAAACAAATTCTTACGGGTACTATGAGTATGATTAAACCTTATCTAGAGTTTGGACCAACTAGGGAAAGTGGCATAAAAATTCAGGCTATGGTTCCACTCATGATTTCTGTGGTAGAAGGGAGTATAGTGCTAGTTTGCTTCTTAGCTCTATGTTTACTAGTGATAGCTTTGAAAACACAGAGAAGTTTTGTGGTCTCCATGTAGTGTTTCTCTCTCTCTCTCTCTCTCTCTCTCTCTCTCTCCCTCCCTCCCTCTCTGTGTGTGTGTGTTTTGAGACAGGATCACACTATGCAGTTTAGGCTGGCCTCTCAGTAGTCCAGGCTGGCCTCAAAACTTGCTGTGATCTTCCTGACTCAGCTTCCCAAGCGCTAAGATTATAGGTGTGTACTCCCATGCTCTGCAATGTTTTTATATGATTTTCTTTCCCATTCTCATGTCTTCAAGGCCCAGCTCATGTGTCATCTGCTCTGTGAGCCATCAGTAAGTCCTCTCTCAGGCAAAATGAATCATTTCCTCTCTGTAGCTCATTGTGTTTTCGCTTGTTCCTTCCCAGACCATATCACATTATGTTCGAGTGCTGTGTGGTTGAGAACAAAACAATGCAGTGGAATGGATAAGAATATGGGCTCTGGAGTAGGCTGCCATTATGGTTGGGATCTTAAATGTCCCCCAAAGGCTCATATGCTAAAGCCATAGTGCCAGTCTGTAGCACTACTGGGAGGCTGTGGACCCTTTAGGAGGTAGAGCCTGGTTACAAGAAGTTAGATCACTGAGCACCCTGGAAGGGAGTGGCAGAACACTGACTGTTCTTCTCTCTGCCTTTGCTTCCTTTCATGAGGAAACTCTTCTACCACACCCACCCTCTCATGATGTACTGTTCCACCATGTGATGGGCTAAGTGACCATGGACTGAAACCTCTGCAACTGTGAGACAAGAGAGAGCATTCCTTCTTTATAAGTTGTTTAGTTCAGGTATTTGATCACACTAATAGAGAGTTGGCTGACACGCTGTATTCAAGTCATGCCTCTTGAAAGTTTCATAATCTCCCCATTCCTTGGTTTCTCATTTGTCTCATGTCAGTTTAATAATAATAACATCACTGGGATTTTATAAGGGAGATTGTGTGAAGATGATAGAAATTAATACATGTAAAGCACTTGCAACAGTGCCCAGCACATAGTACGCACTCAGTAAGCTTTGATTGTTTGTCTCTCTTTCTTCCTCGAATGCCTTCAGGGCACTTTTGGCCAGCTGGAGAGTTGTGAGGTTCGAACTCCAGGAACCTGAGGCTGACAGCTTTGTGGAAGCAGCCACTTAAAGGACTGAGCTAGGGCCAGGCCCCCTTGTTTGTCTCTCTTTTGCTTGGGAAATAAGACCATATTTTTATCTTTGTACCATTAATGCTTAGTACTGGGCTTGGTGTAGAGTACTAGTTGCTTAATCAATTTGTATGAAAATAAGCCAGGTCCTAAATTAGACCAATTTAAGTTCTTGTTTAATAGTTATATATGTGTGTAAGCCCTTCCATTTATTCCTGTGTACCATTCTGTATTGGTCAAGAATGAAGTTTACAGAGCCTAATTGCCTACTTTGTAGCCATGTTTCATCATATATATTAGTTGGATGATGGTAGGCATGATAGTTAACCTCAGTGCTCTCACCTTCTTCACTTGGAAAATGAGCAAAAACACGCAGTTAAGCACAGAGTTGCTAAGCACTTGAATGTTAATGGTAAGTGTTGTTAAGATTATCACCAATAAATGACTTAATGACCAGCTACAATGTTCCAGGGACTGTGCTAGCCAATAAGGAGAGAGAGAGAGAGAGAGAGAGAGAGAGAGAGAGAGAGAGAGAGAGAGATGGAAGAGTCTCAGTCTGTGCTCTCAGAAAACACCTCAGCTTGTGATGGGTCAGTATCTATGGAGTCTAGTGGAGGAGGGAACTTTCAGTCCATCAGTTCTACCCCATCAGTTTATAGGAGGGAGCTTATATTTCCATCAAGTCTGTCCCCAAAAAACTGCCTGACTTTGGCTGCCAAAATTTTTCCTTAGGCAAAGTGTTAAGGTTTTATAGAGGAAGAAAGTTCTGAGTTCTGTATTTAGATGTTGCCAGTTGTGGAATATTAATACTAAATAAATATCAAAATCCCACTTGTGATTCATTAGAAATGAGTTTTAGAATACATTTCTCCCATCACATTTCCTGAATAAGACCATTTAACAAAAGGCCCCTTCCTGTATTTTGAAACTCACAGTTGTTCTGGGCAAACAATGTGCTGTCAGGCTTTCCCAAGGGCAGCAAACATGGTTTTGAATAGCTTTCCTTGGGCCGAGCTACTCTTTCCTTTTGCAATTAAAAGATGACTCTCACAGGCAGAAGACTACACTTCAGATTCCTCTGGCCTGCCTACTTCCCTCTCAGTAAATTTTCTAAAAAAGTTGACATTTAGACTCTTCCCATCCTCACCGCAGCAATCAGGCAGGAGGGAAGCAGAGAGTAGTTTATTTTCCAAGAAAAGTCTTGGGCCTTTTTCTAGGTCACTCTTTTAATAGGGGCCTCTCAGAGCTGGTGGGACTAGAGTTATATTTAAATTACTGAGATTAAGGGCAGGGTGTGGGTAGAAGGAAACCTTTGACTTTTTGTCTCTTTAAAAACCAATAAAGCCATTGAAGCTTGTATGTTCCCCCAAGTAGTTAATGAGAACAATAGAATTTAGAGTTCCTGGTGTTCCTCTAGAGCTGATTTTGGCAGATGATAAGCAGCTTGTAAAAGGGCTTATTATTTGAGTAGAGCTTTGGCTGCCTGACTTTTAAGGTTGATTATTTATTTTGCATGTTGTATAACAGGAGCATTGGGCAATGCTCAGAAGAGAGGCCTTCTGGGTCAGAGATGTGACAGCTTCTCAGGTTGTCTCCCCCCAGCATAACTAGATTCCAGCTGTGGAGTAAGGGGCGAGCTTGTACACAGGGCTGAGGCCCTGGCCCTTATAGAGCCCCTAACCACCAGGCAGGCTTTCTCACTGATTTCTTTAGAGATTGAAAAAGTTGAAATTTCCAGCAAGTCTACCCCAAGAAAAATATTTCTGTGTGTATATAAGTTCCCAAACCTTCACTGGTAATGTGACCTGCCTTTGAAAGAAATGTTTTTAAAGACATAGTTTAGTCGTTTGCAATGGGCAGTCACTGTGGGGCTCCAGCCATCTCAGTAAGTAAGTGCTCTGAATGTAGGGCTTTCAACTAGTTATAGTGAAAACTAGGCAAGAAGGCAAGAAGTCTTGCTCTCTGCAGTGTCAAGCCAAAGTTGTCCTTGATCCTTTTGTTCTAGGCCCTTTTGTATCAAGATTTAAAGTGTTGTGCCTCCTCTTATGCTGGACTTGTGGGCTTCCCTGAGAATGGTTCTAAGGCTAGCGAGGTAGGGAGGGAAGTTCCTCTTCTTCCTAGCCTACATTTTTAAAGTGGGTTAAGTCAGGGCCCACAACAAATGGAGATGGGTCAGACAGAACTTAGTTGTGTCTCTTTTGTTTGGTTTTTACAGGGTCCTGAGAGGAAGTTCTATATGTGGAGGCTTTAAGTCTGCATTTGTGTCAAGTTCTGTCAGTAAACTGGATGGTAGCCAGAGGAGGTGATGGGTGCCTAGGAAGAGATTTCACGAGCTGGTCAATGAATTTTGGGCATTCTGTTCTGTGGTACTTGGAAGGAAGATGTACGTTCTTGGGAGAGGTGGTGGCCTTTTATACCTGGATTACTATTTTGGGAAAAACCAGGTAATTTAGCGTATTTATTCATATATTTCAATGTCACTAGGATTTTCTCAGGGTCTTCCTAGGCTCAAGAAGTTGGCTTTATGGGCCCTTTGGGGGCAGATTGGAGATGCTCCTCTGTCACAGATTTCAGCAAATTACCAAGCTAGGGTCACCTCTTTGTTGTCTGCTCTTGCTTCATTTTCTGAAAGAAGTATGTGGCCTGATCTCCTGTTGATTATTCTTGCTTTTTTGGTGCTAGGCTTTGAACCCAGTGCCTTATACATTCTAGGTGAGCAATCTACCACTGAACTACATCTTTAGCCCTTTTATCTTTTTCTTCAGCACTAGGAATTAAATTCAAGGTCTTTGCATGGAAATATATTCCCAGCCTTTTTTATATTTTTTCATTTTGAGACAGATTCTCACTGTTATGGCTTATTTCTAGATATCCCCTCCTCCAAAAACAGCCTCATTTACTGAAAGGTGGCACATTTGGGAGTGACCAGATCATGGGTGTGTGACATTGGATTTATCTGCTGATTGGTTAAACATAGTTCTGGGTGTGGGTGATGGATTTGCTGGAGAGGGAAGACCTGATCCGGCTGTGGATGATACCACTTGGATGGGAAAAAAAGGAAAAAAGCAAGACACACTGTTTCCTGTCTGCCTTCTCTGCTGTCATGCCTTTGCGATGTGCCACCCTGCTTTAGAACCAGTTAACACGACTGAAGACTTTACAAAATGTGAGCTAAAATAAACTTTTTAACTTGTGGATTCAGGTTTTCTGTCCTAGCAATGAGAAAGTAATGAATATACTCACTAAATCTCCAAGTTGCCCAGGCTAGGCTAGGATTTGTCATCCGTCTGCTTGAACCTCTCAGAGTGTTGAAACTACAGATGTCACCACCATGCCCAGCTTCGTAGACCTTTTTAAAAAAATGTATTTTGAGACAGGATCTTGCAAAATTGTACAGGCTGGCCTTGAACTTGTGATCCTCCTGCCTCAGCCTCCTGGGTAGCTTTGATTACAGGCTTGTGCCACTATGGCTAGCTCTCATGTTTCTTCTTAATCGTTCTTTCCAATTTTCTGTCATCAGAGCTATTGGAGACAGAGAGTTGGGTGGGAAAGCGGACAAGAGTCATGACCTGCTCTTGGGAAGATGTTCAGCACCTTCTGTTCTCTGAACTTTGCCACAAACCTGAAAAGAAACATTTAAAATTTTGCCCTAAACACACAAAAACAGCACTAGGGCTACAAACACTCTAGTGTTTTGTTTATATCACTAAAGACTCTTGTGATGTAGGTTCTTGGCTGTTCAAACTAGGAGCAACAGGAAGAGATTACAGAGGGGCAGGACAGAAAGCAATTCAGACAGATTGACAGGGGAAGTATCCACTGAAGGCCTGATATTCTGGGACGAGAATGAAAAACAGAAGAGCATAAGATAAGGAAGGATGTGATTATGATTACCTAGAGTGGAAAAACTTGAGTGGGTTAAGAAATCTTGGAAGCAAGTAATATCATTATGTACATTTTATATGTAATCAAAATGCTGTTTACACATTGTGCCTAAAGGATGAGTTTTTTATTTCTGCAAAAGTAAGTATTTCAAACTCTGCCATAACTCATCTAAACCAGAATTATGAATACTTACTGTAAAGACAAGATAATGCTTTTTTATTGTAATGATTTGAAGCCTTGGTTTTGCAAGAGTGATTCAGGTATTATGTAAGAATGTGATTTGAGTACACAATTCATTCACTCCTGATTTAGTACCCATAGAGGTGCCACATTTTAGACTTCATCAGAGGTCCTTTAACTGCCCATAAGCTTAGCTTTACATGTCTACTATTGGCCCAGGGGCCACCAGGATCTTTGTGTGATCCTCTGTGGAAGTCCTAGCCATGGAAGGGTACGGCTCAGGGTTAGGGGCCCTAAACGGGAAATGACATCGATCCTCAAGCAAGTTCTTGCCAGGTTGTCACCTAGGCTTGTGTTCACTGTGCTAATGAACTAGTTTGCCCACTCATCAGCACCTCTGAGTCAGAAGCCTGGGCAGGGTGCAGAGGCTGCTGTTCAGGTTCTCCTCTTGCAGCCTAGACTATTCTCACACTTTCTGACCAGTTGGATTGCTGCATACTGGAAGCACTGGGCACAAGGCAGTGCTGATTGGGCCAGAGCTTTCTGCTGCCATCACTTGCATCTGCAATTACCTCTTTCCTTTTGCCTGCCAATTAGTAGTCTGGCCACGAACCACTGCCAGTAAGAAGGTCTCTTTTATTCACTCCTCTCTCTGACCTCCACCCCCACCCTATGACATAGAGTATAACTCACTTGGCCTAAAGCAGAGAGGCAAAGTTTGCCCATAAAGCAGTCAGAAACATGTCTCACTTGGTCATTGTAATTGTAATGGCTTGCTTTGGCCTTTTGCCACCATTCTCTGTTCTGGCCCTTGCCAGGCTTCTCCAAAGAATATCTGCTGATTGGAAAATTTCCTGTGTCACCCTTCTCTTAGAATGATTCTTAACAGCTACTGAACTACTAAATAGAGAATGAAATAAATAAATGTGGTAGAGCACTGGATTTGGAGTCAGGAAACCTAGGTTTTGGTCCTGGATCAGCTGTAGCCTGCCATGTGACCTTAAATAAAATTCTTACTCTCCTGCTGAGGGGTGGTAGGCATGATGATTGCATTAGATGATCTCTGAAGTCTGTGTGCTAAACTTTCCATCCTTTCCTGCTCATACAGACTGAAATGTTTCAGTGCATTTCCTAAAGTGTGTTCTCTTTCCATCTGTCTCCATGTCTCCCTTCACCTGAACTTCCTTTTTAGTGAAGTAGTTGTTCATCTATTTTGTTTGAAAACTGCCCTGGGAATGTAGGGATTGTAATGATAGAGATGCGTAGGTTCTAGTTTTGATTTTGGATCTGACATATAGCACTCAAGGCAAATAGAATTACTATAGTCTCATTGGGAATTTTAGTCATTGAATCACAGGGAGTGCAGCCAAGCTAACCATCCACAATGTGGTGAGGGTTAGCATTAAACATCTTAGCCTCAAATACTCTCTTGGAAATGACTTGAAACACAAGAAATATGCTTTCCCATCATCTCTCATCGTTATCATTACACTGAAAAAAGCAGGGAGAGGCAAAAGTGGCAGCAATCTCAGGCAAGGGTGGTAGTAGAGGCAGACTGTTAAATGTCTACTGTTTGGCAAATGAAACAGGCATTGTAGGACAGGCAGACCAAGAGAACTGCTTTCTGCAAATCAGCTATGCCTGCTATTGTTTGGGCCTCCTCCAGTTGTTTTCTCCAGGTGACATGTCCTCTTTCTCCTCTTCTTCAAAATCTTTCCCGTCCAGCAAGCTCCACCTCTTCTGTTAAGTTCAGCAAACATTTATGGACAATTTCCCAGTCACCCATGCTTCTTTGGGATGCAAAGACAAAGGTTTAGTTCTTGTCCTCAGGCTCACTGCACTATATTGACCTGCTTGGATTACTGTGGATTTACGTATATTCTAATCTCCTGTCCAGCTAAAAGTAAAGCTGTTAGAGGTCAGTGTGTGTGTTGTGAGGGTCTCACAGTTGCCTCCAGTTAGGTGACTCATTAGAAGGATTTGTAAGTCTCAATTGCACATTTTGTTCACAGCTATGTTTTATTAGAACAAAGGATACGGAGAAAAGGCAGCAGGAAAAATATATGCATTGGTTAGGTGCAGGGTTTTTTTTTTTAAAGAACTGGGGATTTGGGTTTTTTTTTTTTTAAGAACTGGGGATTTAAACACAGACCCTTGCGCTTGCCAGGCAAGTGATTATTCTACTGAGCCATCTCCCCGGCCCCTGTATTATCAGTTTCTTCAAAACTGTGGCTTATACATTTTATATGTCCTCTCAAAGGAGCTTGAGACCTCATTTATGTCTTGGTTTATTTACTATGTCTAGTCCCTGTGGACAGCAATTCTTCAACATGTCTGAATCTGAACTTGAAACCCCCTTACCTTGCTATTTCACATTTCATTAACTGTTAGCACCATTCACTCTGTTGTACCAACAAAGATCTGGATGTCAACCTAGATTCTTCTTTTCCCCCTCCCATGCCACTACCAATAGGAATTTCTATTCCTATTCTGACCCAGAAGCATATACTAATCATGGTCTTCTCACATTCCCTCAGCCACCTTAGTCTAAACAACATGATTTTTCCTCTAGGCTGCTTGCCTCCTACAGTGTTTGTGTTTGTCTCCTCTGCAGCCTGGTCTTTACTCAGCACCCAGAGTGGCCTTTCAAAAAGTGTATCAGATGAGGACACTCTCAGCTATTCACTCCTTCTAATGGCTTCTCAATACTTTTGAAATAAAATTGAAAAATGTCATTCTGTTTTATGCATCCTTCTTTATCCTGGGACTTAGTAATTAGGTGTTTTTCGTCTTCACATGATATTCTTTCTCCCTGTTCTTTTGCTAACTCTTCAAACGCCTTTGTATTTTCCTTCTTTAAGTTGCCCCACCACTGTAAGCTCCTCAGGGAGATTTTCTCTGATCACCCTACTAAGGTAGCCTTGCCCCTCTCATCTGACATCATGATGATTCATTTATATATCTGTTGTCATTGTATAATGACCAGAATGTAAGCTCATCAAAAAAACCTTTGTCTATCTTATTCACAGTGATAGCCCCAGCACCCAGCATGGTGCCAGACTCAGCATAGACATTCAATTAGCATTTGCTGATTAATGTAGTAGGTTATTAATTGATTGATTTTTTTTCTTTTCTTTTTTCTTTCTTTTTTTTTTTTTTTTGTATTTAGTACAGGGTCTACAGGGTCACGCTACACAAAACGGACTTGTAGTGATCCTCCTGTTTTCAGCCTCCCAAGCGCTGGGATTACAGGTGTGCACTACCATATCCAGTCTCAATCACTGCCTCAGTATACCCTGGGGGTGGGGCCAGCATGGCACACTGGGTATTGAACCCTGATCCCTCTGTCTGCCTAAGCAGGTGCTTTAATCTGCTGAGCTATCTGGCTGGCCCACTTGTTTGATTTCTTAAAAGTGATGAATTAGACTCTGCTCTAAAAGGTTTATACGCTACTGAAAAGTTAAATAGGGCAAAAACCCAAAATAGACAGAAAACGTTTCCATGCTTTCTGGTATCCAACACAGGACGTGTCCACAGTCTGGACAGCAGAAGCCAGCAAGTAACAGAGGGGCCACACAGACCTAATAGAATCTATCCAGCTCAGTATTTGCTTTGGCAGGAGTCTTAGGGAGGGGAGTGCTGTTTAACGAAAATGCCAGCAGCTTGGAAGTTCCCAGTGGAGGATGAGAATCTTGGGGCCCTGGTGGCTTTAGAGGAAAGCAGTGGTGTTTTTGCTAGGGTAGTCCCCACAGTATGTTTGTGCCTTGCTTGTAGCCTCTTCAGGACTTGTCCTCTGGGTCTACAGAAAACTGTGAGCTATCTAGTGTTACTTAGTAAATTTCATTTCTGCTTAAATTAATTAGAATAGATTCTGTAGTTTTCAACAAGGAATTCTGACCTATCTTATAGTATAAAAATAAACAAGATTGAAATTCTAAATCCTGATTTGAAACTGACATTTAACTGTCAATGCCAATTGTTAAAATTATACTGATTGATGTTGGAAGCATTACTTTTAAACTAAACCAACATGTAACTATATGAAAATGACCATCTGTGTTTTAGGCAGAGTAATTTATTTGATCAACTCAATAGGGGAAATTGCATAAGTGTATATTTTCACATATCCATAAATCACTATTTTTAAAAAATGAGTATTTTGAGCATAGGCTTCTTTAAGCAACCCAGTGATTTTTTTTATAATAGTCACTAAGTGAAAGAAATATTTTTTAAAAGCAAAGCTAAACTACAGCATTTTAGGTTATGACTTGGGTAATAAAACTATAAAGGAAACCAAGGAAGGGAATATCATAAAAACAAACATAGTAGTTAATTTTAGGATTGATGTGGGATGTGCGACAGGCTTTTGAGGTAACTGGCAAAATTCTATTTTTTTAAAATTAGTATATGTTGGCAATAAATAATGATAACATTTATCTTGAGGCATTGGTATACATATGTACATATCCTTCTTAATCACTGCATATACATACTGCTCCTTAATAGTTTTTATCTCCCCTTCCTCTCCCCATCATCATGTCTCTTCTAGTCCCATATCCTCTTCCCAGCTGCAATCTACCTTCTTGTTCTCTGCTGTTTTATAAGATTTTGTTATTCCAGTTATTTATGCTTTGAGTTTCTCATTGTTGTGTATCTATTGCTTATATCCAGATGTCCCCTAAAGCCTCATGTACTCATAAGTGGGGCTTTGGGGAGGTGATTGGATTATAGCGACTTGGTACAGATCAGTGGATTTGTCCACTGATGAGATCATAGCTCAGTGTGATTTGGGAGGTGAAGCTTGGTTGGAGGAGGTAAGTTCCTGGGGACATAGCCTACAAGGGTTTATTTCTTTTCCCTGTCCCTCCATCCCTATCTCTGCATCGGACTGCCATGACATGAGCTTTCTCCTCTACCATGCCTTGCTTTGGTGCCTGTAAACTATAGACTGAAACCTCTACAAACTGAGTCAAAATAAAAATCTCCTTGATTAATGTTTAGGTGTCAGGTATTGTATCTCAGTGATGGGAAAATAACTAAAAAACATAAAAATCCCCATGAGATACTTAGCCTTCTATGCCTGATTTATTTTACTTAGCACTACTGTGTCAAAGTCTATGCATTTTCCTGCAGATGACACAAATTATTCCTTTTGGTTGAATAGTACTTCACCGTATATGTATGCCACATTCCTTTTATCCATTCATTTATTTATGGTTATATGGGTCACTTCCAAGGTTGAGCTATTATGAGTTATGCTGCATATGTATCACTGTAGTGTGATTTAACTTATTTTTAGATAATTTTATTGAGAAACAAATAGCAATGAGACAATTTCAAAACCAATTAGTAGGACAGTTTTAATAATTAATACATTGTATATTGTTGCATTCTTAGTGGTTATTCATTGTACAAGATGCAGACATGATATCCTGTCCACAAGCACTATTAGTACAACTCTTTCTATTCATAGAACTAAGAAAAAGTAGCTATATATCTATCCTATTTTGAATATACAGATACAAAATGGTCCTTCATTTACATCCCCTTTTTTTGTTTAGATCTATCAGAGATGGGTATTCCATTGTCATTTAAATATTGTAGGTGCATGAATTCAGCAAAATATTCCAATATAGTCCAGTAGTCCATAATAGTAGTGGGTTATCTGTAGGACTGGCAATGTCAGAAGTTGTTGACTTGAACCTTTCACAGCTCAGCATATTGATATGGCTTTACTTTTTATACTTCATTTTTATACTTTTCTGCTGGATGGTTAAGAGCAAGATAAAGCAAGACCTAGGGTAATAAATGAAAACAAAAGAAAAAATGTCATAGGACTGTCCTGCTACAATGTTGTACATGGTTAGATTTCTAAATTTCTATGTAAAAATATGTAATTGTTTGTTTCTATTTTTAAATATTTTTAGAAAAATTTCTTCATATTCTGTAGGGACTTAAAATTTAACATATCAATACTCAATGGAAAATACCTGTTCCATGTTATGTCTAAGATATTTGATATTCAGACAGATAGTGAGGTTAAGCTCAACTGCCTCTGTTGTAGGGTAATAATAATAAACTTCTCTTCTGGAGGGTTAACAACTTAAGTTGGCAGACCAAAAATTAGAGACAATGTTGCAAGGGCAGTCAACATTTTGGCCTTAGCCTTTCAAGGTCAGTGAGGACTCAGGACATAAGAGAACCTGTACTGTAACACCATGTAACTCAGTTGTGTCCCAAATTTTCTGATCAAGGAGATTATGGGGCCATAGAGGAAAGTGATCAATGATGTAGAATGTGCCTAAGGAGAGTCACCTGGAGAGAAAACATTCTCTCAGGCTTTCACAGACAGCACATTGGCCAAGCAATGGCCATGACTCATCCACATGGCTGACACTCACAAAGGATCTACAAACTGCGGTACAGGGTTTCACTCTAAATCCTGAGGAGATTTGACTGACTTTTGTCTGTTACAAAAGTTGCATTTCTTGATTTGTTTAACTCTTTGGAGAAGATACCCAGAAGAGGAATAGCTGGGTGGAATGAAATTTCTAATTTTGGATTTTCTGACTTGCATAGTGATTATACTTGTTTACATTTCCACCACCAATGTAGGACTCATTTCCTCCATAGCCCTACTAACATTTGTTATTATTTGATTTCTTGGTGGTAGCAATTCTTTCTGGAATGAGATGAAATCTCAATGTTGTTTTAATTTGCATTGGTCTAAGATCAGTGATGTTGAACATTTTTTCATGCATTTATTGACCCTTTGTACTTCTTCTAATGTGTCTATTTCAGTTCATTTTTTGTTTGATATTTTATTTTGAGGGGGTCTCCGGCCTTTTCTTGACCTCTTTATATATTCTAGATATTAGTCCTCTGTCCTAGGAGTAACTGGAATTTTTTCTGGGGCTTTCTCAGCCTGCCCTGAGGATGGGACTGGTGTGACATGTAGTGCCGGGGATTGAATGGCAGCCCTCTGCGCCTGCCTAAGATTGCCTAAGCAGGTGCCTTAGATGGCTGGCCCCTGGAAAGAAAATTTTGTCCATCCTAAAGATTATCTCTTTATTCTGCTGATTATTTCTTTTGCTGTGCAGAAGATTTTAAATTTGATATAATTATATTTGATGATTCTTGATGCTCTTTCTTATGAAATGAGATTCTGTTCACAAAGTCCTTACGTGTGTCTATAGCTTCAAGAGTATTGCCAATTTTATATTTCAGCAGATTCAGTGTTTTTCTTTTAATATGTAGATCTTTGATCTATTTTGACTTAAATACAGGGTGAGACCAGTTTTTCTATCAACATTGGTTAAAAAGGCTATATTTTCTCCAGTAAATATTTTTGGCCATTTTGTTGAAGATTACATGGCTGAATGTACCTGAGATTGTTTCTGTGTCCTCATTCGTGTTCTAGTGATCCAATGTCCGTTTTTGTGCCATTACCATGCTGTTTTACCATACAACTTCGTAGTATAACCTGAAATCTGGGACTGTGATGTCTGTTGATGTCATATTGTTTAGTATTGCTTTGGCTATCCTGGATCTTTTTTGGTTTCATACATTTTTTTGCAAAATTTTATTGATAAACAGATAGCAATGAGACAGTTTCAAATCAAATCGGAAGTACAGTTTCAACAAATAATACACTGCATATATTCTTCTTAGTGGTTAATTGCTGTACAAGATGCGGACTTGAGATCCTATTTACAAACACCATTAGAACAAATCATTCTATTCATTAAGAGAATGCAACTATATATCTATCCTAACCACTTTGAATACACAGATACAAAATGGATATTCATCAGTATACCCCATTTGTTCTAAGTTCCGTTATTGAATATTATAGGTGTGCAAACCCAGCAAAATATTATAAAAGAGTCCAGTAGCCCATAATAGCATTGGGCCTTCTGTTTAACTGGCAATGTCAGAAATTATTGACCTGAGTCCCCCACAGTTCAACATAACAACACGGCTTTACTTCCTATATTTCGTCTTCATACTTTTCTACTGGATGGTTAAGACCAAGGTAAAGCAGGACCTGTGCAACAAGACTTGTAGCTTTTTGGTCTGAGAAGGTCAGTGAAATGCCCTCAGGATTTATCCTGAGATCCTGTACCTCAGATTGTAGAACCTTTGTCGGTGTCAGCCATGTGGATGAGTCACGGCCATTGCTTGGCCAATGTGGTCTCTGTGAAAGCCTGAGAGAATGTCTTCTCCCCATGTGACTCTCCTTAGGCACACTCTACGTCATCGATCACTTTCCTCTTTGGCCCCATAATCTCCTTGATCAGAAAATTTGGGACACTACCGAGGTATGTGATGTTACAGTACAGGTTCTCATATGTCCTGAGTCTTAATTGACCTTAGAAGACTAGAGCCAAAATGTTGGCTTTCCTTGTATCCCTCATTTTTCTCTAATTTTGGTCTGCAAACTTAGGTTGTTAACCATCCAGAAGACAAGCTTATTGTTATTATCAAACGATTTAGGCTATCAAGCTTAACCTCACTATCTCACTGCATTTCAAACATCTTAGGCATAATAAGGAACAGGTATTTTTCATCAAGTATTGATATGTTGAACGTTAAGTCCCTACATAATATGATAAAAAACATTTAAAAATTAGATTATATTTTAAAAATAGGGTAAAGAATTCTATACTTCTCATGTTTGCACATAAGTCCAAAAATCTCACCATATACAAGCTTGAAGGAGGACAGTCCCACAATATTCCTTTTCCTGTCTCTTGCTTTCATTCACAACCCCCTTCTTCTTGAACATCCACTTACCCGAGAGACATCTTAGCAGTAACTGGCATGTCATGACAAGCCGCCCATATTCAGAAGACCACAATGACAGGCACTCCAAACAAAACACTTTTTTTTGTGGCGGAACTGGGGATTGAACTCAGGCCCTTGCACTTGTCAGGGAAGCACTTATTCCACTGAGCCATCTCCCTGGCCCTGGTTTCATACATTTTTAAAGATTTTTTTTCTAGTTTAGTGAGGAATGAAGTTGATATTTTCATTGAAGTTGCATTAAATTTATTTAATTTTTGGTTAAAATGACCTTTTCTTTTGGAACTGGGAATTGAACTTATGACCGTACAATTGCAAGGCAGGCACTGTGCTGCTGAGCTACAGCCCTGGCTTTAAATGGCCATTTAGATACTATCTAAGAATAAGGGATGTCTTTCCATTTTCTGATAACCTATTCAATATCTTTTTTCAGATTACTATAGTTTTAATTATAGAGGTCTTCCACTTCATTGGTTAGATTAATTCTTAGATATTTATTTTTTTGAAGTTATCATGAATGGAATTGTTTTATTCTCATTTTTTTCTTATTGGGTACATTGTTGGTATACAGGAATGGTATGGATTTTTGTATATTGATTATGTATCATCCTACTTTGCTGAATTTATTTATTTATTTATTGATTGATTGATTGTATTTTAGGGAAGGGTCCAAAGGGTGTTCAGGATCTCACTACTAGTTTGGACTCATAGTGATCCTCCTGTTTACAGCCTCCCAAGAACTGGGATTACAGGCGTGCATCACCATGCCCAGTCTCAATTGATATCTCAGCATACCCCAGGGATGGGGCCAGCACGGCAGGCCCAGGGATTGAACCCCTGGCCCATACTCCTGCTTGTAGACACTTTGCTAAATTTATTTATTATCTCTAATAAGTAAAATAATTTTTGGTTCTTCTGTGCAAGGGATCATGTCATCTGCAAAAAAGGGGAAGGAGAAATAAAAAGAAT
>NW_004524812.1:2177532-2180925 GCF_000260255.1 Octodon degus
AACATATGCTAATTAAAAAATTTAAAAGGATAGTCTGAACTTTTTCTTTTCCTATATGTACCTCTTTTATTTCTTTCTCTTGTGTGATTATTCTTTCTAAAGTTTTAAGTACTTTTTTGAAAGAAAATGGTTAAGAACGCCATCCCTGTCTTGTTCCTGATTTTAGAGGAAATGCTTTCTGTTTCCCCAAGTTAGTATGATGTTGGCAATTGGTTTGTCAAAAATGGCTTTTATTAGTTTGAGGTAAAGGTCCTACAAGTTTTTATCTGAGGTAGTATCTAGGAGGTGTGTACTTTGTGATAATCTATTAAGATATATAGTCTTCTATATTTTTAATTGAAGTGGTTACATATGGGCACATCAACCATTAATATGTAAATAATTTTTCATAGAAATGTCTGTGTGTATTTTCATTTCAAACTCCTTGAAAATTTCCTGATAGATTTAGTTATGGAGACCTGTGTGTTCTTACAAGCTTAAAGAGTCAGCTTAATGTTTTTGTCATCCATTATAATCAAAGGCCTAAAAACAAAGGAAAGCAGGACACTATTTTCCTCCCCAAGGAAAGACATTTTAAAAAGCATTATTTACTTTTAATGAAAGCATGGAAGGATGAGTTCTTAATGCCCTATGAGCAGAAATTTAAATGAGTATAACTCATTTAAAGTTAGAAAGCCAGTTTGCAGTCCACAGCAAGAGACTAAAAATGTTCATACTCTCTTATCTGGTAATCCAAATTCAGGGAAATTATTGTTAAAGAAATGATCATAGTATACAGACATGATATCCTGTCTAAACAATATTAATATAAATTTTACTACTCGCTGAATTAAGACAAAGTAATTATATATCTATCCTATTTTGTATATGCAGATACAAAATGGTCTTTCATTTGTATTTCCTTTTTTTGTTTAGTTTTGTCAGAGATGGGTATTCCATTGCCATTAAAATATTATAGGTACGTGAATTCAGCAAAATAAGCCAATATACTAGTCCATGATAGTAGTGGGTTATGCGCATGATTGGCAATGTCAGAAGTTGTTGACTTGAGCTATTTTTTGCACAATCATTTAATCTTTATGAGAGTATATGACAATTACAACAATTGTTACAACTGTTCTTCTTTATAATTACTATTTTTTATATTTTTTCATAATTTTACTGAGAAAAAAATAACAATGGGACAGTTTCAAACCAAATTGGTAGGACACTTTCAATAATTAACACATTGTAAACATTCTTGCTAGTGGATAATTGCTGTACAAGATGCAGACTTGATATCTTATTTACAAACACCATTAGAACAAATCCCTCTATTCATTAAGAGAATGTAACTATATATCTATCCTAACCACTTTGAATACACAGATACAAAATGGACATTCATCTGTATCCCCTTTTTTTGTTAAGTTCCATCATTTAAATATTATAGGTGTGTAAACTCAGCAAAATATTCTAAAAGAGTTCAGTAGTCCATAATAGTATTGGGTCTTCTGTTTAACTGGCAATGTCAGAAATTATTGACCTGAGTCCCCCACAGTTCAACATAACAACACGGCTTTACTTCCTATATTTCGTCTTCATACTTTTCTACTGGATGGTTAAGACCAAGGTAAAGCAGGACCTGTGCAACAAGACTTGTAGCTTTTTGGTCTGAGAAGGTCAGTGAAATGCCCTCAGGATTTATCCTGAGATCCTGTACCTCAGATTGTAGAACCTTTGTCGGTGTCAGCCATGTGGATGAGTCACGGCCATTGCTTGGCCAATGTGGTCTCTGTGAAAGCCTGAGAGAATGTCTTCTCCCCATGTGACTCTCCTTAGGCACACTCTACGTCATCGATCACTTTCCTCTTTGGCCCCATAATCTCCTTGATCAGAAAATTTGGGACACTACCGAGGTATGTGATGTTACAGTACAGGTTCTCATATGTCCTGAGTCTTAATTGACCATGGAAAACTAGGGCCAAAATGTTGGCTTTCCTTGCAGCCCTCCTTTTTCTCTAATTTTGGTCTGCAAACTTAGGTTGTTAACCCTCCAGAAGACAAGCTTATTGGGTTTTTTTTCAAAATTTTATTGATAAACAGATAACAATGAGACAGTTTCAAATCAAATCAGAAGTACAGTTTCAGCAAATAACACACTACTTACATTCTTCTTGAAAGTTATCAGATTTGTTTGTTTGTTTGTTTCTGATGTTTTTTGTGGAACTAGGGATTGAACTCAGACCCTTGCACTTTCCAGGGAAGCACTTATTGCACTGAGCCATCTCCCCAGCTCCAAGCATATTGTTATTACCATACAACCTAGACTGTTAAGCTTAACCTTACTATCTGTCTGCATATCAAACATCTTAGGCATAACATGGAACAGGTATTTTTCGTCAAGTATTGATATGTTGAACTTTAAGTCCCAACAGAATATGATGAAAAAACATTTAAAAATTAGAATATATTTTTAACAATAGGCATAAAGAACTATATAATTCTTATGTTTACACATAAGTCCAAAACTCTAACCATATACAACCTTGAAGCAGTACAGTCCCACAGTATTCCTTTTCCGATCTCTTGCCTTCATTCACCACCCCCTTCTTTTTGAACAATCACCTACCTGAGAGACATCATAGCAGCAACTGGCATGTCATGACAAGCAGCCTGTATTCAGAAGACCAGAAGGGCAGGCACTCCAAGCATGAAACTACTATTACAGATTACCATCTGCAGTGCAGTTACTTAGTTCACAGGTATCAGTATATATAGTTAGTCAGGGTGAGAATCTTTCCAATTAACTGCTAGATTGAAAAATCTTCTGTAGATTCTCAGGATCATTGCCTTGCCCATGTTCTACATATAACTGTATGGCTTGACATTGTCATGTTTCCTAGCTGTTCTCCTTTCCCTCTTTTCATTAGTTAGTCCTCAAGTTCCTGCTTTCCTTTTACTTGTATTATATCTTTCTATTCGTATTTCTTCTTTTGAGTTCTTATACTAGGGAAACTATGCAATACATACATATGTGTGTCTGGTTTATGTCACTGACGAGTACATGTTCAAGTGGCATCCACTTCAATAGAAAGCCTTCAAGTTTGTCATTCTTTATGGCTGAGGAACACTCCATTATGTAAAAATGCCACATCTTTTTCAACCATTCCACAGGTGATTGGCGTCTTGGTTGTTTCCAAGATTTGACTATCACAAATTGTGCTGCTATAAACATAGGCACACATATATCACTATGATATGATGTTTTCAGATCCCCCGGGAAAATTCCCAGTAGAGGAATAGCTGGTTTAAATGGGTTTTCCAGTCTAACATTTCTAAGGACTCTCCACACTGATTTCTGTAATGATTGCACCAGTCTACATTACTACCAGCAATGGAGAAGGGTTCCTT
>NW_004524812.1:2185268-2201497 GCF_000260255.1 Octodon degus
ATTTTGTTTCCTAATCCACTGTGCCAGTCTATTTCTCTTAATTGGTGAATTGAGTCCATTTACATTGATGGTTAGAATTGAGATGTATTGAGTTATGATTGACATGTTATTTATCTGTTGTCGTTTATTTCTTTTTCTCCTGTTTTTAATTGTTTGCCCTTTTAATTGGTTGCTTCTGATCTCATTCGTGGAATTCTGATCATTTTGGTCCCTTTCTAGACATTTTTCACAAGCCTCTGTAGGGTTGGCTTTGTCATCATGAAATTCTTTAGCTGTTGTTTTTCATGAAAGTATTTCACTTCTCCGTCAAACTTGAAAGAGAGTTTTGCAGGGTATATAAGTCTGGGCTGGAATTTGTTTTCATAGAGGACTTGTACTCTGCTCCATGCTCTTCTTGCCTTCATGGTTCGTGAAGAGAAGTCAGCCATAATTCTGATGGGTTTTCCTTTGAATGTGATCTACTTCTTTTCTCTAGCGGCTTTCAGTATATTATTCTTGCACTGAATTTCTGGGATCTTGACTATTATATGTCTTGGTGTGTTCTTAATTGGGTTGACATTACTTGGCGTTCTGTATGCCTCAGTTAACAGAAAGTCAGATTGTTTCTTCATATTTGGAAAGTTTTCTGCTATTACTTCTGCCCATATTTTTTTAATGTCTTTTGTATTGATTCCTTCTTTCCCATTGATGCCTATCAGTCTCACATTGTTCATCTTTCATCATCTTGCAGGTGATGGATTATTCTTTCCTGCATCCTAGTTGTTTTTAAGAGATCCTTTCTTACCTTCTCACTACCTGCACCAGCATCTTCAAGATCTGAAACTCTGTCTTCACTTTCACTTAAACTGTTTTGCAAGCTTGTGATTGAGATTTTAATTTCTTTTGTATCTCTTTGACTTTGCTTCATGCGATCTATTTCTTTCCTGTATTGCTCATTCAAGGAATCCATCATTTTTCTAATCTCCTTTATTTTATTATCAACGTCTTCTTTAGAAACAGTTATAAATTGTTTTACTGCAGTGTTTTTTTCAGATTGGGTTTCCTCCCTATGTTTCTGTAGTTGATTCTTTACTTCAGATGCTATAAGTTGTGAGAATTCTTTTTTTATTTCAGAAAATAATTCTGCTCTGAGTTCCTCTATAACTTTCTGCTGTTTCTTTTTTTTTAATTTTAATTTTATTTTATTTATTTATTTGTGTGTGTGTGTGTGTGTGTGTGTGTGGCCAGCTAAGCCCACCAGGGGGCGGGGCTGGTTGGTATGTAGTGCTGGGGGATTGAACCGTGGTCCCTGTGCTTTGCTAAGCTTGTTCTAAGTAGGTGCTTTAGACCACTGAGCCATCTCACCAGCCCTGCTGTTTCTTATTTACTATCGATGCTATGAATTCGTACATTAGAGCTGATCTAATAGAAAAGCATTCCGCTCTGAGTTCCTCTATGACTTTCTGCTGTTGCTTATTTACTATCGACCCTATGAATTCGTACATTAGAGCTGAGCTAATAGAAAAGCATTCCGCTCTGAGTTCCTCTATGGCTTTCTGCTGTTGATTATTTACTGTCAATGCTGTTAATTCATACATTTGAGCTGAGCTAGTGTCCTCTGCACTTTTTATGGGTGGGCATTGGGTTTCCTCCATATGTTTTTGCATTTGATTCTTTACTGCAGATGTTATTAATTCAGGGATTTCTTTTTTCATTTCCAGTGTGAGTTCCTCTATACCTTTCTGCAGCTCTTTCTTTCTTTCAGAAGCTGTTGATTCATTGCTTTCAGCTGTGTGATTCCCCATTTGTTCTGTGTTAGTGTCCTCTGCACTTGTTATGGGTGGGCTTTGGTTCTGAGATTGCATTTTTCTCTTTCTCATTGTCATTTTGTATAGCACTGTCTTCTGACCTTTGTTGTAGATCTTTGTTGCAGTTATAGCCTTAGCACCTACTGAAGTTCAGGTGCAAATCTAAAAAGTTTGGATTTATCCAGCTGTGTCTGGCTTGGATCTGGCTGCTGTGCTCAGCTCTTTCCTGCTGCTGCCCTTGAGGGTGAACCTGTTTTGCCCCTCTGGCAAGATGTTCTGCTCCTGGACTAGCTGGGTGGTTCTGTCTCCTACACTCTCTGCAGGGATTGCAGGTGAATGGTTTCACCCCAGGCCTGTATGCCAAGGCTGAGCTGAGTCTGGAGGGGACAAGTTGGAGTAGTAGGGAGAGGCAGCTCTCCCACACACTCACCTGGCCTGGACTAGGACTGTTTCTGGGGCTTCACAGAATGCAACAGAAATTCCTACTCTGTGGGCAGGGTGTGCGGGGATACTATGGAGTGATGGGGGGCGTCCCTAGAGGGTGAAAGAGGGTGTAACCCACACTACACCTGGGCTGGGACCAGTAGGTCATGCCAGCACAGGGTAGCCGGAAGCTCTCCCACACACTCACAGGGCCTGGACTAGGACTGGATCTGGGTGTTCCCGGGGTGCAGCAGAAATTCCTACTGGGCCGGCGGGGTAGGGAGGTGCTGTGGAGTGCTGGGGGTCGTCCCAAGGGGATGGAAGAGAGTCTCAGCCATGCTGCGCCTGGGCTGGAACCAGTAGGTCCTGCCGGCACAGGGTAGCAGGAAGCTCTCCCACACCGACTTGAGCCTTTTACAGTTCAGCATATTAATATGGCTTTACTTTTTATATCTTGTTTTTATACTTTCCTGCTGGATGGTTAAGACGAAGATAAAGCAAGACCTATATAACGAGAAATGTAAGTTTTGTATCTGACAAGGTCAGTCAAATTCCTCAGGATTTCGAGTGAAACCCTGTACTGTAGTTTTTAGATCCTTTGTGAGTGTCAGCCATGTGAATGAGTCATGGCCATTGCCTGACCAATTTGCCCTCTGTGAAAGCCTGAAATTATGTTTTTCTCATCCTTGAATAATATTTTGGGCTGAAAACTGGTTATTTTCATGTTGTAGATAAGAACACTAAGATTTTCTGTAAGGTTTAATAACTTTTTCAAAGTTGTACTGTAAGTAAACAGTGGAGCTAGGACTGAGTACCCTGAATTTGTGTATAACCTGTTAACCTCAGCAATGTTAAGTGATAGGATTATAGTGATTTTTATTTTTCACTCTATATTTTCCTTCATGCTCTTAATTTTATATAGTAGCCACTTGAAAGTTCTAAAATGAAAAATAATAGCTCCTTTCACATGTTTCTGCCACACAAAGATGCAGCAACTTCTGGAGGAAGTGTGTAAGGATGAGGGAAAGCCGAGGGTCTTTATGCAGGAAATATGAGCTAGTTTCCTTGGGCTTGGCTCCCCTGCATTGTGTACAATTCTGTTTTTCCTTGACAATCTGCCTCCTAACCACAGACTGGAAAAGCACTGCCTTTGCTTTGGCTTCCTTGCTTCTGTGCAAGAAGAATCTTGTTGGTGAAGGGAATGGCCTGGAAGGCAGTGACAAAGGGTGGGCACTGTCTGCTTTCTGCTTTAATTTCCCTCTTTAATTCTTACATTTTACCTGTCTGCCTCACCCATGTGTTAGGCAGCAGTTCTGATTTGGTGCCTCTTGAGTGCCTCAGCCACCTTTGCTGCTGGACCAAGGGTTAGGCAGCCCCCTTTTGGCTTTGAATAGGTAGTCACTGGGGTTAGTCCAGGAAAACTAGTGGCTCCCAGGGGACACTCATGGCCTTGTAGTATTCCAGAGGTACATCAGCTACCTCAGCTTCCCATCGCATCATAACCAGTCTTCTCCCCATCTTGGATTTTTTTTTAAAGCAAAGTTGAGACAAGAAAATGCAGTACCCTCCCTGCCTTACTAAATCAGGATATGGTAGAAAGACACACAGGGAATTTGGCTGAAAGTGAACTCAAAGACCTGGGAATAAAACCTAGCTGCCCTGCCTTCTAGCTTCCCCCTGTGCTGTCTATATTTAGCCAAGCTCCATGAGCCTTGCCCACTTTGTTTAAAAGCCAAAGTAGGCACAGATTGCTCAAAAACATTCCTGTGTTTCTCAGCTCATGCCAACCAACCAGTCAGATGGTCATTTAAAAATCTTCAATTCCCCTCGTACCTAGCTCCTAGGGCCTGCAGGGAATACGCACCAGAGGATCAGCAGTCTGAGTTTTCCCCAAGGCCAAGTGACCTCAGCTAAATGCCCTGAAATGAGAGGCGTGTCTCTTACTGCTTCATCTTGGCAAGCCTCAGTGAGTGACTCCCTCTCAAACCCACTGTTCCTGGTCACATTTCTTTGAGTGTGTTGACCTACTTTTTCCCTTTTAGTGGAAAAACAGAAACCAACAAATGTCTCTAGCAAGGACTCTTGTTTTCAGGAGCTTTGACTCTCTCTTCTGACCCTTTGTCCTTTCCTTGCACCATTGCCATTCTACTACGTCCACTTCAAGCTCGGCTGAACCAGAACTGCCTGGTGCTTGCTGTCCCCATTTTATAACTGTGTTTTTAAACTAGTATGCATCATATCTCAAAGGGATGGGTCAGAGATATCACTGGCCTTCTTTTCCCTACTATATTTCATTGCTCAGGGGCTCAAGGTGGACTCAAGTTGTTTCTCCATGGGGATCTTTTGGAAATCAATAGGGTGCCTCTGATTTGGACCACAGTATACCATGTGACTGGCAGCATTGTGGGCTCAGAATCATTCAGCTTGAGACACCTGGCACATTTTGGACATGGACTTCTAGGAAGAGCCTTAGGTGGTTCAGATCTTTGTTGCTATGACAGGCTGAATCCCTCTTTGCAGTATGTGTCCAGGTGACTCAGATACCTGCATTGAGAATCCCCATGGCAAATTGATTATTTTGGCCTGTCACTTAATCAGCGTGCTATTATTGCTTACTTCACCTGGCCACAAGATGGAATCAGTTTGGAAAGTATATGTCAGTCTAAGAAAAGCTCATTAGATGGAAAAATCTTCTGGAGTTCAAAGATCAGGTGTGGATATTAGAGTTCTTTTGGATTACCCACTGGTTTCAATAACCTGCTGTATCAGACCCACATACGTATGGATAAGTTACTTTTTGTAGGTCTCTTGTCCCTGGAAGCTTTGTGTCTTTCTGCCCTACTCATCCCCGTGTGTAGAGCAAATTTTAACCAGCCTGCTTTTTGCATATTATCAAATTTCAGTTACATTGGAAATATGAGTGTGGGCTTTTAAAAGGATCCAGGTTCTTTTTACTAGCTCCAAAATCTTATTTGAGATGTAGTGGTCACAGGAAGCTGCACCTCAGTAGCTACCTGCTCTCAAGGCAAGTGGGTCAAGATCAGGGTGAACTCAGCCTAGGGAGCTAAGGAAGAGGTTGTAAGACAGGGTCAGAAATCTCTATTTCTGGGGGATCTTTCATGCCTGTGGCTGTGAAATGTTTGTCCATCTAGTCATCTGGCTCAGACACAGGTTAAGAATGAATGACAGTAGGACCTCTGCATTCACTGAACTGCAGGTGGGGTACATGGGTGGAATTGCAATAAGTAACCAAATTGAGTGCAAGAGTGGGGGAATAGAAAGGGTGATATTGTTGAGGTGAGTGCTGGAGAGAACAAGGATGAAATTTATTACCTTGTGCGTGTCTCAACATTTTCCTGGCCTTCTGAAGTGAAAAGAGCCAGACTGGCAGAGAAGGGAGGAGAATACAGCACCTGGAAGAAGCACCTGTCTTAAAGCATGTGCATTCATGCAGTACAGTTCTATAAAACTTTCCATGATGGTGGAAATATTCTCTGTTATTAGTGCTCTCTATTATGACAGCCACCACCACCTGTGGCTCTCGAGCTCTTGAAATGCATTGAAGTTTACCAAGTCACACATCACTGTCATAGGTAAGGGATGGTATAGCTCTAGAATCACAACTGACACTGGTAAGTGGAGGTAGTTGGCCGTAGTAGTTTAAAGGACAGATTTGAAGCAGTGCTGGCCTAAATTCTACTTTGCTACTTACTAACTCTGCAACTTTGGATAATGTAACTAACCTCTATGAGACAGTATTCCCTTCCAAAAAATGGAAATCGAAATAGTGCCTATATAGAAGATTGTTGTAAGAATTCAATTAAATGACCCAAGTCAAACTCTTTAATGAAGTGTCTGCTTTTGTTAAGCTTATTGACTAGTGGTGTTGAGAAAAATATATACAAGCATGTAAATACAAAATATTGTTATAGACAGTAAAGATGGAAGTATGCCTAAGGTATTGGGAAGACATCAAGAAATAAGAGGACAAGTTGGCTTGGTTGAAGTGCAGTTGTAAGTTTTTCGTAGAGCTGGAGGAGAACAGGTAGTATATGGGGGAAGGGTTTGTTGCAGGTGACTATTTGCAAACATAAGTAAGAATGATGAGTCCAGAGAGTAAGAGCAATGATGAATTGGTTTGTACACAAGTAAAAGGAGAGGAGTAGGTGGAGGGTGAGATAAAAGAAGTCAACAGGAACCATGTCTTGAAATGTTACGTTTAAGAACTGTGCATTACCTTGAGTAATAGCAAATCACTAAAGGGTTTTAAGTAGGGAAATAAAGTGATCAAGGCATTTTAGGACTCCCTGGGGGGGTAGTAGAAGACAAGGCTAGATGTGTGGACACCAGCTAGAAGACTATTGTAGTAACCAGGAACAAGATGATAGTCATTGTAGTGGATTGTTAACTGGTGGTCAACTTATTACACCCAGCTGAACTGAACTAGCATGGTGCTGGGTATGGGAGGCTGACCTGAAGGTTGTTGCCTGCAGCGTAAGATGCAGAACCCGAGAAGCTGTAGAGGCTGTTAGGGATGCTGTTTGGAGAAGCTGTTGGAGCTGTTGAAAGCTGCTGGTTCTCTTGGGCTATTCTGCTGGAGGACCTTGTCATGCTGGATTTCCTGATGAACTTGGCTGTTACTGTTGCTGGAGGAATTCAGGACCTTTGCTGTTGCTGAGAATGGCTGCATTTCATTTTGGGGGAGCTCTAGTCCTCATCTTGAGCGTTGCTTGCTGGCTGCAGAGGAGAAGATGGTGCACTGCTTGGCCTCATGGAGAAGCTTATCATGTTGGCTTTTCTGATGGGCATGAAAGCTTTCCTCATACCTGGAGGAGCTTGGGACCTCACTGTTGCTGAGGATGGCTATGGTACTTTTGGGGGAGCTCTGGTTCTGACCTTAAGCATTGCTTCCTGGCTCCAGTGCAGATCCCTTAGCTTGCTAGCACAAGAACCTTCATCCTGCTGGTATAGACTTTCTAGCTTCCACTACTAACCTTTGGGCCTTACCTGTGCAGATCCATGAAGCAGGCCTGCATGAGACATTGTCGTGGGTTCTAGGCCTCCAATTGGGCTTGTGGGAGACATTGTTATGGACTCTAAGTCTTCATCTGAACTCATGCAGGATATTAGGATCCAGGCCCAGGGTTGGATTCTTTTTTTCATTTAATTTTATTTATTTTTATCTTTTTTTCCATAATTTTATTGAGCCAAGGTTGGATTCTTTGGTCTTTAGTGTGTGGGCAGATTTCCTGCACACTTGTATATCATTCTTTGGGTGATTCATTGTAAAATAATCTTATAAAATGTATTCTGTATTGTATTGTTCTCCTTGCAAAAACTCCAAAACACAATAGTCATAAACTAAGTAATGATTATCATCAAATGATGATGAGATGATGATGTCATAAACTAATCCTCAAGGACATTGAACAGTGCAAAAAAAAAACTGGTCCTCTCGTATTCTGTATCACCTATTTCATCAGTAGGCTGAATAATATCATCCCAAAGATTTGATATTATTCAGCCTACTGATGAAATAGGTGATAGAGAATACAAGAGTACCAGTTTTTTTTTTTTTTTTTCTGGAACCGGGGATTGAACTCAGGCCCTTGTGCTTGCCAGGGAGGCGCTTATTCCACTGAACCATCTCCCTGGCCCCTAGGAGGACCAGTTTTTGAAAGAAAGTTCAGATTTTTTGAGGGGCGGTACAGAATCGGGGCTTGAAGTCAGGCCCTTGTGCTTGCCAGGAAAGCACTTATTCCACTGAGCCATCTCCCCGGCCCATTGAGAGAAAGTTCATAGCATCATTTTGAAACATGTTGGACTTATATAAAGCAGGTTAAAAAGTTAGGACTCTTTGTTAAGCCCCATTTTCTTCTTGTTCTTCATTTCATCAAAATTCATCCATTCCTAGAGCTTTAAATATCTTTAATTTCCAAATTTTTAGCTCTGGATTTATTCAACTTACTGAGGACCTAGGAAGATATAGCCCTTGCTGAAATTCCTGAACTTAGCCTATATGATGGTCCCTGCTAACTGTGCTCCTGGTTGTTAATTGTTCTCTTCAGGATTTTGTACTCTGCCTAAAATGTTATTTATTCACCTTTCTCATCATCCAGGTCTCAGTTCTAGTGTCAGCTCCTCAGAGAGGCTTTGCTTGATCATCTTAATAAAGTAGCCCCTACCTTGGCCAGTGTCACATCCTGTCACCCTATTTTAATTTTTTCCTGCCATTTAATATTCTCTAAAATGATCGGTTTCACTAATCAGATTACTCATTTATTATTTATCTTCCCCATCACTAGAATGTAGGCTGCTGAGAGTAGTGACCCTATTCACCTCGTTTCTGCTGAGTGTCTAGCATCTGGCATAGTACCCAGTAGGTGCTCCATGGATATATGTTGAATGTATGAGACAGGATATGAATGGGAGCTGTAGAAGCCACAGGAAATGTATGATGGTATGATCGCTTGGAGGAAAGCCTGAAGAGTGACATGTGGATGCTAAACGAGTGAGCAGAGGAAGGAATGCCTACAGAGCAACTTGGAGGAACAACCCTAGTGGTAGGAGGAGAAACCGGGAAGTGTGATGTTACAGAAGGCAATCCCACTTCCCTCTCTAGAAGTAACCAGTGCTAACAGATGGGTGACTTTCCTTCCAAATCATGTTCTATATATTGACATACATTCACAAATGTTTATATTGCATGCATATGTAGTTTTGGTTTTTGTATAAATGAGCTCACAGTACATATATTATTCTATCACTTGCTTTCAAAAGTAACTATTGAGCTATAATTCACATACCATAAATTCTCACATTAAAGTGTACAACTCAGTGTTCTTTAATATATTTGTGGATGTGTGCAAATATAGCCATAGTTAAGTTTTAGGACATTTTCATTATCTCAGAAAAAAATCTAGTTTTTTTAGCTTTCACCTCCCTGCTACCACACTACCACCAACCCTAACAAACTACTAATTTATTCTCTGTCTCTACAGATATCCCTGTACTGGACTTTCACACAAATGGAAATATATACTGTGTGATCTTTTGTGACTGGCTTATTTCATTTAGCACAATGCTTTCAAGATTCATCTGTATTTTACCATGAGTCATAACTTGATTTTTATTGCTGAATAATATTCTGTTGTATTTATATACCACATTTTATTTACCTATTAATCAATTAGTGTGCAGTTGGGTTGTTTTAACTTTGGGACAATTATGAATAATGCTACCCTAGCATTCATGTTCAGTCTTCTATATGGACATATATTTTCATGTTTCTTGGGTTTATATCTAGGAGTAGAATTACTAAGTCATGTGATAGTTCTATATTTAACATTTTGAGGAGCTTCTAGGATTACAGGCATGTGTTCCTACACCTGTCTTAGCATTACAGAACTTGACAAATGCATCTATATTCACTTTATCTGTACTTTTAAAATGATAGAGACCTTCCTTGTCCAGTACACTAGCTACTAGCTTTTTTTATTTTATTAATTTTATTGAGAAACAAATAGCAATGAGACAGTTTCAAAACCAGTTAATGGACAGTTTCAATAATTAATACATTGTGTATTGTTGTCTTCATAGTGGTTACACCACTAGCTTTTAAAATGTGGCTTTTGAAATTTAAATTAAGAATAAATGAAATTGAAAATTTAGTTTATCCATTGTACTAGCTCCATTTCAAATGCTCATTAGTCGCATGTGTTCAGTGGCTACTGTATTGGAAAGTACAGATATAGAACATTTCCTTCATCACAGCAGTTCTATTGGACAGCAGTTTTATAGACATTGAGATAGACTGAGACACTTTCCTCTCAAACTTCATGCTGTCACCCTAGTCTCGTGTTCTTCTCATCTTTACATAGCAGTCATACTCCTCCAAGTGCCGTACAACACCCCTTGACCTCTAACCTGTTATTATGTCACTTGCCTTCCAGCAGTATTTTTATTTCCTATTGCTGCAATAATAAATCACCACAAACTTAGTAGTTTAAAAGTACACAAATATATTACCAAAATCTGAAATCAGCCGTATTCTAGCTAGCTGAAGACTGCTTGTATTCTTCAGCTCACAGCTCCTCTTTCCATTTTCCAAGCTAGCAGCATATCATCTTTCAATTTCTCTCTGACTCCTTGTCTTCTGTTTCCATAGTCACATCGTATTTCCTGAGTCTGACCTTCCTGCCTCTCTCTTATAAGGACCCTGTAGTGAGATTAGGCCCCCTTGGGTAATCCAGGGTAATCTCATTTTAATATCCTTAATTTAATCACACTTGAAAATTCATGTAAATTAACATCCTAAATAAAGATTAGGACATAGGTGTCTTAGGGGGAACATTTTCAGCCCACCACAGGCAGTCTTCTCCAGTGCCATCTTATTTTCTTTGAGGGCCAGTCCTACATATAGTATGTAATACATTGCCATCTCAAGATTTTATGCAAAAGGTGGAGAATATTTTAAAATCATTTTACCTCTAAGATGTCTAGAAATACTAAAATTGAATTATTCAGACTGCTCCAAATAGGATCATTATGTGAATAGTGGTTTAGGAATATCTTATAGATAAGACAAATGCTCAGCTAACTCAGTGCCCCATTAGAGTGTTTGCCTATTGTACAGTAACTATTCCAGGGGTGATTTCTACCTGCTTTTCTTCTCAAATACACACACACACACACTCACACACACACACACACACACACACCCTTAGGAGCTTGATATATTAACCAAAACAAGTCCACTTTGCCCAAGAAAGGGTGATATGTGAAAGTCAGTGTCATTCCTAGGAGAAGCAGTAGCAGAAATCAAAACAAAATTAGTCCTCCTTTTAAGGCAGAATACTCATTTTTCCCTGCTTCTTCTAGCTCAGCACTACAACCATAGATCTAGGCAACAATGCAAGGGATGATTAAAGGAGAATTTTGAAAGTTAGAAAAGAAAAAGCAGAATGGTTAGGAACACCAGGGTTAGAAGAATGCCACAGTAGCAGGGTTCCTTATCCCTCTCTGCTCAAAAGATGGAGGCAACCTAGGATCTGCATTTCCCAACCCTAAACCTAGTAACACACGGTATCTCATGGAGGTTCCTTCCTCCTCTGGATTGAATGGGAGTTCTGCCAACAACACTAGGTAAGAATGGCAGCACCAGCAAAATGGACCTAGCTGGGAGCATCACTGATGATAAGCAGCTACAAAAATACTGTCCTATGCTGTCAGGCCAGAGACTCCCTTACCCCAACTAAAGATACTGTACAACCAGGGACATTCAACCAGGGAGATATTTACCTCAACAGGTAATCATGATCTTTAGGATCCTTTTTCCCACTGAGATACTGTACCAGAATGATAAACATTGGTGCAGGGAGAATCCCAGGAGAACAAGCAGACATTAAAACAATCCTTTGTTCCTACAGATAGAACTCTACCCCACCCACCCCCACTTTCCCAGGCAACTTGGTCTGGGGAAGACCCTGCTTTGGATCATTGGACCCATCAACATCACATTAATCAAGCAAATGAAAATAGTATAATACAGTCCCTTGAAAGTCACTTGTCATGGGAATCACAGCCTAACAAAGCAGCCTAGGAGCTGTGTGCTAAAACTAAATAGAATGACTACCTGCTAAAATAAAATTTAAATCAGAATCAGAATCTCCTGACATAATAGTCAAAATATCCAGATTACAATAAAAAATCAGTAAGATAATCAGCTGATATCAACACCTCGGTGAATCAGATGTTAGAATTATCTGACGGGCTTTATTGTAGCTATCACAAAAATTCTTCAGTAAGTAATTATATTGTCTCTTCAAACAAATAGAAAATCTCAGCAAAAAAAATGAAAGTTATAACAGAGAACCAAAAATACTGCATGGCATCTGATTTCTGATTAGGGACATAGACAAAGACATAGACAAGAAGAGATAGGAAATAGATGTGTGGTTCTGTGATGGAGATTTGAGCTGAATTATTTTATCATAAGGTGCTTTTCTGCTATTAAAGGACACAGAACTCAATGTTGATAGAGTGAGTAGGTTTTTTAAATGTATTTAGTACAGGGTCTACATGGTCTCACTGCACAGATCAGACTCATAGTGTTCCTTCTGTTTTCAGCCTCCCAAGTGCTGGGAGTGAGTAGTTTTTGAAGGGGCAAGAAATATTTCCCAAGGAGTCAGTAGTTGGGAAATCTGTCTTTAAGCCTCATGTGTCCTTATGACTATATCTGATCCACCTTCTTTCAGGAAAGAAATTACTTTAAATCGATGAAGGGAGACTAGTCAAATAAAAATAGCAGTAAATAACCTAACAACAATCTTTCCTTGTAGTAAGTGCTTGGTGTGTGCTCCTTTTGTGAGCATGCATTCACGGAATCCTCATAACATTCCTCTGGAGAGGGTGATTTTGAGATCTCAGGTTTAATTGCATTAAATTCCCGTGTACAGCCTACCAGCAGACATCTGTGGATGGCTACCACCCTACAAGGCCCTGTGTTAGAAGCAAGTAAAAGTGATAACCATGATGGCATCCTTCACAGGTACACATGACTAGAACTCAACAGCAGAAAAGAACAAGCATGATGGGAGGATAGAATGACATAAGGATCCTAAAAATGGAGTGGTTGCATCCTGGGGGCGTTCAGGAAGACATCCCTTTGATGGGGTATTACTATTTAGATCTCAGATATCTCCCCAAATTCTCACATGTGAGGAAGTTGATTGGATAGTGGGAATGCTTACACTCATGAGGGGATTGTTCATAGCTAAATATGCTGTTAAGAAGAGAGACCTGGTTGAAGATGGGTCACCGGAAGTAGAACATGGAAAGCTATATTATTCTCCCTTTCCTCCCTTGTCTATTTTTTGCTGCCATTAATTTGGCACCTTTTTCTCTGCTGTGTACCTCTGCCATCTTGTTTCTGCTTTGGAGCCAACTCAGGAAGGACTGAAACCATAAGTCAAAATAAACCTCTCCCCATTTGAGTTGTGGATATTGAGTATTTTGTTACAGCAATGGAAAAATGTCTAAAACATGAGGAATTTGAGCTAAACTTCTGTGTATGGTGAGAGTATGGCTTTATCTCTAGAAATACCTGGATTCTAGTTCCATCTTCTTGGCTTCCTAGCTATAAGACCTTAGTAAAGAACTTTACCTGTGAAAGCATCAGTTTCCTCATCTCAAAAATGGATTTAATCATTGGTGTAATCATTGTGGAGTTGTAAGGATGAAATGAGAAGATGCTCTTGAGTAGGCAGAGGCAGGGCTAGAATGTACTGTTTTATTTTAAGGCCCCTTCTCCCATTCTTTCCTCCAGCAAGCTTTTCTTTTCTTTTTTTGGGGGGAGGGGATGCATTTTTTTTTCTTTTTTCAATTTAATTTAATTTCTTCATTTATTCCATAATTTTATTGAGAAATAGCAATGAGACAGTTTCAAATCAAATTGGTAGAACAGTTTCAAAAATTAACACATTATATATTGTCTTCCTAGTGGTTATTTGCTGTACAAGATGCAGACATGATATCCTATTTACAAGCACTATGAGAACAAATCCCTCTATTCATTAAAAGAATGTAACTAGATATCTATCCTAACCATTTTGAATACACAGATACAAAATGGACCTTCATTTATATATCCCCTTTTTTGTTTATTTCCGTCATTTGAATATTATAGGTGTGTTAACTCAGCAAAATATTCTAAAAGATTCCAGTAATCCATTATAGTATTGGGTCTCCCGCTCTACTGGCAGTGTCAGAAATTGTTGCCCTGAGTCCCCTACAGCTCAACATAACAACATGGCTTTACTTCTTGTACTTCGTTTTTATACTTTTCTGCTGGATGGTTAAGACCAAGATAAAGCAAGACCTATGCAACAAGAGTTGTAGCTTTTGGATCTGATAAGGTCAGTCAAATCCCCTCAGGACTTATCCTGAGATCCTGTACCTCAGATTGTAGATTCAGGAAGCTTTTCTTGATCTTGTTTCCTTCCAAAATGATAATTCGTCAGACATTCTGTACCTAATTAAAAAAAACTTGCTCACATTTATAAAATGGGAAATATAGAACTGAAAAACATAGTAACAACATTTTAGAAAATTAATAAAGGTCAATAATAGTCAAATATATTATTTTTTTAGACAGCATTGTTCTGGAAGGTCTAGCCAGTACAATGGAAAGAAAAATACCTTCTAGCACAGTATTGCACGAAGAAGAAAATTCCATATAGATCACAAAAAAATCAAGTGAAATTCTCTGTTCTTAGATTTGATCATTCAAAAAGAATATCCTAGTGAATCTGTTTCTTGTTCCATTAATTCCTAATTTCATTGCACTATGGTCAGATAATATGCATGGGTTAATTTTAATTCATTTGTATTCACTTAAGCACACAAAATGTTCTCTAAAGTAGACCATATACTAGCCCACAAAACACGCTTAAGTAAACCCTTGCCTTTCTAAAATAGGAATCACTGGTTTGCTTATTCTTGAGTACCAGATATTAGAGCTTCATGGGCCCATTACCTCTGCATAGTGAAAAGTAATCCCCCCTATCTCTAATAAGTCAGTCATTTGCCTCAACAGAAATGAGGAGAGAGGAGTCGAGACTGTGAGTGATTAGCTACAGACCCCATTCTGTTGGTAGGCCAAGGCCTGCAAACATGTGGTCTTCCTTCTTCATTAGTTTGACTTGTTTCCTAGGAAGACCCTCAAAGCCCTTTTCATACATCTTTATTTTAGATCATTTGATTTTGGAGAAGACTAAACAATGAGAAAAGAACATGTTTCCTTTTTTTCTAAATTCTACTTTTCAAATTATGTAGAAAAGTTGTCTGTGTACATTTTTCTTTGAATTTTAGCACTTAGAGTACAGAGATTTGTGTAATTAATACTGCAGTCAGAATCTAGACCATTTCCTTCATTCCCCAACCCTCTAATGATGTCCCATTATAGTTATTCCACCCCCAAATCCCAGCAGTTTCTGTTCTCCATCACTATAGCTCTGTCTTCTTGAGAATGTCATACCTGGCATCATGCAATTAGGTGACACTGAAACCAGCTTCTTTCATTCAGCACAGTGTTTTTGATTTTCATTACATTCTTGCATCACTCAGCATATTTTAATATAAAAATTATTCCCCAGGGTTTTTTTGAGATTAATTTGTGAGCAGGATTTGTGATGGCATAGCAATAGTATAATTTATCTTCAATTAAATCACATTTGGTCAAACAGCTTACAAAAATTTACATATGTCTTATATTCATTTATTATTTTTTTAATTTTATGGTTTTTAAAAAATTAATTCTATGAAGAAAGAAATAGCAATGAGACAGTTTCAAAACAGGTTAGTCTGACAGTTACAATAATTAATACATTGCATATTATTGTCTTCATAGTAGTTACTTACAGTACAAGATGCAGACATCATATCTTGTCTAAACACTATTAGTACAAGTCTTTCTTCTCATTGAACTAAGAGAAAGTAGCTGTATATTTATCGTAACTATTCTGTATATACATATATATGTATTTTTCACTATGAAATGGTCCTTCATTTCTATCCCCCTTTTTTGTTGAGTTTTGTCAAAGGTGGATATTCCATTGCACTTCAGATATTGCAGATGCATGAATTCAGCAAAATAATCCAATCTCTTCTGGTAAAAAAAGTAGAGAACTTAAGAAGTACATGGTAATTTCATAAAAGGTATTATAGATTTCTAAAGCTAGAAAGCATCCTGGACTACCTGAGCCACATTTAGGTGACTTCTCTGACCAGCAAGGAGCCTACGGGACAATGGTAGTCAGCACGTGTCTGTACATACATATGGTTTTGGCTCAGTGCCTCTGTGTAATTCTAAGCCTTTAGAACTGGGCTCACGAAAAAGAATAGGTACAATTGTCTCAAAAAATAATGTTTTTTAGGGGCCAGGGAGATAGCTGAACGGAATAAGTGCTTCCCTGGCAAGTGCAAGGGCCTGAGTTCAATCCCTGGCTCCGCAAAAAAAAA